>NW_027529998.1:43459-51601 GCF_008692635.1 Crocuta crocuta
CAGAGCCTGGAGCCTGTTTCAATCTGTGACTCCCTCTCTCTCTGACCCTCCCCTGCTCATGCTGTCTCTGTCTCTCTCTCCTAGAAATAAATAAAACATTAAAAAAAAAAATTTTAAAAAAGACTCAGAGGGGCTCAGTCATTTAGGTATCCCACTGTGCCTCAGGTCATAATCTCACAGCTTGTGAGTTCAAGCCCTACGTTGGGCTCTCTGCTGTGTAGAGCCTGCTTCAGATTCTCTGTCGTGCTCTCTCTCTCTCCTTCCCCCTCTCATGTGCCCTCCCCTCTCAAAAATATAAGAAAAATATTTTTAAGGCTAAGAAGAGATGAGGGGAGTTTTCCCCAAGAGGAAGAAAAGGTTACTTGCTTAAATATCAAGGCTTGCTGATGGTTTAATGCCGCCATTTTGATTTTTGTTCAACTTTACACTTTTAAGCGATTTTCATTTTAGTCACCAAGGCAACAGTATGAAGACGGCTTCATATTTTACTGTGAGAAACCATTCAATATTTTCTACAATGGCTAAAAAAGAAAACAGTGTAACACCAAATAGGAATGAAAATACTGAGCAATGAGAATACTCGTATATGGCAAATGGGAATTTAAAAAGTATGTTCTATTTGGAAAATTATTTGGCAGCTGATGTGGGAAAAAAAGCAGCAGGCAATTAAATTAAAATTCCTTATAGCTGACAGCCCATTGACAAATACTTGAGGCAGGTAGAGTAAAAGTTTCTCCAGGAACTCCTTACTGTCTTAATGCTAATGCTTTGCTAGAGGAAAAACAACTTTCGCTTGACAATAGGTTGGCCTCCAGTATCCTGGGAGTCTTCTTTAGCATATGAAAATCTCCTTGGAAACTTCCCCTTGACTTTACCTCCTCCCCATTCCCAAGTATATAATCAGTATCTCTTCATGGTCCTGGGGCAGCTCTTCCTCTTCATGGGTTATGTCCCCATGCTTTAATACAATCCTCTTTGTGCACCAAAGACGTCTTCAAGAATTCTTTCTTGGACGTTGGTTCTGGATCACCCCACTCTCAACCCGAAACGTCATCATGTGCATGTATCAGGGGAAGGTCCATTTGTAAAGGTGTCTCCTTCTGTGAAGCGGAAAGGAGAATGTGTACATTGACAGACACTCTGATCAGTGGAGAAGGCATGGATTTAAGTCTGGACAACAAGCATGGTCATGAGTATTGTTTTTGGCCTAGTCACTTCCCCAAATGATTCCCAATAGAATAATCTGTGGAGTTTCAGGAATGAGCATTGCTGCTGCCCTCCCCCTCAGATTCCACAGCTGGGTGGGTGGAAACAACAGTGTTGTTTTAGTGAAGTGCTCCAGGTGATTCTGTTAATGGATCTCTGTTACATCCATACCGAGGAATTTGGGATTCGTTATCTCGCAGATTCAAAGAATGAAGAGGTGGACAGACAATGAGCAACAGGCAAAAGTTTATTAGAGTCTAAGAAAGGAATAGTAGTAGGAAAGGTCTCTTTACATAGAGAGGGCATTGGAAGGTGAATACCAGTGACATTAGACAAGGATCTTGGTTTTATGAGCTTTGGGTCTCTCCCCCCTTCAGGTCTCCCCCTCAGGTCCTACACTTGCTGGCTTAATAACTCTAGGTAATGGGTTGTCCATTCCTGATAGGCTCATTTGTGTGTGTGTGTGTGGGGTGCTCTAGGGCCATATTGTTCCTTGTGGGTCTAATGTTTTAGGGTATACTACTAATTTTTAGGTCTGCAGTCAATTCCTGGGGGATCCTGAGAAGGGGGGCGTAGGTGGTGTCACATTTTTTTAAATATTTTTTTATGTTTTTTATTTATTTCTGAGAGAGAGAGAGACAGCATGAACACGGGAGGGTCAGAGAGAGAGAAACACAGAATCCAAAGCAGGCTTCAGGCTCTGAGAGCCTCACAAACCGTGAGATCATGACCTGAGCCAAAGTCGGCCGCTTAACCGACTGAGCCACCCAGGTGCCCCGGGTGGTGTCACATTCTTAAGAGAAAGCGTACACCTGAGGGGGTTTGCTGTGGTCAGTTACTCCCAGCATTGTTCCAAAACGTATTATTGTCCACCCAGGGACCTTAAGTGCTAATATTTCCTTTTCTGCCTACTGAATCTTATTTTTTTCTATCAACATTCTAAGTGAGGCCAGAGTTAAACAGGAAGGCTTCCCATTACATTGAGAGTTGAGTGCAGGCTTTGGCTCAAGAAGTAATAGGGTCTCCTGTACAGGAGTTGGGGAGGGTCAGGTCCATGTAGCACACGTTTTCTCGTCTCAATCAGAAATTGTGGTCCTCTGAAGGAAGGGAGACCCCTGAAAGCAGAGAAGGGAAACTCAGGTTTTGGTTCCCAAGTAGGAGCTCACAGTTTCTGTATAGCTCCTGACACAAAGGACTAGGAAGTCGGGCCTTCTCTGCATTTCAAAGCCCTGCCTTCAGGGGAGTTTACCAGTGAAGAGGCTGTGTTGGTGGCTTTAAAGACATCTTCTCTTTATTCAGCTGTGATACCACCACATTCTCAGATCTTCTGAGAAATAAATCTAGAGGAGGAGGAGGTGAGAGAAGAAATGGCCGATTTTCAGGNGTGGTGTCACATTCTTAAGAGAAAGCGTACACCTGAGGGGGTTTGCTGTGGTCAGTTACTCCCAGCATTGTTCCAAAACGTATTATTGTCCACCCAGGGACCTTAAGTGCTAATATTTCCTTTTCTGCCTACTGAATCTTATTTTTTTCTATCAACATTCTAAGTGAGGCCAGAGTTAAACAGGAAGGCTTCCCATTACATTGAGAGTTGAGTGCAGGCTTTGGCTCAAGAAGTAATAGGGTCTCCTGTACAGGAGTTGGGGAGGGTCAGGTCCATGTAGCACACGTTTTCTCGTCTCAATCAGAAATTGTGGTCCTCTGAAGGAAGGGAGACCCCTGAAAGCAGAGAAGGGAAACTCAGGTTTTGGTTCCCAAGTAGGAGCTCACAGTTTCTGTATAGCTCCTGACACAAAGGACTAGGAAGTCGGGCCTTCTCTGCATTTCAAAGCCCTGCCTTCAGGGGAGTTTACCAGTGAAGAGGCTGTGTTGGTGGCTTTAAAGACATCTTCTCTTTATTCAGCTGTGATACCACCACATTCTCAGATCTTCTGAGAAATAAATCTAGAGGAGGAGGAGGTGAGAGAAGAAATGGCCGATTTTCAGGTAAGCCTTGCGTTCCAGGTGGGAAGACGTGTCGTTTTCGGGATATTCCTTGCATGGAGACATCGCGGGGCATCTGGGTGGTTCAGTCCCTTGAGCATCAGACTCTTGATTTAGGCTCAGGTCATGATCCCAAGGACCTGTGATCCAGCCCTGCATCAGGGTTCCTTCTGAGCTTGAGCCCACTTAAGATTTTCTCTCTCTCCCTGTTCCCCGTTTGCATGTACGTTCTCTCTCTCTCAATGAAAAAAAACTTTTAAATGCCAATTATTTTGTATGGTTTTAGGTCTAATGGTTCTGCTTTATGTTAAAAAAATTTTTGTTTACTTACTTTTGAAAAAGAATGTGGGGCGCCTGGGTGGCTCAGTCATTTGAGGGTCTGACTTCGGCTCAGTTCATGATCTCACGGTCTGTGGGTTCGGGCCCCATGTCGGGCTCTGTGCTGACAGCTCAGAGCCTGAAGCCTGCTTCAGATCCTGTGTCTCCCTCTCTCTCTGCCCCTCTCCCAGTCACTTTCTGTCTCTGTCCATCAAAATAAAATAAAGCCATGAAACAGACAGAGTGAAAGTGAGGAAGGAACAGAGAGAGGAGATGCAGAATGTGAAGCAGACTCCAGGCTCTGAGGTGTCAGCATAGAGCCCGATGTAGGGTTCGACCCCAAGGACTGTGAGATCATGATCTGAGCCAAAGTCAGGTGCCTCCCTCACCACTCAGGTGCCCCCTGCTTTATGTTTTCACCTAGTATTTAACCTCTTCAGAAATGATACTCTAGGTGAGGTCTGAAGATCACTCCTCCCCCCTATTCCAGGAGACTCCTCTCCCTTCTCTCCAACCTGGCTTCCAGTGGGGCAACAACAGTTGTCACTCTGAATTAAATTCCTGCCAGTATTGAAAATAGTCCCTTTGTGACAGATCCAGAGGGGACAGTGTTGAAACCAAGTGTCCTATTGGTGATGAGGTCTGGTCCTGGGATAGCACTTGAGGAAACCAATTCCCATTTAGGTCTGATCTCAGTGCTTCTCTGCTCTGGGTAGAGTAGCACACACCCCCTGGTTAAACACAAAAACACAAGATGGATGTGAGGCACAGAATAACCTGAAATGTTTCTGCTCTTTCGTGTGTAAAAAAGATACTCTAAGATATATGACATGTTACACGACATGGAAAGTATATGATTGAAGGCAGTATAAATCCGCTGTGTCCTCAAAGTTGGTTCTATTCTGACTTGCTGTTTGGGGGTCACAAGAACACACCTGTGGTCCTGTGTCCTGAGCTGTGCCTCAGGCACTGAGATCACTTTGTTTCCTTACAGCTGACGTTACCTTCTTTTACTTGGCTTTGTGCTACCAGATTTCTCCCCTGTAAGGTTCATATTTTCTTTCTTATCAGCTGTAAGGAGTTTAGACGGACTCCCTGAGCGATTTCCAGACAGCATCACATTTAAACTGGAAACTTCTTTCTTCTAGTTTCTCTTTCCCTGTTTTTTTTCCTTTTTTTTTTTTTTAAGTTTATTTATACTGACAGAAACACAGGGAGAGCAGGGGAGTTGCAGAGAGCACAAATCCCAAGTAGGCAACACAGCACCACCACCTAGTGAGACACAGGGTTTGAACTCACAGCCCAAGAGATCCTGACCTGAGCCGAATTCAAAAGTCAGAAGCTTAACCGATTGTGTCACCCAGGCTCCCCTGTCTTGTAGTTTCTGATGAGCAGAATAAAAGAAAAAAATGTAGGTAAAATTAAAATTTCTCACAACTTACCACCCGCAGAGAAACACTTGAGACTGGCAGAGGGAGATTTTCCTCACGGAATTCACAACTGCTCTAATGGTGATGCTTCTCTAGAGGCAAAAAGCAAGCTTAGCTTGACCACAGTCAGACTTCCAGTATCCTGCGAGTCTTCTTTAACATACGAAAATCCCTTTAGACACTGTTATTTCTACCGTCCCCCCAACTGAAAGGGAGTAACCAATGGCTCCTCACCGTCACACTGCAGCTCATTCTTTCCACAGATCCTGCCCCTGTGCTTTAACAAAAAAGCCTCTTTCACCAAAAAGTCCTCAGGAATATTTTCTTGAGCATTTATTTCCTCCTGGCCCACATCATCACATCAGTTTCCAGTGGACAAGGAAGGCTCTCACCTTTGTGTAGTACATGTAATGACCTCTGGGAGTGGAGGTTCTTAAATGAGTCAGACTTTCATCCTGTAGGTTTTTATTTTGCTCCATGGTCAAGACACAGGCATACTCTATTTTCTTCTATGGATTTTCTGAAAAGGAAAAGAAGCACGTAATTACCATTTGGAGTGTCTTAAATACCGAAATAAGACAGAGCCCAAATAATGAATGAAACAAAAGCTTTCAGTGAAGGGTACCTGTTTGGCTCAGTAGGTTAAGCATCTGACCTCCACTCATGTCATGATCTCCCCATTCCTGAGCTGGAGCCTAGTATCAGATGAACAGGAGCCATATCTCTCCTCTCTCCCCTGCTCTCTCTGCCCCTCTGGTATTCTCTACCCAGCTCCGTCTCTCTGCCCTGACTCACTTGCACCCTCTCTCTCTCTCTCTCTCAATAAAAAAATAAATAAAATTTTAGAAAATAATAAAATTTTAAAAAGCTTTCAAAGAAACACTATGTTATGGGATCCTGGAGTACCATGGTCAGGACCATTCTTGTATGGTGCCAGATAGTTTATCGAAGTAGCTCAGGGCCAGGGCCCGTGGGGAGAAAGAACTGTACTTTGGCTGCATGGAGCTTCTATGTTCAAGGGGGAGGGTAGGTGCATGGAGTATTCAAACACAAATGTTTCTTTCAGTTTCTACTTGTATGATGACTCCTGCAAGATTTCTCTGGGGCTCATCATTCAGTTCCACATTAAGCAGTGGTGAGATGTGCTGGACGTCACGAGACCTTATAAAAATCCAGCAACCAGGGGTACCTGGGTGGCCCAGTCACAGCCTGGAGCCTCATTGGGGTTCTTTCCTTTTCTCACCATGCTTCCCGTGCGGTCTCTCACAATATAAACAAACTTACATAATAATTTTAAAAAAGAATGTAGGAACTAGCCTTTATTTGATGCATATCAAAAGTATAGGACTATATGTTAACCTTCTGTGCTAAAGGGTAAAAATTTTGATAGTATCCCTTATCATCCTAGAGTCAGAAATATAACTTTTATTTGGAGCATTATATGTGCTTGTGTTGATAGAGTGAGTAAAAGACCTAACCATCATCATCTACAACTGGTTTTAGGAGTTTCATGTCACTGAAAATATTTGTTTTTGAGAGAGGGAGAGAGAATCCCAAGCAAGCTGCACATGGTCAGCACAGAGCCTGAGATATGGGGATCAGACTCATGAACTATGAAATCATGAGCCAAAATCAAGAGGTGGACACTTAACCAACTGAGCCACTTGTGTGTCCCTCATTGAAAATGTTTCTTAGTCACCATTACCCTTTACTACTTTATGACGTTTAATGTCTATACAACTTCTTTTAATCATGGATGTGAGCATAGAATGGATAAGGAGAGATGTAATCTCATGTACATACCTTCCCATCCTTCTTCTCAGGTTTGATCTCTGCTATGAACACTGCTTTAGGGTCCCCTCTGTATATTGACAAGTGTGTCATTTTAGGTCAACTCTAGGTCAGATGACCTGTGTTAAAACCTAATCCCTACCATGTACCAAATGCTTTACAAAATATTCACCAAAAAGAAAGTTTCTGTTCTCTTGATTATTTTCCATTAATTTATGAAAAATTGTTAATGCTCTCTATGAATCAGGAAATGCTTGAAAGCCTGGTTGCCTTTCTTGCTAGTCTAATAGAACCTGCACTTGCTATAAAACCCATTCAGTTCCAAGTCTTCCAAGATTCCCTGCCTTTAGTTCTTCCTCTTTGTTATAGAAATGTGTGTCCCTTGGCCCCTTGAGGACTGCCTTGTTAGAAATGGCAAACACCTACCCCATCCCAGAACTTTGGCACAGAATCTGCATTTAAAAAGATCCCCTAGGTTGTGGTGTGAAATTCAAATTCACAATATAATATGCTAAATACATTTGTAACTCCCCAACACTTTCCATTTAAGGAAATATATGTCAGGTGCACTGTGTGATGTAAATACAGTATGTATTTGCATGTATATTCCTGTGTTGTTGCCTTCATCTTACAAATCCTATTGAATAAATAGAGCATAATACTGGGCTACAAACCATCTTACCTCATAAAGCAGGAAACTCTCCTAAGCCAGAACCAGTTCTCCTAATATAAGTGAGCTAACAGGAGTTCAGTCCTTGATGAATCAGGGGAAAAAAAATACACACACACACACACACACACACACACACACACACAAGGTAAGAATGTGAGACAAAGGAAAATGATTTACAAGATATAAGGAGATCACAGGGAGTAATTTCCAAAGCAGATACTCCTGGAGGAAGGGCGAATGGTGTCCTTTCATTTAGGGTTAGGATGGATATTCAGAACGGGGAGTCCATTATCTTATGTAGAGTTGAGTAGAAGGTTGCACATGAGCCTTAAGAAAACAATTCTATACATACTCTGTATATTCCATAATGAATGAGCTTTGTACTCCTGGTGGGGGGAGATTTTAGTATTCCAGGGAGGTACAAGGGAACTCCTGGGTGGCTCAATCCAATGAGCTCCCAACTCTTGATTTAGGCTCAGGGCATGATCTCAAAGTTCTGACATTAGCACCCAAGTTGGGCTGCATTCTGTGCATGGACCCTGTTTGGAATTCTGTCTGTCTCTGTCTCTCTCTGCCGCACCTCCACTTGTGCTCTAAGAAATACCATTTAAGGGGCGCCTGGGTGGCTTAGTCGGTTAAGCGTCCGACTTTCGCTTGGGTCATGATATCACGGTTCGTGGGTTCGAGCCCCGCGTCGGGCTCTGTGCTGACTGCCAGCTCAGAGCCTGGAGCCTGTTTCAG
>NW_027529998.1:51787-129464 GCF_008692635.1 Crocuta crocuta
TCTCTCTCTCTCTCCTAGAAATAAATAAAAAACATTAAAAAAAAGTTAAAAAAAAAAAAGAAATACCATTTAAAAAATGTGTATACATACATACATACATACATACATACATACATAGAGAGGTGAAGGTAACTGTAATCACTTCATGGTTTATTATGCAGTTGCTTAGGTGTGAGTCAGGGGTTAATCTCAAATTGCACCACTGCAAGCTCTTCCTCAGGGTAGTCTTTACCTTTTGTTGGATGGTTTCTGTTTCCACCACTGGAGAGTATGCCCATGGGGTGTTTTGCCTAAAGTAAAAGATAAAGTGGATAGAAGAGGTTAAAATGTGTGACTAAGGGGCACCTTGGTGGCTCAGTCAGTTAAGGGTCCCACTTCGGCTCAGGTCATGATCTCATGGTTCATGGGTTCAAGCCCCATGTCAGGCTCTGTGCTGACAGCTCAGAACCTGGAGCAAGCTTCAGATTCTGTGTCTCCCTGTCTCTCTCTAACCCTCCTCTGCTCATGTTGTCTCTCTCTCTCAGAAATTAAAAAAAAAAATGTTTTTTAAAGTGTGACTAAGGTTGGTGGTGGGTACAAGCACATTACTGCGAAGATCAGATCTTGGAGTCCAGCTGGTGACATTAACTCCCTCTTTCATTTTATGTACCATTATGAACTCTACTGATGGTCACTTGGGAACTGTGTTATTTACTACAGGCACTGCTGACCTTCAGGGATGTGGCCATAGAATTCTCTCAGGAGGAGTGGGAATGCCTGAACCACAGTCAGCGGGATCTGTACAGGGATGTGATGTTAGACAACTATGGACACCTCCTCTTCTTGGGTGAGGACAACTCCTTCCAGATTTCCTAAACCACACTCAGGGTGTGAAGACTGTGTCTTGGAATCTTCCCATTTTTATGATTGGGATCCAGATCCCTGCAGTCAGGGAAAGATTTCAGGACTTTGTAGATGTAGAGAAATATCTTATCAATATCTATATCTTATCTATCAATATCAATATCTTCAAGATGTTTCTTTTCAGCTTCCCCTTCCTTAGGGTGACATCATTATTTGTACATTCATGGCAATTCTAAACATTAAGTGGCATACAATGGTATTTCTAATGTCTCAAATACCAATTTCTTACTCATTATTGTCGTGGTAGTACTCGGAAGTGGAGGTCAAGATATGAACATGGAAAATTCCTCCTGTCTGTTCCAAAAGGGCTGTTGGGCCAGAGCATTTGGGAAATCATTTTCTAGGATTCTATTATGTCTTGTCTTCTCAACTAAGCATAATGGTGGATCAGATTAGAATCTCCAAGAGTACTCATATTCCTTTTTTTCTAATAAATAGGTCTTGTTGTGACAAAGCCAGACCTGGTCATCTTTTTGGAACAAAAGAAGGCCATCTGGGATGTGAAGAGAAAGGGGACAGTAGCCTCCTACCCAGGTATGGGAATGAAGCAGCAGATGACAGAAGGTGGGGTCTGGGTGAGAAGGAGGAAGATAGACCTTAAAATGTGGTTTGAGCAGCTCTTCTTGAGTGGAAATTAGTTTGAAAAGGCCAGTTTTATATCCACCCTCTCACGTTGGACATCTGCTTTCCAACACATCACACTCTTATATTCTCTAAGTTCTCCTTCAGTTCCACGGAAGGTCTTTTACATCCACAATAAGAATCTCCATAATCTGATTGGTTCTCCACTGCTTGGAGGGTTTGGGGAAATCTCTATTCCTGAGGAAGTCTATGTTAATTGATTCGAGTTCTGTTTTGCTTTACGTGTGAAGTATGTCGGGGGGTGGTGGGCATCTTGAGGTTTGGTGCAAAAATCCCAGGAACACTGGAGGTAGACCTCACAAGTTTTCTGATTCATCATTTCTAGTATTACAGAGGCTTTAATCTTCATCATACAAAATAGAGACCCAGTATACATCAGATAACAAAGCAACTCTCTAAAATGAGAAAATCTAGTCTTTTATTTCACTTCAGATGTTCATTTCTTGAATTGCTTGGTTGGCTCAGATGTAAGCGTCTGAGTTGAGCTCAAGTCATGATCTCACAGTGGGTGAGTTTGAAGCCCTCAGCAGGCTCTCTGCTGTCAGTGCAGAGCCCACTTGGGATCCTCTGCCCTACTCTTTCTCAAAAGTGAAATATATGTTTTAAAAAATCCAGTTCACCTGGGTGGCTCAGTTTGTTAAGAGTCCAACTTTTGATTTTGGCTTAGGTCATGATCTCCGGGTTTTTGACTTCAAGCCCCACATGGGGCTGTGGGCTGACAGCGCAGAGCCTGTTTGGCTTCTGTCTTCCTCTTATCACTCTTTATCCCTTGCTCAAACAAACTTAAAAAATGTTTGAGTTCATCTTTTGTGTTTTAACTAAAATAAGAAATTTCCATTCAATGTATTCCATCTCTCAATAGTGAAATAATTTAAAGCACCTATTATTTTCCTAGAATTCTATATTAATTAATGCCATAGGGGAGCTAGGATATTTACAAGATAAAACTCACAGCCTATAATAAAGTCTCAATTGTTACCTTATTTTTCTTAATTGAATACTTTTATTTTTTTTGTAGAATATGAAGTTCCTGTCATTTTGTCCTATGTTTTCCCTTTGAGCAGTTATGTATGAGACTCCTTTATTAGATCAAAAGTCCTGATATGACACGGGCATGTGCTTTATGAGAAGTGAGATAGACAATTAGTAAATTTCTTATATTTATAAAAAGTTTTAATTATTAATGTAACTTCACTTCAGGAAAAATGAGGAAAAATGAATTACTAGTTTTTCTACTTTCCTCAGAATATATCTGAATTTAATCCCAAAGACTTTTTTTTTTAATAAAGTGATTGTGGGCCTATTTTACAATTTTGATGATGTTTATTCAGAAATGAAAGGTTTTGGGGCACATGGGTGACTCACAGGTTGAGCATCTGACTCTTGATTTCAGCTCAGGTCATGATTTCATGGTTTGTGAGTTCAAGCCTTAAGTCCATTTCTGCACCCACAGTGTGGAGTATGCTTGGGATTCTCTTCCTCTTTCTTTTACCTTCTCCTTTCTCCATCTCTCTCAAAATAAACTAAAAAAATGTCTTATAAAAAAACAGGAAAGGTTTTTGTTTGCTGGATTCTGAAGAATGGGTTATAGAGTAGCCTGAGTGCCTCAGTCGGTTAGGTCTTCAACATCACCTCAGGCCATGATCTTATGGTTTTTGAGTTGGAGCCCGGCATCAGGCTCTGTGCTAACAGCTCAGAGCCTGCAGCTTGCTTCAGATTTTATGTCCCCCTCTCTTCTTGCCTCTCCCCCACTTGCATGCTCTCTAAGACAAACATTAAAAAACTAAAAAGAATGGATTATACCCTTAAATTCTGTGGGAGAGGAGGGATCTATTAACATAATACATCTTTAAATGTCTTGAGTGCTTAATGCATAAAAGTTTTCATGAGAGTTTTCCATGGTTGGTTTTCATGAATATTCTTTACAATTTTAATGCCCATGAAGACATGCCTGTAATTCAAAGTGTTGCTTTTTTATGGGTTTACAGTCAGAGCTGAACATGATAGCTACATAGGGGCACCTGGGCTCAGGTCATTATCTCCTGGTTCAGAAGTCCGAGCCCTGCATCGGACTCTGTGCTGACAGTGTGGAGCCTGCTTGGGATTCTTTATTTCTTTCACTCTCTGTTCCTCTTCTGCTTTTGCTTTCTCTCTCTCAAAAGAAGCTTTAAAAAATTATATATATAGTAGACTTCTTTAAAATAATTCATCATCAGGGCGCCTGGGTGGCTCAGTTGGTTAAGCATCCAACTTCGGCTCTCGTCATGATCTCAGGGTTTCTGGGTTTGAGACCCGCGTCGGGCTCTGTGCTTACAGCTAGTTCAGAGCCTGAGCCTGCTTCGGATTCTGTATCTCCCTCTCTCACGCTGACTCTCTCTCTCTCTCAGAAAAAAAAAAAAGGAAAAAAAAAACCTTTAAAATAATTCATCATTTTCACGTACTATTTTGTGGGTTATATTTTGTCTGGTTTTGCATTCCATAATAATGTGCTTCCTTGTATATAGAACTTTCCGTGACATAATTTAAGTGGGATTTTGTTTTTACCTGAGTATTTTGTCTTAGGGTAACAACTTTCAACTCATTACATGTTTGGACAATGTGAGTCTAACACAACTAGGAATCAGCTTTATACCCTTTGCCAATAAAAGTATCTTAATTGTCTGTAGGAATATTACGCACGCATCCTTTGTGAGTCAAGTCTGCATTTCTTTCCTTGATTCGTCCTAAGTGAATGTTGTATCCTCTCCAGGTGATTTGTCCTAATAATAGAATAAATTTCATCATGTTTTTATTGGTGAATGTATTGTCTGTATGTATTTTCATTCTGGTTACCTTAGAGATTACTTCAAACCTCTTAAAGGGAAAAGAAACCTTCACATATGCTTCTAGTGCCGAGCTCAACACCGGGCCTGAACTCTTGAACTGTGATACTATGCCCTGAGCTAAAATCAGGAGTTGGACGCTTAACTGAATGAGCCACCTTCATGCCCCTAACAAACCATTTTAAGGTGATATGGTCAATTTTATACAAAACTCTTCTACCTATCTCCACACCTGCACCCACTTTATATTGATGGTATCACAAATTGTTTTTATATTGCATATATTATTACCTAGATTAGATTTTTATGCTTTTAAGAAAAAGTCTGTAGCAGAAACAAATGACTTATCATACCTTGTTACACTACAGGTTTCTATCATTGTATAAATATCTATACTTATCTGAGAGCTTGTTGTGGTCATGTGGTTCCGGTTACTCTTAAGAATCCTTTTACTTCAACTAGGAGAACTTTTTTTCTTTTAATATTTATTCATTTTTTGAGAGGCAGAGGCAGAATCTGAAGCAGGCTCCAGGTTCTAAGCCATCAGCACAGATTCTGACACAGGGCTTGAACTCATGAACCATTAGATCATGACTCAAGTCGAGTTGGACACTTGATCAACCGAGCCACCCAGGTGCCCCAGAAGGATTTCTTTCTTCCTTTAACATTTCTTGTAGGACGAGTCTTCTGGTAAACATAGAGGGGTTTTGACTTGACGAAGTCTTCATTTCTACACTCATGGGAAATAGTTGTGCCATGTATGTTATTTTTGGTGGATATTTTTTGATCTTTCAGTATTTGAATGCATTGTTCCAAGTTTTTCTTTCTAGAAGATCTAGTGAGAATCCCACTAAAAATCTTATAGGAGCTCTCTTGTACAAGGTGAGTTGCTTTGTCATGCTTTTCAAAATTGTCTTTTCACTGGTCATTTTTGAGAGGTTACAACGTGTCACTGTGTTCATGTCTTGATTTTTTTAATCACTTTTTATTTAGATTCTAATTATTTAACATACAGTGCACTATTGGTTTCAGTATAGTTCAGTGGTTCATCACTTATATATGACATACAGTTCTGATCATCACAAGTGCTTTCCTTAATACCAGTCACCCACCAACCTCGCTCTCACCCATCTCCCTCCATTGATATTTATTCTACTGCAAATTTAGGGAGCTTGTGAATTTGTCTCTTCTTTCCACACACATGGGAACTACAAGCCTTTAGTTCTTCATGGAAAATCTCTGCCCCCTTTTCCTCTCGTCTCCTTATGGGGTCCCCTTAATGTACACATTGGTCTACTTGTAGGTGCCCCACGGGTCCCTAGTCCTTTTCCACATTTTTCTTTGGTTCTCTTGGATAATTTAAAACAAGGGGTCGTTAGATTCTCTGATACTTTCTTCTGCTTGATCTAGTCTGTTGTGGACTCCTTCGTGGATTTTTACATTAAGTGATTCTACACTTGGGCTCCCAATTTCTGGGTGATTGTTTGTTATCCTTTATCTCTTTGGGTTTACATTTTGGTCCTGCATAGTTTTTCTGCTATCATTTAGTTACCTACCTGTTTTCTCTTCTTCCTCCATGCACAGCTTTGTAATGTGTTTTCCTTGAATTCTTTGTCACATCATCAATACTTCCTTATTAAGTTAAGGTCAGTTTTGGAGATTTCGTTCTTATGACGGGAACAAGTCCTATTTCTTTGTGGACTTGTGATCTTTGTTGAGATGAGCAAATTAAAAAAAAAAAACAGCCTCTGGGTCAGGCTTATGAACTTGTTTGTACAGGAGAACACAAATAGTAACTTGCAATGTCTGAATTTTTGTGATTTCCCAGTTTACAAGAGTATAGTTACTTCTTTAGTGCCCATGGTACCTTCCTCTGTTGTCTTCAGCTCTGTAGTCTCTCTGGTGTCTAAACAAACGCTTTTTGCCTGAGCAGCCTCCATAGTGCATCCAGAAGGTGCTGTCATTCCGTCTGCTTGTCATGTCCTGCATGACAGAAACCAGTCCCTCAGGCAGCTACAAACAAGCCAGATCACTGAACATACAGGACACTCACGTGTTTGTCTCCGGATGAGAGGTAACAGTTTTTGCTCAGTGTTGCCATGGAGTGTCAGGAAGGGTGGGCAGCTGTCTTGGGCAAGTGTCACAAACTTTGATGTGGCTCTTCTTCATTTGTACTTGCCTGGGTGTGCTAGGACTCCTCATTGCCTTCTGGAGCACTCAGAGAGGTAAATTGGTCTATGTTTGTCTCCATGGAGGAGCCATGTCCTGGTGCTCCCTATTTCTCCACTGCTGATGTCCTGTGATGGGTATTAATTTTGCATATTAGCATTTTACCATATACGCATGTGAGTTTAATAAGAGAGATAACTTACTGTGTGCCTTGTACTTTTGTCTTTGCATAACACCATCGGCCTGTTGCAAAGTCAGTTTGAGAATATTCAGTCTCAAGACTGATCGAGGAAGAAATGGAATTTGCGGCTCTTAGTATTTATACTTAATGAATGGCTTGGATGAAGATGGAGGGTAGTGAAGGGCAGAAAGGATGTTGTGACGCTTATAACCAAAGTGGGACAAGTGCCCTTAGTGGAGTCCTTACTGCCAGAAGAGATCAAGGGTACAAGATATTCGGGACAAAAACCTCACCTTAAGTCAGTTATAGGTCAACCCAAGGACCAAAATCTTTTTTTGGAAACTTTTTAAAAACTGTTTCTAATTTCTGAGAGAGAGAGAGAGAGAGAGAGAGAGAGAGAGAGAGAGAGAGAGAAAGCAGGGGAGGGCCAGAGGGTGATGGAGACATAATTGGAAGCAGGCTCAAGGCTCTGAGCTGTTAGCACAGAGCCCAGTGTGGGGCTTGAACTCACAAACCAGGAGATTGTGACCTGGGCCAAGGTCAGACGGCCAA
Source organism: Crocuta crocuta (assembly GCF_008692635.1). Lineage (NCBI taxonomy): Eukaryota > Metazoa > Chordata > Mammalia > Carnivora > Hyaenidae > Crocuta > Crocuta crocuta. Next base: position 59,057 of record NW_027529998.1, read on the forward strand.
CCAACTGAGTTGAGCCGCACAGGTGCCCATCCAAAGTCCATTTTTAATCCTATATATTCTCTGGAAGGACATTTGGAAGTTCTGGAAAATCAACCAGTCCATGCCAAAACTAATTATTGAAATCGTTTCAAATATAAGATAGGACTAATCATTCACTTTCCAAAAGACATTTAAAAGGGAAGATAAAAATTCTAAATGTAATTGTTTTTTGAGAAATTCTTTTCAGAGGCTTCATTCTTCTTCCACCAATACATACTCCTCCTTTTCCAAAGTCTCTAAATTTGATAAAAACCAGACACTCCTATTCCAAACATGACTGTCCACTGGTATCACATAATACTTAATTTGGATCAAGTTCTTATGTACTGTGAACTTCAGAAAGCCATTAGTCAGAATTCTATCGTCCATACTTGCCAAAGTGTTTATGATGGAGACACACCTTACCAAGGGAAAGAATCTGGGGAAAAACATGCATCAAGGATCAAATCCTACTAAATTTCAGAGAATTTAGTTTCCAGAACTGCAGATTAAAAGTAACAAACATGGGACCGTCTCTTATAAAGGCTCAAATCCTATTGTACATCATTGTATCCTTCCTGGAGAGAAGACTTACAGCTGCAGCAACTCTGGTGAAGCTTTTAACTAGTCTTCCCAACTTGCTCAACAGCAGAGATTTCATAACGGGAAGAAACCTTACAAATATAACAATGTGGCAAAGACTAAGGCAAAGCTAAGTACCCCTCAAAACTTGTCAACATGAGGTAATACATACTGGGGAGAAGGCTGGTAAGTGTCTTGAAAAGTGTGGCAAAGGCTTTATGCAGGACTACCAACTGTGTGAACATCAGAGTGTGTACCGAAAGAAACACTACAAATATAAAAGTCCTGGGGAGATACCCTACAGATGTCAAGGACGTTGGCCAAGTTTACTTAGAACTGAACTCTTAATCGACATCAGAGAAACTACAATGGATAAAATCCCCAGAAACGCAATGAAGGATGAAAACCTTCACTTTTGACATATATTTTAAAACAACAGACTCTTTATAAAGATTTAAAAAATTACAGTTGTGAACCAATGGCACACTGTGTGATGGAATGTGAAATCTACATAAACTCAGAATTCACAGCAGAAAGAAGTCCATACCATTTTTGAGACATGATTCTAAATCAGAGTATTAGAAAAATCCAAAGTAAAAACACTCAGATCATTTATTTAGCCTTGGACAATGGAGGTGGTATGGGATGCCAACCCCTCCACAGTTGAAAATCTTTAACTTGTGAGTCCCCAAACTTAAAAGCATAAGTGCGTTTCCATGGAAATAATCTGTTGTTGACTAGAAGCCTCACTAGAACATAGTCAATATCCCATTCTTATTATGTGGTCCAATTATATACAGCATTTTTATTATACAGTAAGGTTGAGAAAAGAAAATATTAAGGAAATCCTAATGAAAACACATTTATATTACGCATGCATATGTAAACTCATTGTAAATCCATACGTACTCAACAATGAGCCCCGATCTGAGTAGCATGGAAAGCACAACTCAAAGATCCTTCTATCTGAGGAACAAGAATGGTTCTTGAATGCTTGAAATGGGTATATTGACCAAGGATCACACAGTGGTTTTGCACTGGTTTGTTTGGAGTGGGTTTGAACTTAATACATTTTCATTAATAACACTGGATTATTAATAACACAATGGATTTCAATGTGTTAACTCTGTGTTAATGAATGATGTTCTCCTACCCCAACTTTAGCCTGCCCCACCTTCATTAAGGTTGCAGGTAAATAGTGACACAAAGAACACTTGACCTTTGAACAACATGGGTTGGAACTATGTGGGTCCATTTAGAGTCAGGCTTATTTATAGTACAGCAATGTATTTTCTTTTCTGACTTTTTAAAAAATTTTCCATTAATCTTTTATTTCTGAGACACACACACACACACACACACACACACACACACACACACACACGGCATGAGCAGGGGAGAGTCAGAGAGAGATACAGAATCTGAAACATGCTCCAGGCTCTGAGCTAGCTGTGAGCACAGAGCTCGATGTGGGGCTCGAACCCACAAACTGCGAGATCATATCCTGAGCCAAAGTTGGATGCTTAACCGACTGAACCACCCAGGTGCCTTCAACTTGTGCTTGTGAAAGCAATAAGATGATATCTCTAATGATTTATTTTCCCCATTCATGTATTCTATCTCCCTTATTGTGACAGCTGGGACATTACGATACTTTTCATATGGATGATACAGAAGTACTATCGAGAGCGTAGCTGGTCCATTTCTTGATACCGTGGCCAATAAATCCATCTTGTATAACCAGACTGGCTACAGGGGATTAAATGGACTCTAGCTCCGTCCAGCAGCATATAGAGTAGATAAAAGCCACCAGAGTCACAAAGTAGTTCCTGCTTGGACTTTCGCAATAAACTTTGTGAAAGAGTGTCCACTCCCCTTAGAGAAAAACTCCGCAGAGTTTACCATCCTCCACTCATTTAGGTTTGAATTGTGCATTCTAGACATAGCCCAGGAAGTGGACCCTAAATAAGGGTCCATGGTCCCTAAATAAGGGTCCATGGTCCCTAAATAAGGCATCTGCCCCACTTCCTTCCACTCTCTCTGCCTTCACTAAGCCTTGATGTCAAGGCATATAGGGTCCATCCTCCAGAATTTGTAAGTAATAAGCTTTATGTGTTTCAGTGTCTTTGTTTTCTTTTATTGAACTATAGTTCACAATCTACTGACCATGGGTTCTACTCAACTAATTGAACAAACTTATTAAAAATATAATTATAAGCCATATGTACAGATTTCTCAGTTACTGTTTTTAACATTTTTACCCTCTTTTTGTTTGCTTATGTTTTTATAAGTACACAGAACACAAAATTTTATGCACAGAATGCAATGTTATATGAAGCAAAAGATACATTGTGGGTTTTTTGTTCTTACCGTTTTTAATGTTTATTTTTGAGAGAGAGACAGAGCATGAGCATAAGCAGCAGAGGGATAACTAGAGACAGAGACAGAATTTAAAGCAGTCTCTAGGTTCTGAGGTCTCAGCACAGAGCCTCACATGGGGCACAAACTCCTAAATCATGAGATCATGACCTGAGTGGAAGTTGGATGTTTAAGCAACTAAGTCACTCAGGCATCTCGCTAAGGATGCATTTTGGAGTAAAAGAACTAACTAGGAAGAAGTGTGAGTATAGCGGTGTGTGTGTAAATGTATGTGTACCTGGATCTTTAGAAGGTAAGAGTATATTAGATCAAATGAGGTAATTTCGGAATTTCAAAATTGATTACCTAGCACACAAAAATATTATAGATTCATAATGGTAATAAGTGTCCCTCTTCTATTGGATTTCTATCTTCTAAATCTCATGGATCTTGGCTTGAAAATCTCCCCATGTAAATCCTGTCTCATCTACCTGCCTATTACTTATGCAGAATGTACTCTCTTTTCCTTGTTCAAATGTTCAGGGACTGTTGCTTGTTGGATATACTCAGGGATTTTAAGAATGGTTTGCATGAAATGACATGGTGTTCCAAAATTATTTTGATTATGGGAGTAATTCCACAATGAACATACTAAATTCCATACAGTTTAATTGCTGCATTTCACTTCTTCCTCTCAACTGGACAAGAATACTAAGGAAGATTTCTTTAGTTCCTGTTCTTTTCCCTTCTTGGAAGTGACATCGTCTAAGTTCTCCATGTTAGTATAATGGTTCGATTAGGTGAAAATTTTCAGATTCATGAGTCATGGGTTGTTTTCACATTGATTTGAGGAGACCGAGCATAGGACATTGCTTGGTCCTTACTAGATGTTCTAAATGTAGGGAGAAAACAGTATTGTAATAGGAGTAATCTTGCAGCCCAAAGGAAAATATGAACATCTGGGCTGAAGCCCTGCCATGCATTCTTCACATGGGAAGAGGACACCAATCCAAGGTTGTACTGCTGACTCTGAATTGAAAAGGATACACTTTGCTGGTTTTCTTTCCAAATCATCTTGAGTTTTTCCATGTCCTCCTCTCCATTTCAGTGATGAAGGCATCAGAGCTGTCCTTCTACCCTGTGTTATGGAGACCCCATTTTCACCACTCTCCTATTCCCATATAAGCTACATGGGCTCTTGTTAATCCAAAGGGCAATTGTCGGTAACCGGTATGGAGGCCATACCGGAGATCTAAATACAATATTGGAAGAATAGGAAAACACCATCAATGGGCCACAGGATTAGGTCAGGCACTTGGCACTGAGACAGCTGTGAGGACAGATAGAACACGATGATAGTAACCTTGAATAGGAAGATAGGTCCTACTAAAAACATACAGAGAACTCTTGAAATGCTGGGAAAGATCTGGTAGGGAGCTCCCTGTGGTCAGTGCAAAGTCTTAGGAAGGTACTTGTGATGAACAAATGTGACAGACCTGGGGACTTGGGAAATGTAGTTTTCTGGGATTGTGGGAGGTCAGATGCTTTCCTCATGTTTTCATGAATTTCCTGGTTTCCTGAGGATCAGTTACTCTTAGATACAATAGATAACTGTCCTTTCCCAGGCCCACATATGCGGCAGTAGCTGGAGAGGGGAAATTGGAGGATTTAAACATTATAGCCATTGCTTTAACATCTACACATGACCGTAGATGTTGAAGATGAAGACAGCTTCTGCACACTAGTAGTCAGAGCCAGCAAGGCGTGTGGTGTGGTTCCACAAAGCACTGGTACCCCAGGTATACAGCCCCCCACACCTCTGATCCCTATGGTTGATGACCTCCCAGGCATCTTGGCTCACAGCGAGCAGGGACTTCTGTCCCTTCCGTGCAGCCTCACGGTGAATCTACCCCTGGGCTCTCAACTGTTTGCAAGACACAGATTCGTTGGGAAGCAGACCACCAGTCATCAGCAGTGAGTAGGTCTGTCTCAAATAGGCCACTCAGTTTTTAGATTACATGTCTCTGTTGTTTTACAGCCTATGTTATTTTCCTCCCCCATCCTGACCTGAGTGGAAAGAGGATTTTTATAAGTTGTACTCACCTTTCACATTGGCTCAACTGAAAGATAATTCATTCATTAGTACTTGTTATTCTGTTGTAAACCATACCATGAAATGTTGATGTGTACTTACAGAAAAGAAAATGTAAACAGAGGGGTACCTGGCTAGCTCAGGCAGCAGAATACATGATTCTTGAACTCTAGGTTCTAAGTTAAAGGCCTACATTGGGCGTAAAGATTACTTTAAAAAATTTTTTCAAATACAACTTTTCTGAGTCTGGATGCCTCAATCAGTTAGGTCATGATCTCACGGTTGATAGGTTGGTGCCCCATGTGAGGCTCTGTGCTGACAGCTTAGACCTTGGAGCCTGCTTTGGATTCTGTCTCCCTCTTTATCTCTGCCCCTCCCCTGTTGCACTCAGTCTCACTCTCTCAGAATTAACAAAGAAAATTTTAAAAATAGAACTCCCCTACAACCCAGCAATTCCATTACTGGGTACTTACCCAACGAATACAAAAACAATACTTCAACATTACTATAACAGCATAATTTAAAATAGCCAAGAAGCCCAAGTGTCCATGAGGAGAAAAATAGATAAAGAAGACATGGTGTATACAATGGAATATTAGTCATAGAAAGGAATGAAATCTTACCATTTGCAAAGATCTGGATGGAGCTAGAGAGTATAATGGTAAGTGAAATAAGTCAGAGAAAGACAAATACCATGACTGCCCTCATGTAGAATTTAGGAAACAAAACAAACGAGCAACAGGGAAGAGACAAAACAGGAAAGAGATTCAAGTATAGACAACAAATTGAAGGTTGCCACAAGGGAGGTGGGGGGGGGTTGGATCAAACAGGTGATGACAATTAAGGAGAGTGTACTTGTTATGCTGAGCTGAGAGTGATTAAAATGAAAAGTTTTCCGAAACCCTTAAAAAATAAAAGAGAACGTGTATTTTGTGCTCTGTATGCAGTAAGTAGGTTGATGCACATGTCTCATAAAATAGCTCAGACACCCTAGAGTGTCCTCGGATTTTTCCATTTCTTCCCTCTGGTATTTTCTGCGCCCATCATTTTGCTCATACGTGTTACTCGTGGCCCAGTGTACCTGCCCCACCCGCAGGCATCAAACCGTGTTCCATGCAGGAGAGGAGGCAGTGTAATTCTGACAGGACTTAGAGAATTCACTTTGAAGTCTTTCCTTTTTCATTCAGGAAGGCCCTCTTCCCCAAGGGACTACTCCCTTCAAGTCTTTGACCAGAAATGTGATATAAAGGCTAGTCTAATTAGAAATAGTAGTGCCAGTGGACACATAAGGTATTTGCAAGTGGCTCTTGTTCTCTGAACTGTTTCACAACATCAGAAAAAAGGCCATCACACTTTTACCTGAAATTAGCCCTTAAAATTTAGAGTATCCTGAAACTTAGTGCACAGGCATTTATTCTACATGCAAATGGACAGCCGATGAAGAGCTGCTTATATCTGTAGTTATTTATGGTCTTACGGTAAAAGCCATCAAGTAGAGATTTATACTGAGAATGCTATATTCCTTTCCTTTATAATATATAACATTTATGTCTTGTATACATTTCATTATTTACTTCATAAAATATTTAGATAAGTTCCAATTCACTTTAATCTTGATTGCTTTCATTCAAGAATATAAACATTCTCGATCCTAGGAAGCTCAAGGAAGCTTTTAAGAATTGAGAGAAGGGATAAATAGAAGAGGAACCCAACACAGATTGTGTTAGAGTCCGTTTCACTTCCGAATAAAGTAAATGTGTTGTGTATGGTTCTGTGAGAGAGAGAGAACAGGAGCATGATCACAGAGGGTTTGTAAGAGTGACTTATCTGTGGAGAACTCAAGGATGATCTATGACTTAGTTACTGCAGAGGTTCAAATTTAGCCTTCATCAGAATCACCTAGAGCACTTGTAAATCTTGGATTAGTATTATAAGGGTCATAGGAGAAGGAGAGAGAGAAAAGGGGGTAGAAAAAATTACTTCAAGGAATAATCGCCAAAAACTTCCCTAGCCTGGCTAAGGAAACAGACACTAAAATCCAGGAGACACAGAGAACTCCCATTAAAACCAACAGAAGCAAGCCAACACCAGGATCTATTAGAATTAAATTTACAAAATATGGTGAGAAAGAAATCTTCAAAGCAGGAAGACATCCTTCACTTATCAGGTTAGCTGATAAGGTTAGCTGGTGATTTTTCAAAAGAAACCTGGGAAGCCAGAAGGGAGGGATGATATATTCCACGTGCTGCCTGGGAAAAATATGCAGCCAAGAATACTCTGTCCAGGAAGGCTATCATCCAGAAGGGAAGTAGAAAGAATTTTCCAGACAAGCAAAATCTAAAGGAATTCCTCACCACTGAACCAGCCCTGCAAGAAATGTTAAAGGGGAATCTTGGAGTGTAAAGAAGACACTAAAAGTGACACAGAAAAAGGATCACAGAAAATCTAGAAATGATGACACTACATAATAAAATAGCAATAAATATGTATCTATCAATAAATACTTTCAATGAAAATGTACTATACACTTCAATCAAAACTCTTCTTAGGGTCTCTGAATGGAATAAAACAAACAAAAACAACAAAAATAAGCCCCAGGACTATCTATATGTTGCCTACAACAGACTCAATGTAGACCTTAAGATACTTACAGCTGGAAAGTGAGGGTGACAGAGAAACGTTGATCATGCAGATGAAAGTCACAAGAAAGCCAGAGTAGCAACACTTCAAATGGACAAACTAGATATTTTTATTCTTCTATATTTATCCTGCTTTTGTACCAGAGTAAGCTGGCCTCCTAGGATTATTTTGAATGCATTCCTTCATTTCTGTTTGTAAGCTTTTGATTAAGATTGGTTTTTTCCCCCTGTTTTTAATGTTTGTTAGAATTGACCAATGAAGGCAAGCGATTGTGGGCTTTCCTATGCCAGGAGATTTTTTATTGCATATTCAACTTTTATTTTTGTGATTGGTCTAAGAAGATTTGTTATTTCTTGAGTTCAAGATTCACATTTCAATCTGGTAACTTGTGCATTTAAAAAAAATTAGATTATTTTCTATTTTGTCTAACTTGTTAGTATATAATTGTTCATAGTCATGTTATCAAACTATATATTTTTGTGGTTATCTGTTATGTTGTCTCTGTTCCATTTGTCCATTTGGTGTTTGAGTCCTATCTCCTTTTTTCTTCATTAATGTAGTTAAAGCATTTCCAGTTTGGTTTGTTTTGAAAAACTTAGGCATCCCTTTCAATGCTATGGTTTATTCTGGTCCCTATTTTATTTCTATTGTTTAAGATTTTAGCTTTTTTAAATTTTTTTTTTTTGAGAGAGAACATGCAAACTGGGGCAAGGGACAGAGTGAGAGAGACAGAATGTAAGACAGACTCCTCACTCAGAGTGAAGTCCTACCAGGGGCTTGATCCCACAACCCTGGGATCATGACCTGAGCCTGAATCAGGAGTTGGATCCTTAACTGAGTGAGCTACCCAGGTGCCCCAACTATTTTATTTGTTTCTGATTTTTTTCTTTGGCATTTTCTTCTGCTTCTGAGTTTAGCTAAATTTTATTTTGGGGAATATGAAGAAGAAAAGTTGAAGGACACCTGGGTGCCTCATTCAGTTGAGTATCCAACTCTTGATTTTGGCTCAGATCATGATCTCAGGGTTTGTGGAAACAATCCCTGCATGTGGCTACATAATGACTGCTTGGAACCTGCTTATGATTCACTCTGCCCCTCTCCTTGGCTTGTGCTTTCTTGCTCAAAATACATACACTTAAAAAAAATGTCTAAATGTAATCAATTTGGGAAGTCCTTTCCTGAGGGTTTCTACCACCAAATAATCCCTCCTTGTTTCAAAGACCCTAATTTTGATATGCTCAGGACAGTCTTTATCCAACCATTACTGTTCAATAATTATCACATAAATACATAATTTGAAGCAATGTTTTATGTGGAATGCACTTAGGAAGGCCTTTTGTGAGGGCTTGATCTTCAATAACTACCAAGGTGTTTATACTTGAGACAGAACCTATGAAAGCAATGATTCCAGAAAGAAATATTCACAAGGGTCAAATCCTAAGAAACTTCAATGAACTCAGTTTTCAGATACCATATTAAAAGAAAGAAATGTCACAGTCTTTTATCAAAGCTTATATGTCTTTATATGCCATTGTGTCCTTCCTAAAGATTTACAAATGTAGTGAATGTGGCAAAGTTTTAACCAGACTTCCAAACTCACTCAAAAGCAGAGACTACCTACGGGGGAGAATCTTTAAAAATGACAAGAATGTGGCAAAACCTTTTCCCCAGCACTCCAACCTTTCTGAACATCAGAGAATATTTAATGGGAAGAAATATTACAAAGGTGAATAATTTTTTGAATTCTTTAAGCATTCTTTACACCATCTTTGACATCAGACTATACATACTTAGGAGAAATCCAACCAATGTACACAACTCAGGAATGCCTTTCACCGTAATAACGCCCTGATTAAACATGACTGAGGGCATACTGGAGAGAAAACTTACAAATGTAAAGACTGTTGCAAAGTCTTTACACAGAACTCAACATCAACACATCAGACTGTGTATCCTGGATGGAAACCCTAGAAATGTCACAAATAGGGAAAATACTTTCTTTTCAATATTACTTTCAGGTGGCCTTGGTGGTTCAGTCGGTTAAGTGTCCAACTTCGGCTCAGGTCATGATCTCACAGTTCGTAGGTTTGAGACCTGCGTTGGGGTCTGTGCTGACAGCTCAGAGCCTGGAGCCTGCTTCAGATTCTGTGTCTCCCTCTCTCTCTGGCCCTCCCCTGCTTACACGGTCTCTCTTTCTCAGAAATAAAACACTTTTGGGGTGCCTGGGTGGCTTAGTCGGTTAAGCGTCCGACTTTCGCTTAGGTCACGATCTCGCGGTTGGTGGGTTCGAGCCCCGCGTCGGGCTCTGTGCTGACTGCCAGCTCAGAGCCTGGAGCCTGTTTCAGNTACACATGACCGTAGATGTTGAAGATGAAGACAGCTTCTGCACACTAGTAGTCAGAGCCAGCAAGGCGTGTGGTGTGGTTCCACAAAGCACTGGTACCCCAGGTATACAGCCCCCCACACCTCTGATCCCTATGGTTGATGACCTCCCAGGCATCTTGGCTCACAGCGAGCAGGGACTTCTGTCCCTTCCGTGCAGCCTCACGGTGAATCTACCCCTGGGCTCTCAACTGTTTGCAAGACACAGATTCGTTGGGAAGCAGACCACCAGTCATCAGCAGTGAGTAGGTCTGTCTCAAATAGGCCACTCAGTTTTTAGATTACATGTCTCTGTTGTTTTACAGCCTATGTTATTTTCCTCCCCCATCCTGACCTGAGTGGAAAGAGGATTTTTATAAGTTGTACTCACCTTTCACATTGGCTCAACTGAAAGATAATTCATTCATTAGTACTTGTTATTCTGTTGTAAACCATACCATGAAATGTTGATGTGTACTTACAGAAAAGAAAATGTAAACAGAGGGGTACCTGGCTAGCTCAGGCAGCAGAATACATGATTCTTGAACTCTAGGTTCTAAGTTAAAGGCCTACATTGGGCGTAAAGATTACTTTAAAAAATTTTTTCAAATACAACTTTTCTGAGTCTGGATGCCTCAATCAGTTAGGTCATGATCTCACGGTTGATAGGTTGGTGCCCCATGTGAGGCTCTGTGCTGACAGCTTAGACCTTGGAGCCTGCTTTGGATTCTGTCTCCCTCTTTATCTCTGCCCCTCCCCTGTTGCACTCAGTCTCACTCTCTCAGAATTAACAAAGAAAATTTTAAAAATAGAACTCCCCTACAACCCAGCAATTCCATTACTGGGTACTTACCCAACGAATACAAAAACAATACTTCAACATTACTATAACAGCATAATTTAAAATAGCCAAGAAGCCCAAGTGTCCATGAGGAGAAAAATAGATAAAGAAGACATGGTGTATACAATGGAATATTAGTCATAGAAAGGAATGAAATCTTACCATTTGCAAAGATCTGGATGGAGCTAGAGAGTATAATGGTAAGTGAAATAAGTCAGAGAAAGACAAATACCATGACTGCCCTCATGTAGAATTTAGGAAACAAAACAAACGAGCAACAGGGAAGAGACAAAACAGGAAAGAGATTCAAGTATAGACAACAAATTGAAGGTTGCCACAAGGGAGGTGGGGGGGGGTTGGATCAAACAGGTGATGACAATTAAGGAGAGTGTACTTGTTATGCTGAGCTGAGAGTGATTAAAATGAAAAGTTTTCCGAAACCCTTAAAAAATAAAAGAGAACGTGTATTTTGTGCTCTGTATGCAGTAAGTAGGTTGATGCACATGTCTCATAAAATAGCTCAGACACCCTAGAGTGTCCTCGGATTTTTCCATTTCTTCCCTCTGGTATTTTCTGCGCCCATCATTTTGCTCATACGTGTTACTCGTGGCCCAGTGTACCTGCCCCACCCGCAGGCATCAAACCGTGTTCCATGCAGGAGAGGAGGCAGTGTAATTCTGACAGGACTTAGAGAATTCACTTTGAAATCTTTCCTTTTTCATTCAGGAAGGCCCTCTTCCCCAAGGGACTACTCCCTTCAAGTCTTTGACCAGAAATGTGATATAAAGGCTAGTCTAATTAGAAATAGTAGTGCCAGTGGACACATAAGGTATTTGCAAGTGGCTCTTGTTCTCTGAACTGTTTCACAACATCAGAAAAAAGGCCATCACACTTTTACCTGAAATTAGCCCTTAAAATTTAGAGTATCCTGAAACTTAGTGCACAGGCATTTATTCTACATGCAAATGGACAGCCGATGAAGAGCTGCTTATATCTGTAGTTATTTATGGTCTTACGGTAAAAGCCATCAAGTAGAGATTTATACTGAGAATGCTATATTCCTTTCCTTTATAATATATAACATTTATGTCTTGTATACATTTCATTATTTACTTCATAAAATATTTAGATAAGTTCCAATTCACTTTAATCTTGATTGCTTTCATTCAAGAATATAAACATTCTCGATCCTAGGAAGCTCAAGGAAGCTTTTAAGAATTGAGAGAAGGGATAAATAGAAGAGGAACCCAACACAGATTGTGTTAGAGTCCGTTTCACTTCCGAATAAAGTAAATGTGTTGTGTATGGTTCTGTGAGAGAGAGAGAACAGGAGCATGATCACAGAGGGTTTGTAAGAGTGACTTATCTGTGGAGAACTCAAGGATGATCTATGACTTAGTTACTGCAGAGGTTCAAATTTAGCCTTCATCAGAATCACCTAGAGCACTTGTAAATCTTGGATTAGTATTATAAGGGTCATAGGAGAAGGAGAGAGAGAAAAGGGGGTAGAAAAAATTACTTCAAGGAATAATCGCCAAAAACTTCCCTAGCCTGGCTAAGGAAACAGACACTAAAATCCAGGAGACACAGAGAACTCCCATTAAAACCAACAGAAGCAAGCCAACACCAGGATCTATTAGAATTAAATTTACAAAATATGGTGAGAAAGAAATCTTCAAAGCAGGAAGACATCCTTCACTTATCAGGTTAGCTGATAAGGTTAGCTGGTGATTTTTCAAAAGAAACCTGGGAAGCCAGAAGGGAGGGATGATATATTCCACGTGCTGCCTGGGAAAAATATGCAGCCAAGAATACTCTGTCCAGGAAGGCTATCATCCAGAAGGGAAGTAGAAAGAATTTTCCAGACAAGCAAAATCTAAAGGAATTCCTCACCACTGAACCAGCCCTGCAAGAAATGTTAAAGGGGAATCTTGGAGTGTAAAGAAGACACTAAAAGTGACACAGAAAAAGGATCACAGAAAATCTAGAAATGATGACACTACATAATAAAATAGCAATAAATATGTATCTATCAATAAATACTTTCAATGAAAATGTACTATACACTTCAATCAAAACTCTTCTTAGGGTCTCTGAATGGAATAAAACAAACAAAAACAACAAAAATAAGCCCCAGGACTATCTATATGTTGCCTACAACAGACTCAATGTAGACCTTAAGATACTTACAGATGGAAAGTGAGGGTGACAGAGAAACGTTGATCATGCAGATGAAAGTCAAAAGAAAGCCAGAGTAGCAACACTTCAAATGGACAAACTAGATATTTTTATTCTTCTATATTTATCCTGCTTTTGTACCAGAGTAAGCTGGCCTCCTAGGATTATTTTGAATGCATTCCTTCATTTCTGTTTGTAAGCTTTTGATTAAGATTGGTTTTTTCCCCCTGTTTTTAATGTTTGTTAGAATTGACCAATGAAGGCAAGCGATTGTGGGCTTTCCTATGCCAGGAGATTTTTTATTGCATATTCAACTTTTATTTTTGTGATTGGTCTAAGAAGATTTGTTATTTCTTGAGTTCAAGATTCACATTTCAATCTGGTAACTTGTGCATTTAAAAAAAATTAGATTATTTTCTATTTTGTCTAACTTGTTAGTANTTTAAAAATTACATTATTTTCTATTTTGTCTACCCTGTTAGTTTATCATTGTTCATAGTAATATGTTACCAAACTATATATTTCTGTGGCTGTTATGTTGTTTCTGTCCCATTTGTCCATTTGGTGTTTGAGTCCTATCTCCTTTTTTCTTCATTAATGTAGTTAAAGCATTTCCAGTTTGGTTTGTTTTGAAAAACTTAGGCATCCCTTTCAATGCTATGGTTTATTCTGGTCCCTATTTTATTTCTATTGTTTAAGATTTTAGCTTTTTTAAATTTTTTTTTTTGAGAGAGAACATGCAAACTGGGGCAAGGGACAGAGTGAGAGAGACAGAATGTAAGACAGACTCCTCACTCAGAGTGAAGTCCTACCAGGGGCTTGATCCCACAACCCTGGGATCATGACCTGAGCCTGAATCAGGAGTTGGATCCTTAACTGAGTGAGCTACCCAGGTGCCCCAACTATTTTATTTGTTTCTGATTTTTTTCTTTAGCATTTTCTTCTGCTTCTGAGTTTAGCTAAATTTTATTTTGGGGANGATTCTCTCTGCCCCTCTCCTTGGCTTGTACTTTCTTGCTCAAAATACATACACTTTAAAAAAATGTCTAAATGTAATCAATTTGGGAAGTCCTTTCCTGAGGGTTTCTACCACCAAATAATCCCTCCTTGTTCCAAAGATCCTAATTTTGATATGCTCAGGACAGTCTTTATCCAACCATTACTGTTCAATAATTATCACATAAATACATAATTTGGAGCAATGTCTTATGTGCAATGCACTTAGGAAGGCCTTTTGTGAGGGCTTGATCTTCAATAACTACCAAGGTGTTTATACTTGAGTCAGGACCTATGAACGCAATGATTCCAGAAAGAAATATTCATAAGGGTCAAATCCTAAGAAACTTCAATGAACTCAGTTTTCAGATACCATATTAAAAGAAAGAAATGTCACAGTCTTTTATCAAAGCTTATATGTCTTTATATGCCATTGTGTCCTTCCTAAAGATTTACAAATGTAGTGAATGTGGCAAAGTTTTAACCAGACTTCCAAACTCACTCAAAAGCAGAGACTACCTACGGGGGAGAATCTTTAAAAATGACAAGAATGTGGCAAAACCTTTTCCCCAGCACTCCAACCTTTCTGAACATCAGAGAATATTTAATGGGAAGAAATATTACAAAGGTGAATAACTTTTTGAATTCTTTAAGCATTCTTTACACCATCTTTGACATCAGACTATACATACTTAGGAGAAATCCAACCAATGTACACAACTCAGGAATGCCTTTCACCGTAATAACGCCCTGATTAAACATGACTGAGGGCATACTGGAGAGAAAACTTACAAATGTAAAGACTGTTGCAAAGTCTTTACACAGAACTCAACATCAACACATCAGACTGTGTATCCTGGATGGAAACCCTAGAAATGTCACAAATAGGGAAAATACTTTCTTTTCAATATTACTTTCAGGTGGCCTTGGTGGTTCAGTCGGTTAAGTGTCCAACTTCGGCTCAGGTCATGATCTCACAGTTCGTAGGTTTGAGACCTGCGTTGGGGTCTGTGCTGACAGCTCAGAGCCTGGAGCCTGCTTCAGATTCTGTGTCTCCCTCTCTCTCTGGCCCTCCCCTGCTTACACGGTCTCTCTTTCTCAGAAATAAAACACTTTTGGGGTGCCTGGGTGGCTTAGTCGGTTAAGCGTCCGACTTTCGCTTAGGTCACGATCTCGCGGTTGGTGGGTTCGAGCCCCGCGTCGGGCTCTGTGCTGACTGCCAGCTCAGAGCCTGGAGCCTGTTTCAGTCTGTGACTCCCTCTCTCTCTGACCCTCCCCTGCTCACGCTTTCTGTCTCCTAGAAATAAATAAAAATCTTAAAAAAAAAAAAAATTTTTAAGAAATTAAAAAATAAATAAATGTTACTTTCACGTAAAAAGAGGTTCATCGACCATAGAAACGTTAAATATGTAAAAAATTGCAATGTATGTAATAAAAAAGGAAATCCAAGTAAACATCTGAGAATTAACAGTGAAAAGCACTAAGCATATACCACTTTTCAGACGTTAATCTAAATCGGATTTTTATTATCGAGAATGATAATGATCCAAGGTTAAAACCCTTGGATCACTGAGAGTAGAGCCTTCAACATACAGGGTTAAGGATTCTGACCCATATGCAGTTGAAATAGGTATCACTTTTGATCCCCCCCAAATGAAACTTAATGGACAGAAACCTTACTGAGGACATAAACAGTTTAAACAACACATATTCAGAATGTGAAAAGTAAAGCCACGGAGCCACAACTCTCAGAATATGTATCACATGAACAAGACTAGCTGTTTAAGGTCTGTAAGTCTGTATTTTAAACAAGAACCATGCAGTAACCTTGCAGCGGCTTGTATAGACTACATTTAGTTGATTATTTTCATTAGTGAAACCCACTGCTTTCTCATGTGTTAACAGTGATCTGTAATGAATGAAGTATTATCATTGCACCAACCTTAACCCACTGTATATTAAACAAGGTTGTAGGTAAAGAGCCTATAGCTGTGGGACACCTGAGTAGCTCAGTAGGTTGAGGATCTGACTCTTGATTTCAGCTTAGGTTGTGACCCCAGGGTTGTGGGATTGAATCCTGAGCCCTGCCTCGGGCTCCCAGCTGAATATGGAGCCTGCTTAAGATTTTTTTTCTTTCTCTCCCTGGCTCATGCACCCTCCCCAAGAGAAAAAAAAAGTTGAAATAACTTACGGATTGTCTAGTAGATAAAAATAGCATACATAATATGTTATGACACAAAAATAAAGGATTCTGTAGGGTTCTATAGAGCATGTCATCTATTTTTGTTTTCTTTTCAAACAAATTTTTACATGTTTATCTTTAAGAGAGAGCGAGGGAGCGAGAGAGCATGCACACATGAGCTGGGGAAGGGCAGAGACAGAGGAAGACAGAGTATGTGAAGCGGCTCCCTGCTAATATCACAGAACCCGATGCTGGGCTCGAAGTCACAAGTGGGATATCATGACCTGAGCCAAAGCCGAACACTCAACCGACTGAGCCGCCCAGGCACCCCAGAGCATGTCAACTATTAACAGAGAGAATAATACTTTTCCTCCTCTAGTTTGGATTCTTGGTCTTTTTAATTTTCTTAATTGTTCCGTCAAGAATGTCCAGTACTGTTTAATGAGAGTGGTCAAGTTGCTTCATTACCTTGTTTCTGAGGACATAAGAGAAGCTTTTAGTGTTCTTTTAGTCTTTTACTATTGAATATGTGAGATTTCTGCTTTTCATACATACATGGCCTTTATTAGGTTGGGGTGGTTTCCTACTTTCTTGAGTGTTTTTAATTATAAAATGGTGTGCAATATGCTCACTCCCTATTCTGTATCTATTAGTTTGATCACACCAGATTTCATCTTCATTATGTTAATGTGGGCAGTCTCAAATGTATAATTTTCCATATGTTGAAACACCCTTGAATTCCAGGAAGAATTTGCACTTGATTTTGTTGTAAAATGGTAAAATGAGCTTTCGATTCAGTTTGATTTGTATTATGTAGTTTCATAAATATTCCCAGTAGGTGGCACTGTGTTCTCTTCTCTACTTGTAGTGTCTTCCTTTGGCTGGGATAACCTGGTAACGCTGGTGTTACAGAGTGTGTTTCCATAATCTCCCTTCTGTTTACTCCTTAGAAATGTATGTATGAAGAGATCTGAAGCACTCCCTCATTGTTTCTATGAATTATCCAGTGGCTTCATCTGGTACAGGACATTTATTTCTCAATGTTTATTTTAAGAGAGAGAGGGAGAGAGAGAGAGAGGTAGCCAGTGAGCACCAACAGGGAGGGGCAAAGAGGGAGGAAGAGAGAGAATCCCAAGCTGGTGCAGCACGGCCAGCACAGAGACTGATGGGGGCTTGAACCCACAAACATGAGATCATAACCTGAGCTGAAATCAAGTCAGATGCTCAACAACTGAGCCACCCAGGTACCCCTGCTTTTTAAACTAGTACATGTAAATCCATTAAGATGTTCAAAAGTATTTTGTCTAATGTCTGACTTTCTCTAGAGCAGACCCTCATCTCCATTACAATGAAAGCTGTTATGCTTCTCTTAATCTTACATTTACCCTTGGTGGAAACCTGGTCAAAAGCTTAAAATTCAAGATTTTCTTTTAATTCTAGGTTATTCCAAAGATTATTCCAAAACTTTTCTTATGAATTTTCTCAAAACTTTCTGGTCTTTTTTAAGGGCTAAAAAATCTTCAGTCTAGCATGTGCATGGAATCTACGGCATATTGTTAAATTTCCAGATTACTACTTCGACACAGATTAACCTAAAGCTGTTTTCTACATTTGGAGGCACTGCCCTTGGGACAGAACTTTTTTTTTTTTTTAACAAATAGTTTATTGTCAAGTTGGTTTCCATATAACATCCAGTGTTCATCCCCACAAGTGNGTAGTTCCATCCATGTGGCTACACGTGGCCAGATTTCATTCTTTCTCATTGCCATGGAGTATTCCATGGTATAGATAAACCACATCTTCTTGATCCATTCGTCTGTTGATGGACACTTAGGCTCTTTCCATGTTTTAGCTATTGTTGAGAGTGCTGCTATGAACATTGGGGTGCATGTGCTTCTATGCCTCAGCATTTCTATATCCCTTGGGTAAATTCCTAGCAGTGCTATGGTTGGGACAGAACTTCTAGATTTTAAGTACAATTTTTGTTGTCGTTTAAAAAATTTTTTTTAATTTTTTTCTTTTTTAGGAGGCAGGGAAGGGACAGGGAGACAGAGAATCTGAAGTAGTCTCCAAGCTCTGAGCTGTCAGAACAGAGCTGGTGCAAGGCTTGAACTTGCAAACCACGAAATCATGACATGAGCCTAAGTCAGATGCACTACCAACAGAGCCACCTAGGTGCCCCTCTTGTTGTTTTTAATGTGTATTTATTTTGAGAGAGGAGAGAACTCCAACCAGGCCCTGTATGGTCAGCCCAAAGCACCAGAAGGGAATGGATCTCACAAACCGTGAGAGAATGACCAGAGCCAAAATCAAGAGTCTTATGCTTCACCTACTGAGCCACCCAGGTGCTTCATCAGGTCAAGGACAGTTTTGTGTGTTTCACATGGCAGAATTTGGGTTCCCAGTTCTCCAGTTTACATTTCCACACACATTCGTTGCCAAGTGATTGTTTGAAGGGTGCCCTAGCTGAGGGGAATTTGAGGGAGACACAACTGCTGGCCTATAAAGCAGACTCAAGCCAGAAATACTGAACTCAGACTCTGCACCTTACAAGACTGGCAAAGAAAGAGTGCCAATCATCTTTGGGTGACCCTGTGGAGAAACAGGCAATTTTAGTATTGGGGGTGAGCTCACTTTAATACCTGTGGAAAGCAATTTAGTACTATCTAGCAGAATTCTGTGTGCTTTTTCTTCTCTTCACCAGAAATTTCCACCTCAAATTTAGCCTACAGAATACTTGCAAACTCGCAAAGCAAGGACCTACAAGTATTCACCATACCTATGTAAAAAATGAAGATTGAGATAACCCAAATCCTTTGGTAGAAAACCAATTAAATGGAATAATGCCCAAATATGAGGAAGAAGGAAAATTATCTACATTTATAATTGTATATATATAGAAAAACCACTCTGAGAGAGTACTTAAGAAAGCTTTTTATTTTGGGAGAGTAGGAATAGGTGGATACATGGATAATTCTATGGATAATAATTTTATAATCATGATAGGTAGACTTTTCTATCATTTTAAGATTCTGATTCATAGGAGTGTGGTA
The DNA here is from genome assembly GCF_008692635.1 of Crocuta crocuta. NCBI lineage: Eukaryota > Metazoa > Chordata > Mammalia > Carnivora > Hyaenidae > Crocuta > Crocuta crocuta. The sequence goes on from NW_027529998.1 coordinate 78,358, forward strand.
TCTATTAAAAATTTGAAAGGAAGTATGGAAGTGTTACCTAAGAAAATACTGTTTATTCCAATATAGCAATAACCAGGATTCTCCCCTTAGTTCATACTCATTATATTGCAGTTGTTGACAGGTTTTCAAAAATATCCTGCCCAGTATTGTTGCATTTAAAATGTGCCCAAAGCCACAGAGAACCACCATGAGGAGACCAAGATCCACTAGCAATTTCTTCCCTAGAAACTGAGATGCCTCTTGCCCACAGCCTACCTCATCCCAAATGAGCCCCTCCCCAATCTATGGAGGCTTGGGCCCCAGTATTGCCTCTTGTCCTGGCAACCAATGATTCTGCCATGGCAGGCCTGCAGGCAACAAATGTGCAAGGCAGACCGCCCTTTGTAAGTAATGAAGCCCTCTTACCACATGTTGCTGCACCAACTTCCCCTTGTGACACTCCAAATCCGAGGAAATTTACCTATTTCTAGTTCTTTCAACTCAGAGGCATAATTGTTTCATAAATCATTTCTTGGGAATGTGGAGAAGAGAATTATTTTTCTTCCAAAATCGTGGGCAGGAGCTGCTTTCTGACCAGAGTATACTGGTATAATTCTCAAGGCGGTAAGGGAGGGTGTCAAAATGCCGATGAGGTACATGCCTGGTCTCTTGCTCTACTCCCTAAATGAACTTCAACAGAGTGCCAAAATGCACCTTTCATTTCCCAGTTACCCAAAAGATTTATGCTGTGTTAAAGATCCAAGATAGATGGATAGATAGATTTCTTCATGATGGAGTTCGGGTAGGTTTCACCATTTTGGAAATTCATAACCATTCTTTGGTATCTACTTCTTGCCATATAATTATCGACCATGGCCTTATTTTTTATTTCAGTGGTTTCACTTATACTGTGTCTGCCTTCACTTCTTCACTTCTGATTATAATCTTCTCTACCATTCTGACTTGACTAGATATAGTTCTGATAATTTTGGGAGTATGCTCTGAACATCAACTTTTCCCATTGTTAATTTTTCCTATTTTTGCCAAAGCCTCTATTTTCCATTTCTGTTTTAGGTTTGAATTTCCTTTCTTCTGGTAATTTTGAGTCCATAGGGTGCTTTCCTGATTCTTCTCAGATATAAGAAATTGATTTGTGCTACAGAAAGATATGTTACGGTATTGTCTATTAAGCTATGTGGTCAGTTCCTGTGTGCAAGTTTATATGTATCCATGGAAGAGTGAAGTCCTGGTGATTACTTCTCAGCTATCTTCCTGATGTTTGCTGATTGATTTTAAGGTTATTTATTAGAAGTTGTCAGTACATTCACCTAGGAGTAGTACCTGGAATGATTTTACTTTCTATTATTTGATCTCTTTCAGCTATATTTTCACATGGCACCCAGACATTCCTGCCAAAGCCATGCCTAGAAGCTTCTTTCCAAAACGTGTCAACGAGTGGCTATAAACATAGTTCCCTTGAGAATGGACATGTAATGACAGACTGCAACAAGGATGGGGAGAATGAAGGCCATCAAAGACATCTGGGGACTCCTTTTCCAGAGAACAATTATGAATGTAATAAATATGGGGAAGTCTTTCATCAAAGCACCAACTTTATTACACACCAGAGTATCCCTACAGGAGAGAATCCTTACAAATATAATGAATGTGGGAGAATTCTTAACCAGTCCTCCAATGTTGGTGATCATCAGAGGGTTCATGAGGGAGAAATCCATGACAGAGGTAATAAAACAGGGAACATGTTTAGTCATTCATCAAAACTAAATATGCATAAGACAATTAGTACTGGAGAGAAAAGGTGTATAGGTAATGAAGGTGTCAAAGCCCTTGACCACCAGCAAATGTATACTGTACAGAAACCTTACAAATATGAAGAATGTGGCAAGATCTTCAAGTTGTGCTCAGCCCTTACACAACATGAGGTAACTCATACTGGAGAGAATCCTTACCAATGTAAAGAATGTGGCAAGGCCTTTACCCACCGCTCACACCTTACTGAACATCACAGAATCCATACTGGAGAGAAACCTTACCAATGTAAAGAATGTGGCAAGGCCTTTACCCGCCGCTCATTTCTTAATCAGCATCACAGAATCCATACTGGAGAAAAACCTTACCAATGTAAAGAATGTGGCAAGGCCTTTACCTGCTGCTCACTTCTTAATCAGCATCACAGAATCCATACTGGAGAGAAACCTTACCAATGTAAAGAATGTGGCAAGGCCTTTACCCGCCGCTCACACCTTACTGAACATCACAAAATCCATACTGGAGAGAAACCTTACCAATGTAAAGAGTGTGGCAAGGCCTTTAACCGATCCTCAGTCCTTAAGCAACATCGCAGAATCCATACTGGAGAGAGACCTTACCAATGTAGAGAATGTGGCCAAACCTTTAACCGATCCTCAATCCTTACTCGACATCACAGAATCCATATTGGAGAGAAACCTTACCAATGTAATGAATGTGGCAAGGCCTTTAACCGATCCTCAGTCCTTAATCAACATCACAGAATCCATACTGGAGAGAACCCTTACTAATGTAAAAAATGCGGCAAGGACTTTAGGCACCTCTCAACCCTGACTGAACATCACAGAACTCATGCTGGAGATGAACCTTACCAATACAAAGAATGTGAGACAAGCTTTAATCACTGTTCAACCTTTCCTTATTAACACAGAATTCATACTGGAGCAAATCTTCTAAATGTTAAGACAATGACAGAATTTGTAAGGACTCCTCAACTCTTATTCCACATCCGGTAATTCATATTGGAGAAGAATGATAAATATTTGGGAATGTGCCAGACCTGAAAGCAATGCTAAACCCTGATTCCTCATCAGAGAATATATACTGGAGATGATTTTATAAATAGAATTTGGCAAGCCCTTTAATCAGAACTCAAGCATCATTCCACATCACAGAGCTCATACTACAGAGAAAACTTTAAAATAATGTGGTAAAACATTTCAGACTGTTCACGCCTTACTCAGGATCACAGTTCCTGTTAAGAAACGTTCCAAATGTAATGAATGTGGAAAACCCTTGGCTGGAACTCACAACTTCATCATGATCACAGGTATGACACAGGAGTGAAACAGTAAAATGTCCAGAGTGTGGCCGTGTCTCTAACTGGAACTCAGTCATGACTCAATATCCCCAAATGCACACTTGAGGATAATGTAGGAAGAAAAGACATTTTTAAATATACACTTTAGAAAACATCAGCATACAGAGAGGAAGGTAACTTGAAAGATATAAATATTTAGATTGTATTTACCTGATCAACTGTCCATAAATGTCACAGAAATCAGAGTAGAAAGGAGTACATTGGTCATGCTATTCAGACATTTTTCTCAATAAAAATACTTTATGGGATGAAACAAAGTTGAACACCTAGTTAATATATCTGCTGGTATGCCTCAAAATATACAAGGGATGGATTTTTAAACAGGAGTCATTAATTTCAATGTGTGCTTGTTTTACCTTGGCCCTCTTTAAGATGTTGACTAGTAAGTATTGATGTCTTTCTGCTCTCAAATCACTTCAGGAAATTCATTTATTTCCCGTGGGTGTGTGAAAGTATGTGGCTGATCTTTATGCATCAAAGATATCCGATGCCCTTCCTCCTTCAGTGGGATGCCTGTATACCTGATTTTCCATGGAAGATGAAGGACAGAATGATGTACAGTCTATAAAAGAATCTAAATGGAAATGTTGTCTATGCTTATAACGTTATGATGTAAGTTATGATGAACTAGGTGTTCAGAACATCCAAGAAAATTCTTGTCCATTTATTCAAACTAAAAAAAGTTTCTGAATGTTACAAATAAAATGGTTTACTTGCTGCCTTTTAAGGCACAAGAGGTGGCAGTCCAGTCACATACCGAGACAACTTCATAACAGCAATAGAAGTAGAGAATATCAGTTGATGTGGTTGAAATGAAGTCTTCACAGATATGAGAAAGAGAATAGCTAACTCTTCCCTAAAAAGGCATGGGATTGTACATTCAGATTTTTTAAGAATTACCTCAGGTCTCAAAGAGTTTAGTATGCAAAATGAAGGCGTTAGCAACTTAAAGGAGACAAGCCTAGTAACCACAAAGCCCAAGTCTGTAGGAGATACACAAAAGAGAAAGAAATCAAAGTACACCACTCTAGAAAACCAACAAAAAGATAAAGAGCAAATGGGTAAGAAAGGGGCCAATAACTCTAAAACAGCTAAAAACATTGAAAAGAATGACAAGAGTAACTCTATCCATACGTGTCTCAATACTTCCTTTAAATATAAAGGGACTAAATGCTCCAGCCAAAAGATATATTGGCTGAAAGGAAAGAGGTTCACAAACTAACAATATATGCTGCCTTCAGGAGACTCACTTCAGCTTTGGGAACACACTCAGGCTGAAAGTGCAGGTGTGGAAAAGGATCTTCCACGCCAATGGAAAACAGAAGAATGTGGGGGTAGCCATGCTTACATCAGACAAAATAGACTTTAAGCTAAAGACTGTAAGAAGACACAGTGAACATCCTTATAAAATACAGGGGTGACTTCATGCAGCNCGTTAGCAACTTAAAGGAGACAAGCCTAGTAACCACAAAGCCCAAGTCTGTAGGAGATACACAAAAGAGAAAGGAATCAAAGTACACCACTCTAGAAAACCAACAAAAAGATAAAGAGCAAATGGGTAAGAAAGGGGCCAATAACTCTAAAACAGCTAAAAACATTGAAAAGAATGACAAGAGTAACTCTATCCATACATGTCTCAATACTTCCTTTAAATATAAAGGGACTAAATGCTCCAGCCAAAAGATATATTGGCTGAAAGGAAAGAGGTTCACAAACTAACAATAGGTGCTGCATTCAGGAGACTCACTTCAGCTGTGGGAACACACTCAGGCTGAAAGTGCAGATGTGGGAAAGGATCTTCCACGCCAATGGAAAACAGAAGAATGTGGGGGTAGCCATGCTTACATCAGACAAAATAGACTTTAAGCTAAAGACTGTAAGAAGACACAGTGAACATCCTTATAAAATACAGGGGTGACTTCATGCAGCATTTTTAGTTACATGGTGTTGGGCAGAAAGCCAATAAGGTTCCCCCCATTTTTGTTTGGGAAGGATACCGATAGTGTGTTCGTGTCACTCCTAAAGTGTTTAACACTTAAAACCAACACATTTTTCCATCCACTTTGGTGGTTTTCTGCAGGTACCTGAATTGTAGCTTCTGTAAGGTTTATGAACATCTGTATCTTAGGAGTCCCCTAACTGGCTAGTTGATACTAAAAAACCTATTCCTGTGGTTTGAGGGTTGGAGGAAAAAAAAGAACCCTGAATGCCACTTCGAGAAAGACCTTTTGCTTTGAGGTTTTGATGAGTGTGAGAAAAAACTATTGCAATGAAAATCTTGGTACTCTACTGTAACAAGTAGCCAATAGTTTATCAAAACCAACTTGTAGAGGCTAATAAATCTTTTGCACAGTATTTCATTTGCTAACTTCTTGATGTAATACATTGCATTTTCCCCCCTTTCACAGGTCATTGAATTTACATTGTTCTCTGATATTTTCAGACCCCAAATAAATTATCTTTTCAGGCGCGTTACCATACCACCACTCTAAAATTTCTAATATTAATATTAATTGCACATGATCAACTTTTTATGGATCACCTTTGCAATACTTGTGATAGTGGATTTACTTCCCGTTAGGTTCTTTCTGAAATGTACGTCTTTAGATGGGAAAACCTTATGGTCTACCTCGTTCACACTTTTTAGACACAGTACGTGTGAATTGAGGATTTATACATTGTTGGGAGCCATACTGAAGTCACTAGCTGAGAATACTTGTGAGGTTAAGGCAGGCTTGCAAGATGTCCCACCATCGGGTGGTGACCACTAGCTGCCCCTTTTCTTATGGTTTGTGCTGGAGCACTGTACCCTGGATTGCTTTGTTACTTGAGATTAGGAATGGCTTGTCCCCTTGTTCTGGCCCTGGTATGATGATTTCATCTGGTTAAGGACTTTGATATGGAGAGACATTAAAGTTCAGTGGCCTGCGAATCATGATTAGAACTAAGTAATTGATAACTTTGAAAGGTCAGATCCTGCCCTTAGTTCAACAATAAAATAATATGCCCATATAGAGTAACACGCTATTCCTGGGCATGGATGACGTGGGAACTATGGGCACTGTGGCTAATGCTAAAGATATCTTCTTTTAAGGTTGTGAGAGTAGACATTGTGTCTCTGGCAGATCCTGTTTTTCTTGATATTTTCCTTGAGTTATAAATAGATTAATGACCCTTACTCATAAAAGTTTGACCTTTATGTATACAATTCTGTTCATTTCTTGGTAAAAGGTTTTTGTCAAGGCTATGCTGGAAACATTGTAATCATCATCTACTAAGGCAAATGCCACTTGTTCCCTGTACCTTCACATATAAATAAAGTTTATTTATTTATAAATAAACTGAGCAGAGATGCCTGCCTGATGACCGGAAACAATCTCTGGACCCTTGCATCACTCTCTCGCTGACACAGTCCATCCTTCAGGGACCCCTGGAATGGCTGGAGCAGGATTCTGGCAATACATTATATACACATTCACTAAATAGAACACATTAATCCTTTCATGTTGGAGAAAGGTAACCAGCACTGTCCTTATGATTTGTGTTACATTAAAGCTGCAGATTTGTTGGGGCGTCTGGGTGGCTCAGTTGGTTAAGCATCCGACTTCAGGTCATGATCTCACATTTCGTGGGTTCGAGCCCTGCGTCGGGCTCTGTGCTGACAGCTAGCTCTGAGCCTAGAGCCTGCTTTGGATTCTGTATCTCCTTCTCTGACCCTCCCTTGCTCACGGTGCCTGCCTCTCTCCCTCAGAAATAAATAAAACATTAAAAAAATAAAGCTATATATTTGTATATTCATGTAGTGTCTGCATTGAGAAGACATTTAATTCTGTTTATTGCTTCTTACTCCCTGAGCTACATAATAATCTCTTTGTGCATTGGATTGTTGTGTTGATGTGGTCAAATTTTAGTACGTAGAAGTCAATTATTTTTGAAACTAATTTTGTTTGTTAAATATATATAGAAATCTTTCATAGTTTAAGAAATAGAACCAGCTTTCCCTAAAAAAAGAATAAATAGAAAATAGTCAATTCAACAAAAGGATAGAACTTTGGTAAGTATTTATCCACTCCACATAAAAGCGCCTAAATATAAAGGAACTATTAACAGACAAGGAGAGGAAAAGACCAGGAGTACAGTAGCAAGGGACATCAATAGTGCACTTTCCCATAATGAATAGATTATCCAGGCAGAAAAATCGATAAGGAAATATCAAACTTCAATTCCATTAAGTAGGTGGTCTTAGAACATTCCATCCAACACCTGCAGTAAAATACTCTTGTGTGCACATAGAACATTCTCAGTATCTATTCTATGTTGGCTCACAAAAATCTATCTTAGTAAATTTAAGATTGAAATCCTATCAAGCAGGGTGCCTGGATGACTCAAAAGTGTCCAACTCTTGACTTTGGCTGAGATCACCATCTCACAGTTCTTGGATTTGAGCCCCACATTAGAGTCCACCATCTAGTGTAGAGGCTGCTTGAGATTCTCTCTCTCCCTTTCTGCCCCTCCCCTGCTTACATTCTCTCTCTCTCAAAAGCAAGAAATTAAAAAAAAAAAAAAAGAAAATACCATCAGGTATCTTTTCCAACCACAATGACAAAGCTAGAAGTTAATTAGAGCACAAAACAAAACAGAAAACATATCAAGTGTGTGAAAACTAAGCAAAATGCAACATTCATAAAAGCCATGACATGAAAGTAACTCGGGTCCACTGTCAGATGAAGAGATAATGTGTGTGTGTACAGTATATGCTGGCTATAACAAACAATACTGTACTTCCTTTTTGAAAGAGGTAAAGGGAGTGGCTCCTAAAACTTCTCATCACACCCAAGAAAATCCTAACTATAAGGTGATGGATGTTAACTAGATTTATTGTAAATACTTTGCAATATATGCCTGTATCAAATCCTTAAGTTGTACACCTTATTCTACTATAATAGGTCACTTATCTCAATACCCGTGGGGAAAAAAGCCTTAAATCAGCACATTAGTGGTTGTGCATACATGAGGATCTAAGAATGAGGATGGTGACCCAGAAGATACAGGCTTCATGAGACCCTCGTTTTTAACTATACAAGACCCTTAACAGAAAGTAAAGCTAAGTCCACTGAAATTCACACTTACTAACAAGCAATTGTGTTTTTATTAGCTCCTAAATACATGATGATTGGTTATGGTAGTGATAGAAAATAACTACATTAGGCATCTCATTAATTATAATATAAAAATTATAAACTCTGTTTATAAGAATATTTAAATAAAGTAAAAACCATTGATTTCTCCCAACCAACAATAGTTTGATCTTCAGAAATCACTATTTTTCAAGTAGAGGTGGATCCTCCCTCTTATGCAAATTCAGCGTGTATGTTTAATTGCATTCAAAATTCTTTAACACAGAAGTACTAAATATCTTGTGCTTGGTTCATTGTTTATGTAAATATTGTCACAAACTTATTCTCAAATTGCTTTTTTAATGCTACTTGAAGGTGGTATTTTCACACCAGTAGACATGGACCTCACACACACAGAAAAAAAAAACAACACATCATACACCACGGTAATTGTTAAGAAGACATCTATGTTCATACATTTACTGGTTTGTATGCTTCCCTAGTTGAACATACCTGTATCCTGCTGTCACACACATCATGAAATGTGATCTTTCATGTGTACACATGTGACTTAACAGGGTGGTTCTGGGAGACGAGACTGCTGCCTCATGACTGTGCATTTTTACCATGGTTGGACTATGTTTAGATTTCCCTTGCAGACAGATTTAAAACAAACACAACATAATATCCTACCAACTAGGTTTCCACAGTTCAATAGGGAAGCCATAGCTTAGGTGGTTCTAAGGCCAAGGAAGCCTCGTAAGGAAACAGACTGAATTAGCAGTCGCTGCACTGGAGCAGAAGAAAATGAACTTAAGAACAATTACAGTCAACTAGGCCTTCCAAACATATGGGAAATGCTTAAGGTGTATGCAATCCAACACTCTCCTTCCTCTGCTTCCACCTCCTTTCTGTCAAAACCTTACCACTACCTCCTACAAGTGGAGCATGCCTAACCATCTCGATAGATCAATTAAATGGTTAAATGCACCCTTGAAATTGCGAATGTACATCAGCTCATCATTTACTACCACACAGTATCACCTTCCATTTGACCACTTTTCTCACAAGGCCTATTCGACGTTCCTGCCCACTTGCATTATGGGCAGAAGAGTCAGTGTGACATCTTTCATTGTCCCTCACCACTCACTTTTGCACGGGTGCTGAAGACACCAGTGAAACTCTACCCTCACTTGCCCAGACTTTACTCTGGGTAATGGCTCCCCTCATCACCTGCACAGATAGAGGTTTCCACTGAGTGCTGCACATGCACACAGGGGACTGGTAGCACAGACCGCCCCCTCAGGACCAAAACCTACAGGCACGTGCTTCTATCACCTCCCCAGGGCTCCACAGCACCAACCTTGAAGCTTGGCTCAACCAGGTGCGTCATTCCCACCTCCAGCGGCCCTTCTAAGACACCACCTCCACTCTGACTCCTGATGCATCATTTGGGGCCAACATTGTGGGCACAGAGGTCAGATGCCCCTGAATTTGCATTGGGAAGAAACCCTCTGCCTAAATGGAGCCTAACCGAATTTTCCCTTCAGATTCTGTCAAAAATGACCTGGTAGGCCATGAAATTGCCCTCCATGCCTCCACAGCCAGTCCCTGATCCTCCCTTCTCAGAACACCTCAGAGAATAGGTTTCCTGGCAGCTCTACCTACTGAGTGGCCCAAGTTGTTGTTGACACGGTCTTGATGCTCAGACTCAGATCTAGGAGAGCAGAGGATGTACAACTTAATGAATCCATTTCACCTTGTAACCCAAAGCATCCCATCTTCTATTTCTGGGATGTCCATTGAGAGTCCACATTCAAAATTAGCCAAATATAGGGGCACCTGGGTAGCTCAGTCAGTTGGGCGTCCAACATCGGCTCAGATCATGATCTCGCGGTTTGTGGGTTCAAGCCCTGCATCGGGTTCTGTGCAGACAGCTAAAAGCCTGGAGCCTGTTTCAGATTCTCTGTCTCCCTCTTTCTCTGCCTCTCCTGCACTCATTCTCCGTCTCTGTCTCAAAAATAAACAAACTATCAAAAATTTTAACCAAATACAGGGCACTTGGGTGGCTCCATTGGTTAAGTAGCTGACTTCTGCTCAGGTCTAGATTTCACAGTTGGTGGGTTGCAGCCCTGCACTGGGCTCTCTGCTGACAGTTCAGAGCCTGGAGCTTGCTTCAGATTTTGTGTCTCCCTCTTTCTCTGCCCCCCCCCCACTCTTTTTCTGTCTCCAAAAAAGAATAAACATTATTTTAAATAAAGTTAACCAAATACATAAGGAAAATGACTGACCTATGAAGTATCCCTCTAATCCACCCTTCTTTTCTATTTCTTAGTCTTTTCTCTGTATTTGTGCCATCATTGCCAACAATGATGGTTTTCAGATTTGTGCCATCGTTTTTAAGGTTACTTATGATGCAAAAGAAGAGAAACCATCTCTAATCCCAGGAAGGATCACCCAGCATCCAAAACCCTCCTGGAAAACCTGAATGTGCAGTACCCAATTCCCAAGTGAGAGATTTTCACAGGCCCCTCAAAGCAATGAAGCACCAGTCAAATCATACAGACCCTCACTGGCCATGGGGAGGCTTTTGGGTTTCACTGTGAATGCCATGGAAGACACTGGCATAGAAGGTAACTCTTTAGAGGATGTAGGAGCATGAGAAGAGAGAGACAGCTCATGTCCCTCTGTGACCACTGAAGAAATAAACCTAGGCTTCTACAATCAGTCCATTGAAGCAGAGCTTTCAAAGCCACATTTTAACATCAAGTCTTTCTTTTCACTTTTGGCCCTTACCTCTGTCATATGCTTCATTCATTCCCACTTACCTGGGTGTGTGGTTACAATCTCCTTTCTCTCCGTGCACAGGGCAATTTCCTTTTCCAAAGATCTTGCCCAGGTCAAACATAGAGACAGCAAGGCCTATTTATAAGAAAAAGAAACATGATTCTTGCTGGTGAATCTACAGTTTCAAATCCAGCCCTGTGCTCCAGAGAAACAGCACATCACAGAAGGATACAGAACATGGTATCTCCAAATGCTGTTTCCTGGTGGCATCTTTAGAACACTTAGGAAGGCTTTTCAATGTTCTACTCCTTCACTTTGGTTTAAACTTTTTAAAAATGTTTTATTAATTTCTGGGAGACAGAGAGAGAGGGATAGCGAGCATGAGGAGGGGAGAGTCAGATAGAGAGGGAGATACAGAATCTGAAGCAGACTCCAGGCTCTGAGCTGTCAGCACAGAGCCCGATGCAGGGTTCAAACCCAGGAACCATGAGATCATGACCTGAGCCAATGACAGATGCTTAACTGACTGAGCCACCCAGTCGCCCCTCCTTCACTCTAATTTGAAGTACTACTGAATCAAAAATAAAGAATAGATATTGGATTTTGAAATGTGTACAACAATATTCGAGGCCATTTAGGCCCTAGAATTATAACTAATCTACAGAGGTCACAGATAAGCTCAGATAAAAGGGAAGGTTAAATTGAAGATAAAACATCATGAATATTTCCTTCTTTACATCAACAAATGCCTGGTTAGTTCCTTTTTGCAATGATGTCCTTTGTCATTTGTGCTGAGCTACTCTTTCAAATTTTAAGACACTTGGACATACCATAATTAAATGATACTGGTTGCCTTTTGCCGAAAATAAGAGTGATAAATGAGAGAGTGTCTCTGACATTGTGCAGAAAAAAATGGAATTAAATTTTTTAAATGTTTTATTTACTTCTGAGAGAGAGAGAGAGGGGCAATGTAAGCAAGGGATGGTCAGAGAGAGAGAGGGAGATACAGAATCTGAAACAGGCTCCAGGCTCTGAGCTAGCTGTTAGCACAGAGCCCAAGTGGGGCTCGAACCCACGAACCATGAGATCATGACCCGAAGTCAGATGCTTAACCGACTGTGACACACAGGCACCCCGAAAACGCAACCTTAAGAGATCAAGAACTAACACAAACTTGTATTTGCAAAACCCAAGATCTCTAGTAAACAAAGGAGCGAGCTTTCATTTTCTGGGTGAATCTGGGAGAAAGACCCTTAACCAGGTGAAAAAAATTATCATTAACTGCAACAAGACAAATTGGTACCGGTGGCCTGCTGCATAGAAGGACTCAGTGCTACTGTGATGTAGTTTGCAAGATACAAAACACAAATTATAATTCCAAACATGAAAATACAGCAGTTTCATGCAAATTCAAGCATAGATTCAGTTCACATCCTATAATCTTTAACATATTTTAAATAGTCTTTTTGGGGGGCGCCTGGGTGGCTTAGTCGGTTAAGCGTCCGACTTTCGCTTAGGTCATGATCTCACGGTTCGTGGGTTCGAGCCCCGCGTCGGGCTCTGTGCTGACTGCCAGCTCAGAGCCTGTAGCCTGCTTCAGATTCTGTGTCTCCCTCTCTATCTGACCCTCCCCTGCTCGCGCTCTCTCTCTCCTAGAAATAAATAAAACATTAAAAATTTTAAATAGTCTCTTTTTGAAGAAATCTAGAGAGTAAGGCTCTCTTTTTCAGAACACTCACGTATTTTGGGCCCAACAGTCATCTGGTTTGTTTGTTCATGTTCATTAACTAGTTTCCTTAGACTCAGGCCACACCCAGACAAGACCTAAGTAGTATATATTCTACCCCTTCCCTGGGGTCCCGAAACCAGACCATCTCCAGTGTGAGTCTTGGGTACCAACACAGCACCACAGTCATCTACCCAGAGGGAATATTTTCAGTAGTTGCAGGTCATGATTCATGGTAGGAGTCCATGCTGTACGGGAAAGCCGGTGGGAGAGAATGGAGAGAAGGCCCAGAGATGTAACCCAGGAATGTCCTAAGGAGCTGAATTTAACTGTCATGAAAGGGATACAAAACAAATCTGGCAGGCACGCGCACCAGAGGTAAAAAAGTAAAGGTCTGCAAGTTCTAAAATCATAGCGTTTCAGTAAGAAACGAGGACACAGTCCCTGAGCCAAGTCAGGACATTACCTGAGAAGCAGCCATGTCTTCCTCTCCCTGCTCTCGAGTGCTCATGGGGAGATAGAACGGGGAGAAGTCACACCTGTCGGCCTTTCAAGGCCTCAGCACAGCCTCTTCACCTGCTCTCATCACCTCCGAGGCAGAAGAATCCTGAAATGCAGAAAACGCCCTCTCTGTGACTTCATCACAGGAAAGATTCAGAAAAAAAGGAGCTCTTGAAGGGACACTTACCTGTGAGTTTCTCATCCCGGGTTTCAGATATCCCGCCTCCCCACAGACACCCACACACCCCGCCACAGGCCAGAGAATGGGGGCGGCACTCACCTGCCCCTTCCCAGTCCACACTGAACTGAGTATCTGTGTCTTCAACTGAAAGCTGGACACAGCCTCCCAAATACGTCCGCAGCTCCTCGTGCTTCTCCCGGGCCTCACCTGAGAATCACCTGGAGCTCATGGTTAGAGCAGCACCGATGCTCTCACTCTGACCAATAGACAGACTCCGGCAGAGGGTCCAGGTGATGCTGGTTCTTGAAACTCGCCATGGGATGTTTCTTGTAAACCCAGGCTGATCAGCAGTTCTGTGCTTTCAAGTTTAATTTGCATATAAATCATGTGGTCCAGGTCTCATAGGAGAGATAGTGATTCTGCAGGTTTGGAATCGGGTCTGTGACTTGGCATCTTCCACCGGTTCCTTGTTAGTGCTGATGCTGCTCCCCCGCACCCGTGTTTAGTGGCACTGCACGAGAGATGCAGCACAGCACACCTGAGCCCCCCACAGCCACCATCTGACTCAACACAAACAACTCCTGCTGAGTTCCCAGGGAGGAGTTTGCCACCTCCTTTCCTCTGTGGTGAGTCTACTGTTGGTTCCCAGCAAAGACCACTGTCACCATCCTGCAGGACCACATGCTTCACCGCACTTCACAGTTTACAGACAGAAGGCTCTGAACGCTCTAATGTCTGAGTAGGCCTCTATTTGGATAACAACATGTATATGTGGGTTACTGCCATGCTTATTAAGCACTAACTTTTTGTTCACAAGGAAGTTATGGAAAATTCACAAGCATGATGTGATTTAATCCTCATAATCCCCTGCCAGCTGGGCACTAGGTGTCCTATAATAACCATGAAGATGTGATATGAGGCCCCACCCATGTGCCTCCTCTTCTTTCTCCCTATCGATTAAAAAATGTTTGTATTGAAAATTTTAAAACTATTATCGGAGTGAAATATGGATGAATGAAATATACTGAAAGGAATGTAGATTTTGTTTTGTTTTCTTTATTTTTTGAGAGAGAGATAGAGACAGTGTGAGCAGGGGAGGATCAGAGAGAGAGGGAGACACAGAATCTGAAGACAAGCTCCAGGCTCTGGGCTAGCGGTCAGCACAGAGCCCGATCAGGACTCAAACCCACTAACCGTGAGATCATGAACTGAGCCGAAGTCCAATGCTTAACCGACTGAGCCACCCAGGCGCCCCGAAGGTAGATTTTAAATTCAGAGAGTTTTTACTGTGTTTACAAATTTGTTAATAGGGTAGAGAAATGTTTGAGTTTATAAATGAATGCCAGTTTCCTGTACTATGCACAGCCTCATTGGTAATACATGATATTTTAATTCCTCCACATTGTTGTTTCCAGGTTTGCTTTCTTCAAATATAGTCATGCTAGAAAATAGGACATGTCATCTCCCTCTCATTTCCCTGCTTTCTACAAGTGAGTATGGAAAATATAACATATATATTTCATATATATATAATTATAAATTATGTTAGCTAATAGAAGATATGATGTATCATAAATAATACATAATACATAATATCTATATACACATGCTTCAGCCTTAAAAAAAGGACATCCTTCCATTTAGAATAACAAGGGGATTATGCTAAGTAGTATATTATGAAGGATATTATGCTAAGTAGTATTAGCCACAGAAAATGGCAAATATTGCATTAACTCAATTGTATCTGGAATCTAATAATGTTGAACTACTAAAGCAGAGTATAATTGTGATGGCCAAGAGGTGGCTGAGGGCCCAGTGGGAGATGTTGGTCAAATTGTACAAAATTTCAGGTATCCATGAAATTCTGGAGATCTAAAGTACAGCATAGTAACTACACATAATTATATGTCTATTATACTTGAAATTTACTAAGAGAGTATATGTTTGATGTTCTCAACAACAACAGAAAAAACCTGGAGCACCTGGGTGGCTCAGTCAGGTAAGCTTTGGACTTCGGCTCAGGTCAGGATCTCACAGTTTATGGGTTCAAGCCCCAAGTTGGGCTCTGTGTTAACAGCTCAGGGCCTGAAGCCTGCTTCAGATTCTGCATCTCCCTCTCTCTATTCCCCTCTTCCACTCTCTCTCTCTCTCTAAAAAATATATAAACATTTAAAAATAAATAAATAAATCAAGACACTTAACTATATGAGGTGATGGGCATGTTAATTAGCTAGATTGTTATAATCATACCAAAAATATGCATATATTTATGTTTTGTTACCTGAGGAACTACTTAAATCTGCAGGAATGGAAAACAGGATTCTGGGTCAAGGGTCGTGAAAAACAGGATTTAATGATAAAAAGAGAGATGAGGGGACTAAAATATATAGTCCTCTGCTCCCATTTATCTGCTTCTGGTTATTTGGAATTGTGAGCACCGCCCTGGGAGATGAAAGTACAACCACTCAGAATCTCACCTCCTCTAATCTGTCCTGGGAAGGCAGGAGATCTCAGAGCCAAGTAGACCCGGACACAGTCTCAGAAGGGGGTGGATCTGCCTTGGGCGAGGGAGGGAGCTGGCTGCTGGCTCTGATCCCCTTACTCTGGGTTCTTCCCACTCTGTCAGTTGTAAGCCTGCCCAAAGAAATTTCATACACTTAGCTCATATTATTTTAATCTATTTCATCTCTTTCCTTTCTATTTAATAAAATACAATGAAGAGCAACTTAACATAAAACACTTAGAATTCTCTGGGACAATTACATTAGAAAACTTTATTCTTAACAAGAATGTAAAATAAATGCTATTTCTACTGCTAATGAAAACTCTTTGGTCCATGGATGCCCATCAGAAATGACCCCATAACTCACACCACACCACAGAGAAGGGAACTGGCCCAACTTTGCCAGCTCTTCCTCTCATTCTCTCTACAGTCCTGAATTCAACAATGTACCTTCTCATTAGCTCTAGTCTGAAAATGTCCACATGGTAGGGATCCTGAGTCTCCTCTGTTTTTCTCACGACCAGGTGCATGGAAACAATCAGTATCTATCTGTTTGCATCTCTATCCTTGCTCAGTGTTCTTTACCACAGTATGAAGAACCTGGACTGAGTCCCACCTGGGTGCCATGAAGGAGATTCCTTCTACGGAGGGAGGAGAGGACACTGGATGACTTACCCTTTTTTCTCTGAGATGGAAGCAGATTCAGATTCTGGTGCCATCCTAACCCCAGTCTACATGGGACATCCCCAAATATTCCAAAGAGTCCCTGGTACTGGACAGATGCCCCTACAGTGATTCAGGTACCAGAAACCTTATGCTGAGTCTGGGCCTTCAGGTAGAGCATAGACCTGTCCTGCTGGAGCAGCATCCTTGGTGCAGGGGTGATGCTTCCGTCCCTGAGCAGGGCTGTCTGGAATAAGAAGCCTGGATTTCAATTACCACAGGTTATAGGTAGCTGAGGTTGTCATGATTCTAGATATTTTGTGGATCTTAACCTTGCAATGTTAAAGGATCTTCCTTTCCCACCCCCATCCCCACCCCCACCCCGCCATGGGTTTCATTAAGGCAGGACCTAGTATGGCAGATTTTAAAGCCCATGCTTGTTGCCATGTAGGTATTCTGCCCTGACCATCAGGGACACCAGTATTTTGAAGGGTCACAAAATATGTTATCGCCCATTATGAAACTGTCTCCAATACCCCATGCCCAGGCAAATTTTAGGCAAATATAATACCTCATGTTGAAAGATACACATCTAAAGGCATTCTGAGTATCTCTGCAATCTTTCAGGACAAACTGTTTAGTAATGAATAGATTCTCTCCTTATCTACTGGAAGCATTAATACAAGATAATTGTATGGATAATTATATAATACTTATAAAAGGATTCATTGTATGGCCATACTTTATTACTTATTACTAGATTATCTTACCCACAATTTTACCTACAATGTGACTGCCGTGTAATTGTGCATAACACTCAGTGAGGTATGACTATATAAATGACTGACAGGGACAAAAAGTGTTTTGTTTTGCCTCCCACAGAGAGAAGAACCTGCTTACACAGTGGTCATCACTCCAGAGAATAAAGGGTTGGCACCTGGGAAGTGGGCTTTGGTTAAGGCTCCATTGTTCACTTCCATCCACATAGTCTAATGAAAGAGAAAAGGTACAATGGGTGGAAGAGAGGGTATAAAACGTTACAAAGGTGCTCCCTAGGACTAGAATTCTTGGTGTAGCTGTTATCTCAGGGGAGGATCTAGGTGAGATATTGTTCCTATAAAGGTGTTCACCCTTTGGCTTGTGCACACACAGAATAAAAACCATAATGAATCCTTAAAACAAAACATCTGGGTACATCTGAATGCTGCATAGATACGTCCATGTGCTTGTCACAGAGTATATTAGATTATCCAAAGCCTNTATGACTATATAAATGACTGACAGGGACAAAAAGTGTTTTGTTTTGCCTCCCACAGAGAGAAGAACCTGCTTACACAGTGGTCATCACTCCAGAGAATAAAGGGTTGGCACCTGGGAAGTGGGCTTTGGTTAAGGCTCCATTGTTCACTTCCATCCACATAGTCTAATGAAAGAGAAAAGGTACAATGGGTGGAAGAGAGGGTATAAAACGTTACAAAAGTGCTCCCTAGGACTAGAATTCTTGGTGTAGCTGTTATCTCAGGGGAGGATCTAGGTGAGATATTGTTCCTATAAAGGTGTTCACCCTTTGGCTTGTGCACACACAGAATAAAAACCATAATGAATCCTTAAAACAAAACATCTGGGTACATCTGAATGCTGCATAGATACGTCCATGTGCTTGTCACAGAGTATATTAGATTATCCAAAGCCTATAGTGTTTGCGATGTATCTCTTGTTCTTCTTGTCACACATATACCTAGGAGCTGTGATATTTACCAGCTCAGGTTGGATCCAGCAGAGGATACTGGAAGGGCAATGGAATATGAGACTGTTACTTAATACTTTGCTCACCTGGAGTTCCTGGGATTGATGGTGATGGCCTGGAAGACACTCAAGGACCAACATTGCCAATGGACTCACCTCTGGACTCTCTGAGAAGCTGAGGGGGCAAAAAGTCTGCATCCAAAATCATGGAGAAAATGTTTCAAACCAAAAGCCACTAAGGTGTCTGGGATTCCCTTAGAATAATGCCCAACACTTGGTTACATTCAGGTGACTGAGGAAAACCTGTCCACCTTGCCCTGGTTACACTAGAGTAAAGGAAAATGATGACATAAGAGGTAGAAATCCTGCAGGTGTCCAGTGAAAATCTGGACCAGGAAGATCATTTCCACTCTGAATACACAGCTGCCATTTTCCATGGTTCAATATTTATATTCAACAACAGTGAAATCAGCATGGAAACATGAGTTGTGGGCTATGCATTCCATGAAAAATTAAATCCAATCTATACTATTCACCCAAATCTAAAGTCACTCTATAGTGTTTAAAATGTATGGTTCACTGTTATTAGTGCTTTATTCTAATGACTTTAACCGTTATGATTTCATACATTTGGACAAATCTGATTCCTTTTTTACTGATGTTAGATAACAGACTGTGTATTTATTTGACTACTGAGGACAAGGTACACTATTCAGCCTTTCAGGCTTAAAACACAGGAGGAGCCTAGACTACACATGAGCCCACGTTCACATCTAGAAACCAGGACCACAGTCTACCTACAACAACTCATGGTCATCCTTATATCTGACTGCATTCTTCATGGGCTAATATCTTTTTTTTTAATGTTTAATTTTGAGAGAGAGAGAGAAAGTACGACCTGGGGAAGGGCAGAGAGACTGGGAGACAGAGAATCCGAAGCAGGGTCCATGTTGTCAGTGCAGAGCCCGATGTGGAGCTTGAAGTCATAATCCATGAGATCATGACCTGAGCAGAAGTTAAAAGCTTAACCAAATAAGCTGCCCAGGCACCACAATGGGCTAATATTGAATCTTTATTCAAGATGACAACCATAAATATGCCCCCAGACATTTATTCTCCAAGTAGGTTCCCAAAACATGGCCCTTAGGCATCACCTGAGAACTTGTGAGAAAGGAAAATTGGGGAGTTACAGCCCAGAACTATTGAAATGATAACGTGGGACTAGGCCTAGAAATATGATATTTTGTACGTGCTCCAGGTAAACTTGATCCAAAATGAATTTGACAGTCTCTGCAGTAACTAAATCACAGGTCATCCCTGAGTTATGCATAGAGAAGTCACTCTTAGGAACCGTCTATATTAGCAGTGATGTTAGTAGTGTGGCATACACACACACACACGCACACGCAACATACACGTTTTATTTGTTCATAAGTAAATCTGACTCTAAGGTGGTCTGTTTTGGTTTTCATGTCTTCCATGACTCACTTTCCTCAACGCCCTCCTTGAGCATCCTGGAATCACCCAGAAACACACTTCTCACATTCCTTCATCAAATAATACAACTTAATGTGAATTAGAATTTATGCAAACATTTTATCAAATAAGGTATGAAACACATATAGACAAACATTAACATATGTTTTATTTTATAATGGAGTTGAATATAGGAGCATTCTCACTATGAATCTGTATTTCATGACTTTTACTATAAGACAGCAAATAATTGCATGCTTAAGCAGCTCTTGGTGCCCAAGTATAAAGAATTAGCACTCTAATTGCATACATGATACAGTCCTGGGTAGGCATACTCTAAATTTCAGGTGCTTTCCATAGCAGCTGATTCTAGTGCAAGGCATGATGTCCTTTGTGTCAAATGCCTTGAAACATTTCAGGTAACACCGGCCATTCCCAACAATCTCACATACCAACCTATGTTACAGCTATGTTGTTTCTTAGAGTTGTGGTTTTCCAATGTTCTGGTCAATGAGGCAAAGAGAAAAGTGCCTTCAAAAGGATGAGCTGTCCTGAGTCAAAAAGGAGTAGTTGCAGAATAAGTTCCATAAGTCCTATCAGATTTATCTCCCTCCTTGCTGCATGGAACATGGTTTGATACCTGACGGTGGGGCAAGCATCTTTGGCTATGAGCAAGTGTGAGTATAATGCCTGCAGGTGGACAATACTACAGGGAAGAAATGGAAAAGCCAGAGTGCACCATAGGGTGTATAAGCCACTTTATCAGACATGAGCATCTATCTACACACTGTATCCATAATACAAAATTTATATCTTCTTTTCTATTAAGTACACATTGGCCTTTTCATGGTATAGCAGAACACAAAAGAACAGCTATCCCAAAATGCATCATTATTATCACTTGTGCCAATGTTAATTGTAAGCATAACCTGGTTCTCAACTTCATAGTATCTGTCTCCACAATGGACAGAAATTTTGTTTCTCCTCCCTCACCAGATGGGAAAAAATGCCATCTTGGCTGTGAATGAGCAGAGAAGCATCTAGTCTAAAGACTAGTGGACTGTTTGAGGCAGAAATATTGCCTCTGATTTCTGCTACCCAACTAATCAGTACCTTACACCATCTTCAAAGTAGAACACTCATCATGGGACTCAAGCAGAAATGAGTTTCCTGCCAGCTGTGGATCAGCTTCACTGGAATATCATCCATCTACAGCAGATCAGACCAACACGGTGTTATATACCTAAGATTCTAGTGCTTTGTGGATGAAGGGCACACAGCTTGCTGACCCCGCCAACGTCCAGTAGGCTTCCTCATTTCTAGCATCTACTCTGCCATGTGACATTGGAAACTATACCCACAATGTTTGCATCTTCCAACAACCCCTCTCCATCCACTGCCACTGATTTTGGCAATCTCTTTCATCCAACATCGCATGTCCTCAGCACTACACAGAATTTATGAAATCATGAAGATAGGAACTGACTTCTCTGAAACCCATCACATTTCCCAAGTTTCTATCTCTGTCACATTTGTTCACCACATGTAGGTTCCTAAGCCTTTGGAGTGACAAAAAGAACTCCCTGCCATTTGTGCACCCACCTTTCCAGAGTTCTCCATATTTGCTTCAGTTGGTCTTATCGTCCTCTCAAAAGACACCATCATCATGTTTTATATGCCTTCATAACTCTTCCAGTGCCAAGTGCCTGAATTAAACCTGTAGTCCATTGATACCTCTTTCCTCTTATCTCAAAGAAGTAGTGACAATGTTGTATTTAAATCTTAAATATGGCCTCCAGTGATCTGTTTAAAGATCACTTCTCATTGCTCAGAAAAAATCCAAACTACTGATGAGAACCTACAAGGGCCTAAGTGACTGATGTGGGAGGGGTACAGCTCTGATACATAGGTTGATGGGAATTGAAATGAGGAGACACAGAAGAACTAGAGATGATTTGGAAAGGCAACAAATAGAGTTTACCTTCCTAAGTTAAGAGTCACTAGTGCCGCCCAGGACACATGTGAAAGCATGCTAAGACTTCATCTGAATGTTTTTCATCTCTTACTTGGGGCAGTAACATTACTCTCAATGGAATACTGTTATCTTCCTAAGTATAGAAAACTACTACACACGGTCCCATGCTTGTTCACTTCAAACAAATATCAAAACAACCCAGGACTTATGACATTTCCATATTTTCACCTGATTGTTACAGCAATGTGAACTTGGATCGTATCGTTTATAAAAAGTGAAGGGAACATTAACTAAAGAAAGCTGAAATAGTGCTCTTGTCCCATTAAGATGGAAGGAATGAAATATATCAACCACACAGGGAACTTAATAGGATCACTGTGTAATTAATCCTATGTTGAATTAATATTTGCACAGAATGTAATTCAATCAACTCATTCTTAAAATCAATGAGCAAGTCATACAAGCAATGGCTCATGAATGCCTGAACAAGGAGAACAGAGTATATCCGACACAAGTAATAGGCATGTAGACAAGACAGGATTTGCATGGGCAGTTTCTCACATCAAGAGTCATGAGATCTGGGAGAAAGAAATTCAATGCAATCTAGAGAAAAGTGTTCACATTAAGAATCTGTAACATTTAAGTTTGCTAGGAAATCATCAGTTTTGAAATTTAGACATTACCTACATTGATCCGACATTCCCTTTTATCCTGAAGATATTGGTACACATATATGCACAAACTTTCCCCTCACTAGTTCTATTACACTTCAATTATATCTTAAGTTTAGTATATTTATAATTTGCATTCCGTGCATATCAAAATCATGGGAATCTTTTGTGTTCAGAACACTCAGAAAAAGGACATGAGCCAAGTATACTACAGAATAAAATTTTACAAATATTGATTTAGAATTGTGCAAGTATGGCTTATAATTATATTTGCAGCGACTTGATGAATTATTATTTGTTAAGTAAAGCCTCTGGGAATTAGATTTTGAGCCATGGTTCAATACAAGAACACAGAGGAAATTGATGTAGGTTTATTACTCATAGATCTAAGAGCATGTATACAATATGCCTTCAAGAGGCCCATGAGGATGCCAAAGGGGAGCTGAGGCAGACTGTGGCAGGAAGTGGGGCAGATAACTTTATTGTGGTCCACGGTAGAAGTGCCTTGACATTCCTGAACCAAATCTAAAATTCACAATTTGAAGCAAAATGAGTGGAGCATGGTAAACTCTGTGGAGGTCTTCTCCAAGGGATGTACAGATAGATACACTGGGAGTGAGACTGGTGTTCACAAGGGCTGATGGGGATGTCATATCAGGAACTTACACTAGCTTGTGACTTTGGGGGCTGTTATTTAATGCATTAGCTTTTACAAGGAGCGAATGTCAGTTCAAACCTCCTGTGCAGCAGCCTGGTTACATAAAATGGAGTCCAGTTCAACAATATAAGCAAGTTAGCTACACTCTCAGTAATACTTTTAAATCGTCTATATTAGAACCATTATAATGTCTGTAGTTATAAAATGGAGGAAAAGATACAGTATATATATTTGGGGAAAATAATCTCAAATTATATCAGTCTACTGGAAAAAGAGAATACTTGTGATGTTACCCCATTGTATTCATAAGTACAGTTGAGTGTAGAATAATGGAGGGGTTGGTTCTTCAATCCCTCAGCAGCTGAAAATACATGTATAACATTCGCTCCCCCAAACTTAACTTCAAATACCCTACTGTTGACCAGAAACCTCAGTGAAAACATAAACAGTCTATAAGCACATGTTTTCTATGTTATATGTATTATATACTAAAGTAAGGTAGACAAAAATGTTATTACAAAAATCATAAGAAAAATATCCTTACAGTATTGTACCATAAAAAATATGGATGTAAGTGCACATGCATTGTGCAAACTCATGTGTTCAAGGCTCGAGAGTACTTTGTCGTTACAGTCTGTTTACCTATAATGTTGTTTAAGGTGGAGTAGGTTAAGGTTGGTTCAAGGAAAACACTTCCTTCATTACATATCAGTGTTATTAACACATGAAAACCCATTCAGTTTTATTAATTAAAATATATTCATTTCAAACATAGTCTAAACAAACCACTGCAAAATCACTGTCTGATACTTGGTCAAAATACAGACTACAAACATTCAACAGCCAGTCTTATTTCTCTGATATAATGATCTGAGAGTTGTGGTGTCCATGGTTTTGCTTATAACATTCCAAATATGTGTTGATCAAAATATTCTCAGTAAGGTTTCTGGTCAACAGTAGGCTATTAATAGTTACATTTTGTGGGAATCAAAAGCAATACACCTATTTCAACTGCATAGAGGTCAGAGCCCCTAACCCTGCATGTGGAAGGCTCTACTATAAATAATATGTTTTAACCTGTTTTATTCTCAGTAACAAATACTCTGATTTAGATTAATGTCTGAAAAGCTGTGTATGCTTAGTGCTTTTCACTGTGAATTTTCTGCTTTTAACTATATTTGTTTTTTTTATCATACACATTGCCAACTTTACATATTTAAAGTTTTATGTTGTATGAGTCTCTTTTTTTCTGATATGTACATTTACAACAATGTTTTTTGTCTGTTCATTTCAAGGGTTATTATCCAGTATATATTCTCTGATGTTGAGTTCCATGTAAAGCTTTTCCACGTTTTTTACATTTATAAGTTTTCTTACCAGTTTGCTTGTTTAACTTACGTTGTGGCCCTGGTGAAAGGCTTTGCTATAATCACTATATTTTTCAGTTTTCTCCCAGGAATGTATACTCTGATATCAAGATGTAAGCAGTGGTTAAAGAAGATTTAAGCGGTGGTTAAAGGTTTCACCAAATTGTTCATATTTCTAATATTTCTTCCCAGTAAATATTCTCTTATATTCAGAAAGGTTTGTGTGCTTATTAAAGGTTTTGCTGCATTCTTGACATTTTCAAGATTTCTACTAGTATGTACCTTCCAGATAATTTTGATTACTGGTGAAGGGCTTTGCCACAGTTTTTACATATGTAAGGTTTCTTCTCAGTATGAAATCTGTCAATGAGAGAGTTTTGAAGACGAGTTAAAAGGTTTGCCACATTTACTACATTTATAAATCTTCTCTTTGGTAAGGATACAATGACATAAAAAAAAGTTTCAGCTTTGATAAGACTTTCCAACATTTGTTTCTTTAAAAAAGTTTTTTTGTCATGTTTATTCATTTTTGAGAGACAGAGCATGAGTGGGGGAGGGGAAGAGAGAGAGACACACACAAATCCAAAGCAGGCTCCAAGCTCTGAGCTGTCAGCACAGAGCCCAACATGGGGGCTCAAACTTGCGAACATGAGATCATGACCTGAGCTGAAGTCTGACGCTTAACCGACTGAGCCACCCTGGTGCCCCTGACATTTGGTTTTTTTTTAAATAATGGTATCTAGAAAGTGAGTTCTCTGAACTTTATTATGATTTTACCCTTGTAAATGTTTTCCTCAGATTCCTTTTATACGTAAGTTCTGTCTCCACTATAAACACCTTGGTATTTATTGAAGATAAAGTCCTTACAAGAGGCCTTCCTAAGGCCTTAATTACACATAGTTGCTGTAGATTGTGTATTATGAGATACCTATTTAACAGTGACAGCTGGATAAAGATTCTCCCATGTTTATCAAAATTAGGGACTTTGGAACAAGGAAGAATATTTGTTGGTAGAAGAATAATAAAGAACCTTCAGAAAAGGACTTCTCAAATTGATTATATTTAGCCTTTTTAATCTTTATTTTCAAACTTCTAATTCACAGAAATGTTTGAATAATTACTCTTTCATATATTTGAAATGGTTCAAAGCATTGCTTTCAGCATGGAATATGTAACTTTCCAGAATTTCCAAATTTCCTTTCAGAGAATACATATGTTTTAAAAAATGGATTTGATATTTGTCCTTCTCTGCCTGACTTATTTCGCTCAGCATAACACCCTCAAGGTCCATCCATGTTGCTACACATGGCCAGATTTTATTGTTTCTCATTGCCATGTAGTATTCCATGGTATAGATAAACCACATCTTCTTGATCCATTCGTCCGTTGATGGACACTTAGGCTCTTTCCATGTTTTAGCTATTGTGGAGAGTGCTGCTATGAACATTGGGGTACATGTGCTCCTATGCCTCAGCATTTCTGTATCCCTTGGGTAAATTCCTTGCAGTGCTATTGCTGGGTCATAGGGGAGTTCTATTGTTTTCTATTGGAAAACCTCCACACCGTTTTCCAGAGGGGCTGCACCAGTTTACATTCCCACCAACAGTGTAGGAGGGTGCCCGTTTCTCCACATCCTCGCCAGCATCTAGAGTTCTCTGATTTGCTCATTTTAGCCACTCTGACTGGCGTGAGGTGGTATCTCAGTGTGGTTTTGATTTGTATTTCCCTGATGAGGAGGGATGCTGAGCATCGTTTCATGTGTCTGTTGGCCATCTGGATGTCCTCTTTGGAGAAGTGTCTGTTCATATCTTCTGCCCATTTCTTCACTGGGTTGTTTGTTTTTCGGGTGTGGAGTTTGGTGAGTTCCTTATAGATTTTGGATATTAACCGTTTATCTGATATGTCATTTGCAATTATCTTTTCCCATTCCGTCGGTTGCCTATTAGTTTTGTGGGTTGTTTCCTTTGCCGTGAAGAAGCTTTTAATCTTGATGAGGTCCCAATCGTTTATTTTTGCTCTTGATTCCTTTGCTTTGGGGGATGTGTCAAGTAAGAAGTTGCTGCGGTGGAGGTCAAGGAGGTTGTTTCCTACTTTCTCCTCTAGGGTTTTGATGGTTTCCTGTCTCACATTCAGGTCCTTTATCCATTTTGAGTTTATTTTTGTGTATGGTGTGAGAAATTGATCTAGTTTCATTCTTCTGCATGTTGCTGTCCATTTCTCCCAACACCATCTGTTAACAAGGCTTTTTTTTTCCATTGGATATTCTTTCCTGCTTTGTCAAAGATTAATTGGCTGTATACCTTTGGGTCCAGCTCTGAGTTCTCAATTCTCATGAATATGTATTCTTAAATATTTGAGTCTTTGTGTACAGAAACGTACTGCTTTGCAGAAGTAGTAGACTTAAAAATGGGAGTTTTCCAAACTGCTTTATATCCTTCACCATTTTGAGCAGTGATATTATTATGGGCAGTTGTCTCCATTTGGATATGTTCTTCATGAATCTTTGATACCCTTCACTCTCCCCATCATTATCCCAGTCTGCCATTAAGAGTAAATTCTCAAGGGTACTAAGTTGATATCTACCCACTGACACTTTTTGGAAAGAAGCTTCTATGCATGACTTTGGCAGTAATCTCTGGGCACCATGTGAAGACACAGCTGAAAGATATCAGATAAGAGAAAAGTAAAATCATTCCATTTACTACTCTCCAATGAATATTCTGAAAAACTTCTAATATACAACCTTAAAATTAATCAGAGGATGTCACCAGATGGCTGAGAAGGAAACATTCCTCTATGAACACATAAACTTGAACACAATGTACTGCCCGCATACATAGCCTAAGAGATAATTCTGTAATATTGTCGTGCTATAGCACAAATCACTTTCCTATACCTCAAAAAATCAGAAGTACCATATGAGCCCAAAATTAGCAGAAGAAAGGAAATTTAAACATAAAACCAAACTCAACAAAATAGGAGACAGCAAAAATAGGAAACTATCAGCAATAGGAAGAATTGGTTTTCAGAAAAGATCAGCAAAATTGACAGACCCTTAACTAAATCACATAACAACGAAAGATAGAAGATGCAACTAAAATCAGAAGTGAAAGCGGACACAGTGATAACATAGAAATAAAATGAATTGTAAGAGGTGACCATGGAAAATTATATGCCAACAAACAGATTACCAAAAATGCATATAAATTTCAAAAAAGATATAACCTATCTGGACTCTATCATGAAGAAATATTTTTAAAAATCACAAGTGATCTACAATTACAAAGTAGATTGAAAGAGCAATAAAACAAAAAACTGATAAAGGAAGGTCTATGCCAGATGAATTTACCAGATAGTTCAAACAAACATTTAATGAAAACGTACTTCAAATTTCCTACAACACTTCCAAGGAGTGGAGAGAAGGTAAATTACCAAAACATTATTGGGGCACCGGGGTGGCTCAGTCGGTTAAGCGTCCAACTTCGGCTCAGGTCATGATCTCACAGTTCGTGGCTTTGAGCCCCGCGTCGGGCTCTGTGCTGACAGCTCGGAATCTGGAGCCTGCTTTGGATTCTCTGCCTCCCTCTCTCTCTGCCCCTCCCCTTCTTATGCTGTCTCTCTCTGTCCCTCAACAATAAATAGGTGTTTAAAAAATTAAAACAAAACAAAGCATTATCTGTTACACAAGAATCACTAGGGAATCAAAGTCACAGAAAGTCACTACAAGTAAAGGAGATGACAAACTATTACCTGTGAGGAATATTCCTGCAATATCCACAATAAAACAAAGCAAACTGAATCAAAAGCACATTTTATCATTTTACAGCATAATCAACTGGGACTTCTTCCTGGAATTCAAGGGTGTTTCAACATATGGAAAACTATCAGTTTATGACTGTACATTAACAGATTAAAGATAAAAAATGACACGATTAGGGGCGCCTGGGTGGCTCAATCGGTTAAGCATCCAACTTCAGCTCAGGTCATGATCTCACAGTTCGTGGGTTTGAGCCCTGTGCCAGGCTCTGTGCTGACAGCCAGCTCAGAGCCTGGAGCCTGCTTCAGATTCTGTATCTCCCTCTCTCTCTGACCCTCCCCTACTCACACTGTCTCTCTCTCCCAGAAATAAATTTAAAAAGTTAAATTTTTTTTTAAAAAATGACACAAATATATTAATTGATGCATAACAGGAATGAGAGCATATTGGACACCATTTCATGATTGAAAATATTCATTAAAATAGGAATAGGAAGAAACCACCACAAACCTAAAAAAGGCCATATGTGTATGAAAATCTGAAGTCTAACATATTCAATGTAAAAGAATGAAAACTTCTCCTGTATGATCAGAGACAAGGTATTGAAGCACCTTCACTACTTCCATTCAAAACAGAACTGGATAGTCGAGTCAAAACAATTAAAGTGTACTGGCATACAATGTTATATAAGTTCAAGTGTACAACATAGTGATTTGACAACTCTGTAGGTTCTCTTGTGCTCGCCACAAGTGTAGCTACCATCTGTCACCATATAATGCTATTCTAACAGCCCTGAATGTATTCCCAATGCTGACCCTTTTATCCCTAAGACATATTCATTCCATAACTGGGAGCCTGTCCTTCCCATTCGCCTGTACCCATTTTTGCCCATGCTCCTCCCCATTTCACTCCAATGATCAGTACTTTGTACACTGTCTCTGTGGGTCTCGCATTCAACCAGGTAAAGAAATCCCAGTAACCATGAGGGTCTACCTTAAATTTCAGTAGTGGGCTTTCAAAGGGAAATGGGTGAAGAAACAATTATGCAAAGTCATACAATTTACATGAATCTAATAAGGTGAGAGGATTTTGTACTCCTTAGCCAGGAAAAGCAGGTCCTGGATAGCATAAAATCATGGCTTATTATAAGAAAAGAGAGAGCTGAGAAACACATAGGAATTAGGGCAGAGGTGTTTACCAACCATCAACAGGGAATATTTAAAAGAGCAACATAGATATAAAAGATGAAGGAGATTGCGTAAAATGAAATAGAGGTGGCCACAAGGACAAAACCACTTTGGGTTGCCCTGAATTCAGGTGAAGAGCTGGATGAAACCTTGATCCTATGAAAGCGTGGTTTGTGCCTGTACTGGATGAAAATCAAGGAAATGTTAGTCTAGATCATGAGCTGACAACATAATTTCAAGGAATAATAACAATGCTGTATGTAGAAATGTAACATTTTGTTCTGATGTACACAACAATATCCAAAATGGGTTCTCTTCTTGAAGCTTTTGTTGCTCATTTGGCAATGACAATACAGGGGAAAATTTTAAAAACTCAATGTACCCAGAAGCTTTTACTTTAAGTTCCAATCAGTGTTCATAGGGCTAATCTTAATGGTCTGGAAGACACCCAATACACACATTATAACACAATAGACACACTGCTGGCAGGAAAAGATGGAGAGACATCACAGTACACATGTGCTCCAAGATGGTGGTGATGTTAATCTATGTCAAGAAATAACTTGTGTGGTGTGTCTGGGTGGCTCAGTTGGTTAAGCGTCCAATTTTGGCTCAAGTCATAATCTCAGTGTTCGTGAGGTTGAGCCCTGCATCGGGCTCTGTGCTGACAGCTCGGAACCTGGAGCCTGCTTTGGATTCTATGTCTCCCTCTCACTCTCTGACCCTCCCTTGCTTGTGTGCTCTCTCTCTTTCACTCTCAAAAATAAATAAACTTGAAAATTTTTTTAAAAATTAAAAAAGAAATGATTCATGCAAGCAGGAGAAAAAAAGCACAGTATAGCATTTTCAGAATACATTTCATTTTGTTAGTCATGTTGTGAAAAAAAAAAGGGTAGAAAACATCAGTCACTACACAAACCATATAACACGTTGATTTTTAATACATTTCTGATCAAAACTGTAAAGATAATTAATGATGGTTTTAGAAAAATAAAAAGGATTCTATATCCGTGGTCTTGGTATAAGAGAAGATTTCTAAAAACAAAAAACACTAACCATAAAGGGTAAAATTACAAATTAGTTACATTAAAATTAAGAACTTCTTTGCATCATAAGCTCGGGAGCTAGAAATAGAGGTAGCACAAGAGAGGAGACAATGGACTTGTTCTCAACATACGTACAGAACTACAAAGCCTGAAGAGAAAGATATCACAACAGAACAAAACGGTCAAAACTAACTAGACACTTTGAAAAGGGGATTATCCAAAGGTTAATGCCTAACTCCGTACTAAAAGGAAGTAACAACAACAAAGCAAATAAAACCATGACTTGGTAACATCGCATACCAACCTGAAGCCTAATGAGAAGATGACATAAACTACCAAGTTATGGAAAGTATACAGATAAGCCAGAAATCCCATACACTGCTGGTGGGTGTGAAAATCAGTAGAAAGATTTTGGCAAAGTATAGGGTACTATCTATAAAAGCTGACCATATCTGTACATATTTACCAACAATATGCTCCCACATAGGTACCCAGGAGATATGTGCGCATGTTCCACTAGAAGGCAAATTATAGATTTTACATGCCAGTGCTACTCATGACAGTTCTACACTGAGAATTCGTCTCCTGCCCAATAATACCGGAATGATGCAATAAACAGATATTCACACAATGGAATTGGATCCATCCATTCTAATGAATGATCCACAACAGTGTGTAGTAGATACAGACAAATTTGCAAGCAATAGATGGAAAGAAAAAAGTCAAATAGAAAAGAGTTCCCCATGCCTGATTACATTTAACGGAGCAATGAGAACAGCAATCTATTGCCTACATGTTAAAAGAGTGCTGAGCTTTGGGCAAAGTTACTGAGGACCTCAAGGGGGAATTTGGGGGACAAACAATATTCTGTTTCTTGACTTCAGTGACTTGTAGAGAGGTGATCAGTTTATGAAACTCCATTGAGCTGTTTGTTCACTTATGACCTGCATGTGTGACTTTAAAAAATGATCATAAAAAAATAGAGATAAGTAAATAAATATCCTTATACATACATATTGACAAATTAAAAGTAGGAAGTAACTTCATACTGTGACTAGACTTTGAAAGCATGCTTTAATTTCTAGCTAAACCAATATCATACTGAGTACACAATGTTCACAGAAAAAGAATAAAATTTAGAATTATTTTCTTAAAATGCACACAGGAAAATACAGGAAACATATAATAAAAAAATAGAGTGTAAGGGAAACATAAAAACTTGTTAAATCCAAACCCCAACACTTCCCATAGAATATTAACATAAATAAGCCAAATGCTCCTCCTAACATTTGTTTGAATACATTCCACTGGAATATTCCTAGAGCTGTAACTAAAACATGAGGATGAAAATTTAAAAATAAATAAATAAAACCTATATTCATACACATATATAAGCATATACAGATGTGCATACATGTGTATAGGGGAACAATTATAAGATAAGATATTAAATTAAAAAATAAAGTATCATAAATAAGTCTGAAAAATCATCCAGCATCTTGCTCTTTTCGGGGCTGGACAACTCAGATCTTATTAATCAGATGCTGAATTGTTCCTTTTTCAGAATCAGAGACACCATCCCAATATTTTGTGATATCCTTGTTTTTAACAGTTGTGGCTTGCTGTATCAAAGCAGTTGAGTTTGGTACAAGTTCAGTGGCATCTCCTTCAAGAATTAACTTATTTTTAGGGGCTTGAGATACTGAACAACCAAACACCTGGCTTCATCCAAACCCTACAGATGTATTTTTCACCAGTGAAACTTTGAATTTCAACAAGAGAGCCATTCTCCTAAATAACAATGTTGATGGGGAAGTGAGCATATACAGACCTCATCTTGTTACAGAAGCCCAGTTAATGCCCTTGATCATGTATCGTGCATGACCACAGAGGGTGCGAACAGTAGCCACTTCTTTTCTATTTCCCCATTTGTGAACTCAGAACCTCCTCTTTTTCTTTTCCAGGAGACTGAGTTCTACACTGCCGTGACTGAAGTCCCTTCACAAGATTCCTCTGGAGCCTCTCTCAATAACAGTGTGTTCCTTCAGAGTGATGTTTGACGTCAACATTTTCTGTAATGTCTACAGTCTGAATGTTGAGAATCGTCTTCACTCTCCCACTAGATGCAGCAAGTAGTGGGAAACATTCATTTTTAGTTCATGAGACAGGGCACCTGAGTGGCTTGGTCGGTTAAGCGATCAACTTTGGCTCAGACATGATCTTACTGCTCATGAGTTCAAGTCCTGCATCGGGCTCTCTGCTATCAGCATGTGAGCCTGCTTCAGATCCTCTGCCCCACTTTCACTCTCTCTCTCTCACAAATAAACAAACACCAAAGTAATTTTATAATTTAGATCATAAGACATGAAAATATTGATTACAGAGAGGTGGCATCATTAAGATGGTGCAATGTGTGGTTCCCACTTCAGTCCTTCTTGTAATATTGCTCAACTTATTCACATAAGACACCATTGGGCAAATCTCAGAGTCAAGGATGAGGCTGAAGCATCCCCAGACCAGAGACCAAGAAGGATAGCATTAGGGAAAAAAAAAAGACAGCATTAGAAGAGTAAGAAGAGCCATTTCACTTTGACCACAAGTACCTCCCCCAGAACAGCATAGTGCCCCACTATGAGAGACCACCTAGAACAATGATTCCTCCCCTAAAAGATGGAGGGAGCGGGGGAGGGAGGGAGGGAGGGAGAGAGAGAGAGAGAGAGAGAGAAGGAGAATGCAACCAAGGTTGGAATCCAACATTCTGCAAATGGCAGGCTTCTTCCTGGGTGGTCCACTTAGGTCTCCTATCAAGTGGATCGCTGGAGGAATCTATACTGCTGCTGGACCACAGGGTATCATATAAGGATGGAGAAGGTGGGTAAGCCTTACAGCAACCAGGGCTCATATCTTGGAAGACTGTCAGACCAGACTGTGTTCCATCTTGCAGTGACACCCAATCAGATACCAGTGATTCTGTCCATTTGCAGAGTTGAGATGGACCCACCTGGTAGAGCTTTGTCAGCATCTATGCCTGACTTTTGTCTCCAGCCAATACGTTGGACTAGAGCATGGAGGCCATTCTATGGCCCTGTCTCAGCAGGCATGCAAGCTGGAAGCCACCTCCCACTGCTGAGCATAGCATCCAAACCTGCCCTACCAGAAGTCTTCACACAGAGTAGACTCCATGAACTGAGACTTCAAAGTGAAAATCCCAGCCCAAACCACACACAAAGAGCCTGAGTGGCTTTCTGGTTGACTACTAAGAACCAGACACAATGGTGAGACATTCAAAGTAAAAGCACAGGGAGGGTCCAGCACACACAAGTCCACTTTCATGCCTGGAGAACCAAGATTAGAGACCTGTGTGTCTGACTACATTCTGCAGATGCTAATATTTTTACTGAGTAACACAACATAAACATGCCCCAGGACATTGGTTCTCAGAGTGAGTTCCATAGACAGGCACCTGAAAATGTGTAAGAAAGGAAATTTGGGGAGCTGCTCCCCAGAACTACTGAAGTAGTAATGTGGAGATAGGTTCAGCAATCTGATTTTCAAGTGCACTAGGGGTTTCTGACACTAATTTGACAGCCTCTGTGGTAACTACATCACAAGGTCATCACAGGTAAATCACTGTTAGAATTGCTCTATGCTTGTGGTCATGCTGATGTTGTCACTCACACACACACACACACACACACACAAGATCCACAACACACATTTACTTTATTCACAAATGAATCTAACTCTAACAGAGTCTGTCTTGGCTTCCTCCTCTTCCTCTTCTCCCTTCTCTCAATGCCCTCCTTGAGCTTCCTGGAATCATGTCAAACACACTTCTGTTCACATTCCTGAATTACAGTAATCTGAGTTAAAGTGAATTGGAACTTACTGAAATATTTTATCAAATTATGAAACACATACATTAACACATGTTATATAGAATCATGGGATTGAATGTAGCATTCTCACTATAGATCTGTAATTGATGATTTTTAACATGAGACCATAAAGAATTGCAGGCTTAAGAAGTGCTTCATCAGCACTCCATTTGTCTGCAGAATAAGATCTCTGTGAATTGAGAGAGAGAAAGAGAGAGAGAGCATGAGCAGGGGAGAGGCAGAGAGAGACACACACAGAATCTGAAGCAGGCTCCAGGCTCTGAGCTGTCAGCACAGAGCTCGACACAGGGCTCAAACTGTGAGTCATGATATCATGACCTGAGCCAAAGTTGGACACTTAACCAAGTGAGCCTTCAGGTACCCCTGTGGACTTTTTATAATAGCTAGTTTCAGTGCAAAGTGTGACTGCCTGTCTGTCAGATGCTGTGATACTCAGAGAAAAAGAGCCATTCACAGACATCCTGTAAGTCTACCCATGTTACAGTTATATATTTCTACTTAGACTGGACCATATGCTAAAGTTCTTGTCAATGACTTGGAGGGAGTAGAACCTTGAGAAGGATGGCCTTCCTTAAATGAACACAATAAGACTTCAAAACAAATTCCCTAACTCAGTCAGAGTTACACTGCCTCCTTTGCTGCATAGAACACAGTATGATGCCTGCTGGTGGGGTAGGTATCATGAGGCCATGAGAGAGCAAGTATGAGTACAATGCCTGGGGGTAGACAATACCAGAGAGAAGGAATGGAAAACCGAGAGTACACCATAGGGTGTCTGAGCCATTTGAACAGACATGAGCATCTACCTACTCACTGTAAACAGCATAAAATCCACATCTTTTCTATATGTACAAGTCAGCCTTTTCATGGTATAGCTGACCATAAAATCTGAGGCATTGAAAAACGAATTATTAATCTTCATTGGAATCAATGTTAAATGTGAGTATAACATGCTACCAAATTTTATTCTATCAGTTTCTACAACTGATAAAAATCCTATTCCCACCCAGGCCAGGATGGGTGAAAGGATAGAATGGGCTGTGAAACAATGTAGGGGCATCTAGACTAAAAAACTGGGTGGGCTGTTTGAAACAGAAACGCTCACTGTCCATGAACGGTGACCTGCTCCCTAACTAAAAGGTGCCTTGTACACAGTCCAGAGAGTGGATCTAGATTCATCACGAGGCTGAGTGGAAGTGAAAGGGGTCCCTGACAGGTGCAGATCAGCATCCCTGGAAGGTGATCCATTTATACTAGATCAGACCTATGTTGGCATTTTATACCTGGGAGACCAGTGCCTTGAGGAACTATTCACATGCCCTGCTGATTCTGATTATTCATATCCAGAAGACTTCATCTTCAATATGTATTCTGTCATGTGATATCTTTTTTTAAAATGTTTACTTATTTTTGAGAGAGATAGTACAAGTAGGGGAGGGCAGAGAGAGAGAGGGAGATACAGAATCCAAAGCAGGTTCTAGGTTCTGAGATGTCAGCACAGGGCTCCAGGACTTGAGGTGAAATCAGACGGTTAGCTGACTGAGCCACCCAGGCATCCATCATGTGATATCTTAAAGCAATGGCCATAATGTTTAAATCATGTAATCTCCCCTCTCCATCCACTGCCATACATCTGGGCCTGGGAAAGTACAGTTATCTCTGTTATCTAATAGCAATGGTCCTCAGGACCACCAGGGATTTCATAAAATTGTGAAGAAAGGATCTGACTCCCTCAATCCTAGAAAACCATATTTCCCAAGTCCCCATACATTTGTTCATTACAAGTAGCTTCCTAGGACCCTGCAGTGACCAAGAGGAGCTTCCTACCAGACCTTTCTCCTCATCTGAAGAGTTCTTCATATTTGCTTCTAGTAGGCTTTATCATCATCATATTTTATCTGTCCTCACACATCTTAGTACCAAGTGGCTGAAGCAATCCTGTGGCTCATTGATGGCATTTTCCTATTCCTTCAGTGAAGTGGTGACAACATAGTATTTAAGTCCCAGGTATGGCCCCACATGATCCAGTGACCAACCACTTCCCATTGAATTAAAAAATTCCAGACTACTCCTAAGAACCTACAAGGACCTATGTGGCTTATGTGGGAGGAAAGAGCAGTGAAAATGGGGTCTCCATAACACAGGGTAGAAGGACAACAGTGATGCCCTCATCACTGGAATGGAGATGAGGACATGGAAGAACTGGAGACGATTTGGAAAGAAAACAAGTAAAGTTTATCCTTCTAAACTTAGACTGAGTAGTGCAGCCTTGGACAGGTGTCCTCTACCTAAATGAAGAATTCATGCCAATGCTTCAGCCTGGATGTTTTATCTTTTACCTTGGGCTGCATTATCACTCTTACTACAATATTGTTTCTTCCTAAGTCTAGAACATCTACTAAACACCCAGGACTGTCCCAAGCTCAGTTCCTTTGAATGAATGTTAAAATAACATATGACTTATGAATCTCCAAGTTTCACCTAATCAAATTGTTCCACTAAAGTGAGTAACTTGGATGATGTCACTTCCAAGAAGGAAAAAGAACAGAAACTAAAGAAATCTTACTTAGTATTCTTGTCCAGTTGGGAAGTAAAATGTAGCAATTAAACTACATAGAATTTCATATCCTTACTGTGGAATTACTCCCATATTCAAATTAATTTTGGAACATCATATCATTTCATGCAAGGTATTCTTAAGATCTCTGAGCAAGTCATATAAGCAACAGTTCATGAACAAGGGAAACAGTAGATCCTACATGACTAACAGGTAGGTAGACAAGACAGGCTTTGCATGAGGAGATTCTCAAACCAAGATAGACAACGGATTTGCATGGGGAGATTCTCAAATCAAGATACAACTGATTTAGGAGAAATCAATACAATGTAGAGAAAATTATTCCCATTATGAATATATAACATTTTTGCTTGCTAGGAAATCATCAATTTGGAAATTTGGAAATTACCTTCTTTGATCTAATATTCCCTTCCATTCTGAAGATTTAGACAGGGATACACTCACACCTACACATGCATGTCTTCTTAATTTTTTCTCTTACTACAAGACATATCTTAGCTTAACATATTATATGTGCATATCAAAACCATAAAAGTGTGTTCTGTATACTCAGAAAAGCAAATAAGCAACAAATATATATAGTGTAAAGTTTTAAAAATAGTGATTGAGAATTCTGCAGATACGGCTTATAACTATATTTATAGTGACTTTGTTCAATTAGCAGTTGTTAAGTAGAACCACTAGACATTGGATGGTGAGCCAGGGTTCAATAAAAGAAAAAAGAAATTAAAATACATAAAGTTTATTACCCATAGATCCTGGAGGATGTACACAATATCCCTTGAGGGACAACATGGAGAGGTCAAGACTGAGTGCAGGCAGAGAGAATTGCAGGAACTGGGGCAGATGCCTTTCTTAGGGTCCATGTTTGGAATGCTTTGGAGTTCTGTGCTAAGTCTAGAATGCACAATTCAAATCAAAATGAGTGGAGCATGGTAAACATTATGAGGGTCTTCTCCAAGGAGGGCTCAAGGTAAATACATGAGGAGTAGACACTCATTCACAAAGGCTACTGTATGAGGAACTTACCTTTGCTTATGACTTTGAGGACTGTTATCTAGTGTATTTGCTACTGGGTGGAGCTGGAGTCACCTCAGAAGCCCCTGCAGGCAGTCTAATTATGCAAGATGGAATCTAAGGCAACAGTATCAAGAAATTGATTAGTTACACTCTCAGGAATATTTCTGTATCATCCTCATCAAAAATATCTTAATGGGGACGCGTAGGTGGCGCAGTTGGTTAGGCTTCCAACTTTGGCTCAGGTCATGATCTCACAGTTCGTGGGTTTGAGCCCCACATCAGGCTCTGTGCTGACAGCCAGCTCAGAGCCTGGAGCCTGCTTTGGATTCTGTATCTCCCTCTCTCTCTGACCCTCCCCTGCTCACGCTGTCTCTCTCTCTC
Organism: Crocuta crocuta; assembly: GCF_008692635.1. Classification (NCBI taxonomy): domain Eukaryota; kingdom Metazoa; phylum Chordata; class Mammalia; order Carnivora; family Hyaenidae; genus Crocuta; species Crocuta crocuta. The sequence goes on from NW_027529998.1 coordinate 116,727, forward strand.
TCTCAGAAATAAATAAAACATTAAAAAATATATATCATAATGTTCCAGCAGTCACAATAAGGAAGAAAATATATGATACATAAACATAGGGAAAATAATCTCAAATAATGTTCAGCGTACCCACCACTCATGCAGTTGAAAATCATGTATAATTTTGACTCCCCAACATTAATTTTAATAGCTTTCAAAAAATAGCTTTCTCTTGACAAAAAACCTTATCAAAACCAGTCAATTAATATTCCTTTATATGTCATATGTTACATATGGTATTTCTACAATAAAGGAAGCTCAAGAAAATATGAAGAAAATCAGATGCAAAAGAAAATATATTTATAGTACTGTACTATGAATAAATTTGACTGTAAGTGGACCCACACAGTTCAAACCTATGTTGGTTAAGGGTTGAGTGTAGTTTGTGTTACTGTCTGTTTACCTATAACCTTGATGAAGGTGGGGCAGGCTAAAACTTCATGTATTACATATCAGTGTTAACACATTAAAATCCATTCAGTGTTATTAATGAAAATATATTAAATTCAAACACACTCTAAACAAACCGCTGCAAAATTAGTGTATGATTCTTGGTCAAAATACCCATGACAAGCATTCAAGAACAATTCTTGTTCCTTTGATATAGGAATCTGTGAGTTGTGCTCTACATGCTTTCAAATAATTACTCATTATTGAGTATATGTGGATTATAATAACTTCATACCCTTTTATGGAAGAGTTAGCTCTAATTTCCTCTGAGAAAAAAAATTTTAATTTCAAACACATAACTAATATTATTGACTTGTATCAATTGCTATTATGAAGATACATCTAGATTTTAATGAACTGCCATTCTTCTTAAACAGCAACTAACAAAGCTATTTAAAACTCAAATTCTTCTCTATCTTACTTTATTTCAAATAATAAGCCCTGAACCCTTACTTCACCTTGACTTGTATCACTCTTGGACACCAAACACAAACAGCATCTCCAGGTAGATTTTTCTTCATACATTGTACATTACAGTCTCAATCTTCTGTGGAAAAGGAGGTATGAATGAATTCCCCATTGTAAAAGAGCCACCCATGTCTGTGAAACAACAATCAAATCATTTTGCATGCACACAAACAATAAAGGCATTGCAGGACATGATTTAAGAGTAAAATTAGGGGCATCTGGGTGGCTCAGTCGGTTAAGCGTCTGACTTCGGCTCAGGTCATGATCTCATGGTTCATGGGTTCAAGCCCCGCATAAGGCTCTGTGCTGACAGCTCAGAGCCTGGAGCCTGGTTCAGATTCTGTGTCTCCCTCTCTCTCTCTGACCCTCCCCTGCTCACGCTCTCTCTCTCTCAGAAATAAATAAAACATTTTTAAAAAGTAAAATTAATAATATTTGCCATGAAAAAAATAAATATGGTCAACAGAAAAAAGAGAGACACACCGAAATTATTTCTCTCTAGACATCCACCTTCCCTTGATCCTTTCAGGCACATTAACAAATACAGTTGACCACTGAATAAGATCACTGAATAAGATGGGTTTGAACAGTGTGGGTCCACTTATACACAGATTAATTTTTTTTGACAAACACTTTGCAGTACTATAAATGAGTTTCCTCTTTGTTATGATTTCCTTAATATTTTCTTTTCTAAAGCTTACTTTATTAAAAAATACCATATATAATACAGACAACATACAAAGAATGGGATGATTGACAGTTAATGTTCTAGGAAAGACTTCTAGTCAACAATAGGCTATTTCCATGGAAAACTAAGTACGGTTTTATTTTGGGGGACTCAAAAGTTACAGTAAGATTCTCAGTTGTGGTGGGGTCATACTCCAAATGACTGTATTCTACAAGGCATTCTCTAAAAGGTAATTTATATTAGAGTTTTATACTGGATTTTTCTCTATAATAACTACTCTGATTTAGAATAGTCTCTGAAAAATGATATACGCCTTATTGCTTTCTGCTGTGAAACTTCTCATTTTATTTAGATTTTGTTTTCCATTTCAAAGTTTGTCAATTGTTTATAACTTTAATGTTTTTACCTTTTATAAAGATTTTTTCCCCTAAAGTATGTATTAAAAACAAAGGTCTTCCATCACTCATTACATTTATAGGGCTTCTACCCATATGCCTTTTCTGATGTTGAGTAAGGGTTCAAAGCCAGATAAAGACATTACCATCATTCTTGTCATGTGCAAGTTATCTCCCCAAGAGATATTGCCTATCTCTTGGATAGTTGGATAGTTTTGCTTATGAATTAAAAGCTTTACCATATTCTTGGGGCGTCTGGGTGGCTCAGTCGGTTAAGTGTCCGACTTCGGCTCAGGTCATGATCTCACAGTTTGTGGGTTCGGGCCCCACATCGGACTCTGTGCTGCCAGCCAGCTCAGAGCCTGGAGCTTGTTTCTGATTCTGTATCTCCCTCTCTCTGACCCTCCCCTGTTCATGCTGTCTCTTTTTCTCAAAAAAAAAAAAAAAAATAAAGAAAGAAAATAAAATAAAAAAATAAAAGCTTTACCATATTCTTTACGTTGGTAGGGTTTCATTCACTATGTACTCTCTGATGTTCAGAAAGTTTATAGTTCTGCTTAAAGGCACTGTCACATTTTTAAAAACATTTTTCAGCCTCTCTCCATAACATGTTACCTATTTTTGATATTTTAAGTGGTAAACATTTTGCCATATTGTTTATATTTGTAATATTTCCCTTCCATTTTTAAATCTCTGTTGTTGAGTGAGTTTTGAAGACTAGTTAAAAGGATCACTAGAGTTGCTACATTTTGAAGTCTTCTCTCCAGTAAGGATACAGTGGAGTACAGTAAGATTTCACCTTTTATAAAAGACTTTCCCACATTTATTACTTTTATACTGATTCACTGGAAACTGAGTTTTCTGATGTTTACAAGGATTTGACCCTTAACCGACATTTTTTTCCCAGATTCATTGCATTGGTAAGTTGTATCTGCATTATAAACATCTCAGTAACTATGGAAGATAAGAGTTCTCACTAAAGGCCTTCTGAAGTTCACAACACATAAGAACTTGCTTCAAATTAAGTATCATGTGATAACTGTTGACCAGTGATGTTGGGATAAAGACCCTCTGAAGTTTATTAAAATTACAGGCTTTAGAATGAGGAGGGATTATGTGCTGGTGGGAGAATAATGAACCCTCTGAAAAGAGCTTCTCAGATCAATCACATGTAGAATTTTTATCTTTATTTTTAAATGTCTAACTTTAAGAAGTGTTTCAGTGAATTACTAATCCAATCTTATATTTGAAATAGTTTCAATGATTACTTTCGAGATGGATTAGGTGACTTTCCAGAATTTCCAAATGTTTTTCCAGAGAATATGTAAGATTACAAAATGGATTTTGGTCCTTGGGTTCAAAGATACTTTTCTGTAAATGTCATTGACTTGGAATAGGGTTTTCCCTAAATGTTTTATACCCTTGACCTCTTCTAACAGTAAGGATTTCCTTATGGATAATTATCCCAGTTTGGTTATATCCATTCTGGGCGTCACTACCTTCCACCACCTTCCCAGTGATTCATTAAGTATAAATACTCAAGGCCACAGCTTCCATATCTTCCCATATCACTCTAGGGAATGAATCTTCTTTGCCTGTCTGCCAACAGGCCTAGAGTGTTATAGAAAGACATAACCAAAAAATACAAAATCAGTTATCCCACTTACTACACTAACAAGCATGTACATTAAAATGCTAATGTGCAAAATTAAATTTTTTAAATGTTTATTTATTTTTGAGAGAGAGAGCAGGGGAGGGGCAGAGGGAGAGGGAGACACAGAGTCTGAAGCAGAGTCCTGTGCTTACAGCTCAGCCTGACATGGGGCTTGAACCCACAAACCATAAGATCATAAGTTAGAAGATTAATTGGCTGAGCCACCCACGTGTCCCATTAATGTGCAAAATTAATGCATCATAGGACATCAGCAGAATGGAGGAATAGGAAGCAACCAAGACTTTACTCCTCTATGGAGATAAAAATGGACCACATTACCTTTTTGAGGGCTCCAGAAGCCAGTTAGAGAACACAGCACACCCAGGCAAGTACAAATGAAGATGAGCCACATCAAACAGACAAGGAAAGTTTGTGACACTTGCCCACAACAGCTGCTCACCCTCTCTGACACTCCATGGCAACACTGTGAGAAAACAGTTACCTTTCATCAGGAGAGAAACAAGTAAGTGACCTGTATGTTCAGTGATCTGGCTTCTTTGTAGCTGCCCAAGGGACTTGCTTCTGTCATGCATGACGTGGAAGCAGAGGGAATGAGAGAACCCTCTGGATGCACTGCGATGGATGCTCAGACAAAAGGGGAGTGTTTGTTTAAACAATGAGCTGAAGACAAGCAGAGAGAGGAAGGTATCATGGGCTCGAAAGAAGTAATCACACTTTTGTAAACTGGAAAATTACAAAATTTCAGATGTTACAAATGCCCAGAAGATATATGAAAGGCCCCAGAATTACTATTATGTTTGTTCTCCTGTACAAAGCAAGTCCATAATCCTGGGCCCAGAGGCCTTTTATTTTTGTTTTTAATTCCCCAATGTAACAGAAGATCACAAGGCACACGAAGAAATAGAAAACAATGTTCTAATCAGAGGAACAAAATAAATCTCCAAAACTGGCCTTAAATTAAGAAAGAACTTTAAGTTTCCTAACAAAGAATTCAAATAACCATCATAAAGATGCTTATGGAAGAAGAGAAAACAGGTAACTAAATGATGCTGGGACAACTGGGGGGGACTAAAATGTAAACCCAAAGAGACAGAAAGTATATCAACCAGAAATTGGGAGCTGAAGAGTAACATCACTGAATTTAAAAATACACTAAGGGGTGAGCAACAGACTTGATCAAGCAGAAGAAGGAATCAGACAATCTAAAGACCCCTTGTTTTAAATTATCTACTGAGAAACAAGAAAAATGTGGGAAAGGAATGAGGCTCAGTGACTCATGGGACACCTACACATGAACCAGTATGTACATTAAGGGGACCCCATAAGGAGAGGAGAGTGAAAGAGGGCAGAGCATTTACATGAAGAACTAAAGGCTTGTACTTCCCATGTATGTGGAAAAAAGAGACAATTCCAATGAGCTCAGTAAATTCAAAGTAGGATAAATGTCAAGGCATGAACACAGTGACACATTATAATTAAACTATAAAAAATCACAAGTGGTAAGAGAATTTGGAAAGCATGACAAAAGAGAGCTCCTGTAAGATTATTAGTGGGGTTCTTAGCAGATCTGACACAAAGAAGTGCATGGGACAATGTACTCAAGTACTGAAAGATAAAAAAATATCCACTGAGAATACCCTACCTGGCAAAACTGTTTTCCATGAATGTAGAAATGAAGACTTTGCCAAGTAAAAACCTCTGAATGTTTACCAGTAGACCTGTCCTACAAAAATGCTTGAGGAAGTCTTAGTTGAAATAGGATTCTAAACAGTAACTAAAATGACATGACAGCATAAAGCTCTCAGCTAAATATAAATATTTACACAATTATAGAAATCTGCAGTGCTGTAATGAGATAGCACAAGTTGCTTTTATTCCTGTTAACAGAATTTTTAAAGTAAGCATAAAAATCATAAATCTAGGTAATAAAGTACACAACATAAAAGACAGAACTAGTGATATTGGGAACCTAAGGTGGGTCCAGGGGTAGAGTTGATTAGAAGAGATTTGTATGCAATTGACAATATCAGTTTATAATGATTTGTTATACCTTTAGAATGTTTTAGTAATCTCTAAGGTAACAACGATGAAAATACATACAGAGGACACAAAAGTTAATGAGAATGGTATCAAAACATGTCATGGGTAGAACAAAATTAAGGATAAAATATAATACCAAATCTTGGGAAGAGCATAAAGCTGATTCATATTTGAGTAACACTCACATTGTTCAAAAATGTCCTGAGGTGAAAATTGTCATTCTAGAACAGAATACCCAGGTGGAAACAAAACCACAACTACCTAATACTGTCACATATAAAAGGAAGTCACATATAAAAGAAAGTCACATATAAAAGGAAGAAGGTTACTGTGGAATTGCAAAAACAGAGTAAGACAAAATTTAACCAAAAAAATTCTACATAAAAAAGAGGTATTATTATTTTTTAAATATTTTTATTTATTTCTAGGAGAGAGAGAGAGACAGTGTGAGCAGGGGAGGGTCAGAGAGAGAGGGAGTCACAGACTCTGAAACAGGCTCCAGGCTCTGAGCTGGCAGTCAGCACAGAGCCCGACGTGGGGCTCGAACCCATGAACCATGAGATCATGACCTAAGCGAAAGTCGGATGCTTAACTGACTAAGCCACCCAGGCGCCCCAAGAGGTATTATTTAAAAGGAAAACCTACTATACATAAAACTATAATTTTGAACAGTGACTGTGTATCCATGAAAAACAAGCATTTTGAATTATAGGCATGTCTTCATTGATAGTAAAATTGTTAAGAATATTCATTAAAATCTACCATGAAAAGCTATAATAAAAAATTTTATAAATAATCACTTAAAAGTGATTGTTATTAATATATTCCTCCTCTTGTACAGAATTTAAGGCTATAATCCCTTATTTAGAACTAAGCAGAAAAACAAAAACCTCTCATTTCTTTAAAAAAATTTTTAGGGGCGCCTGGGTGGCTTAGTCGGTTAAGCGTCCGACTTTCGCTTAGGTCATGATCTCGCGGTTCGTGGGTTTGGGCCCCGCGTCGGGCTCTGTGCTGACTGCCGGCTCAGAGCCTGGAGCCTGTTTCAGTCTGTGACTCCATCTCTCTCTGACCCTCCCCTGCTCATGCTGTCTCTCTCTCTCCTAGAAATAAATAAAAACATTTAAAAAAAAATAAAAAAATAAAAAAAATTTTAAATGTTAATTTATTTTTGACAGAGAGATCATGAATGGGAGAAGGGCAGAGAGAAAGAGAGAGAGAGAGTCAGAAGGAGGCTCCAGGCTCTGAGCTGTCAGGACAGAGCCTGTCACAGGGCTTGAACCCATGAGCTATAAGATCATGACCTGAGCTGAAGCAGATGCTTAACAAACTAAGCCACCCAGGTGCCCCCAAAACTTTCATTTCTAAATAGACAGATATTATCACTGTTGTAAAATATGTTGACAATCACTTTATAAAAATTCAATATTTGGGATTAAATTCACATTCTGAGCAAAGTAGAAAAAATCCTACTGATTAATATTTCCTGAAGTAAAATTACATTTATGAACAATCCTTTTTTATTCAATGAGAATTTTACTAATTTTCTATTTCACTTCTTATAAAGCATATGCCAATATCATCTCAGAACTTGTGATTTAATAAATCAGAAATGAATCTCATATATATATATAGAAAGTACAAAATATATGACAATGTCACAGGAACTTCTTATATAAGACAAAATTATAAAATGATACAGTTATTAAGAAATAAGTTAACAATTGAGAATTTATTTTACATTGTGAGTTTTAAGTTTTAATGTTCTAGTTCTCTTATGGCATTAATTTATATAGGATTCTAGGAAATAAAAAGATACATTAAATTATTTCACCACTGAGGAATGAAACACGTGGAGTGGAAATTTCTAGTTTTAGTTAATACAAAGAAAAATGAACATTTGAAGTGAAATAAAAGACTAGATTTTCTCATTTTAGGGAGGTACTTTGTTATCTGATGAAATTACCAAGTCTCTATTTTTGCACCCTTCTGCATAAAACCTTTCTAACATTGGAAATCATACATCATAACACGTGGTATCTGCCTCCGTGTTCCCAGGGTTTCTGCACCAACCCCAAAATGCCCACCCCTACCCTGACACATTTGTCATAGGAAGCAAAGCAGAACTTAGAAAGGGCTTAGCTTAGGGGCGCCTGGGTGGCTCAGCCAGTTAAGCAAACGACTTCAGCTCAGGTCATGATCTCACAGTTCGTGGGTTTGAGCCCCTTGTCGGGCTCTGTACTGACAGCTCAGAGCCTGAAGCCTGTCTTCAGATTCTGTGTCTCCCTCTCTCTCTCTGACCCTCCCGTGCTCATGCTGTCTCTCTCTCTCTCAAAAATAAAACATTAAAAGATTTTTTTAAATAAAAATATTTTAAAAAAAGAAAGGGGTTAGCATAGAGTTCCTCAGAAATTTCTCCAGGGAGAAAGCAATGGAGAAGCTCTCAGAATATGGAGGCCCTCAACACTGCAAGAGAAGTCTTCTGGCTCTCACTGTGGACGTGATGGACCATCACTGGATCTGAAGGAGAAGACTTAGAAAAAATAAGAGCATGATAATGTTGGATACCAGATGTCCTATTGTGAGAGGGAGAGACATAAATCTAGGCTTCTCAAACTATTATTCAAGGAGGGCTACTAGAACCACATTTTAAGGTCTATCTTACTCCTTCACATTTGGATTTCACCTTTGTCATCTGGTTCATTCATTTCACCTACCTGGGTGTGAGGCTACCTTCTCCTTTCTCTTCATATCCCAAAGATCCTTCTTTTGCTCCAAAAAGATGTCCAGGCCTGGCTTAGACATGAGACCTATTTAGTACAAAAAAGAAATAGGAGTATTGCTGGAAATTCTTTCTTTTTAACTTTTTAAAATGTTTTTATTTATTTCTGAGAGAGAGAGAGAGAGAGACGCAGCATGAGCAGGGGAGGGTCAGAGAGAGAACGAGACACAGAATCAGAAGAAAGCCCCAGGTTCTGAGCTGTCAGCACAGAGCCCAACGTGGGTCTCAAACCCACAAACTGTGAGATCATGACCTGAGCCGAAGTCGGATGCTTAACTGACTGAGCCACCCAAGCGCCCCTGGAAATTCTAACTTTCAATCCAGTATCGTACTCAGTAGAGAGAAGAGGACATTGTAGAATTCTAGGAAGTGATTTCCCATATGCTGTTGCCCAATAACCCTTTTAGAACACACAGGAGAGATTTCCAACATTCAGATCTTGTCCTCCACTTCCAAATACTAGACACAGTAACAAAGAGAGGAAATTGGAGTTTAAGATGTGGTCAGGACATTTTATGAGTTCTAAACTGTTTAGAACTGCCACTAATCTACAGAAAAAAGTACTATGCAATGAGACTTTTTTGGGAGATAGTGGGGTTCACAGGGTCCAGAGCCAATGGCCAAGAAAGAATTCTTGAAGATATCTTTGGTGCCAAAAGGTGATTTTATTAAAGCACAGGGACAGGACCCTTGGGCAGAAAGAGCTTCCCTGGGACCATGGAGAGACTCATTACATACTATGGAGTTGGGGAGAGGTAAAGTCCAGGGGAAGTCTCCAGTAAGATTTTCATATGCTAAAGAAGACTTCCAGGATAGTGGAGGCCTAGCTATTGTCAAGCTAAGGTGGTTTTCCCGCTAGCAAAGCATCAGTAGATCAAGTAGAGAGTTCCTGGAAAAACATTTTACTCTGCCTGCTCTCAAGTATTTGCCAATGGGCTACAGGTTATAAGGAAATTTAGTTCTATCTGCCATTTCCTTCCGCCTTTGTTTCCCCACCACTAAGGAAGGGTGATGTTGGGGGTCCAGTATATAGGCTTCTAGAGATTAGGCTATTGAGAAGTCTTTTTCTTGTGATTTACTAAGATAATTGTAAATAGATGGAGACACAGGTCCTGCGGGACTATGATCTCTATTAGTTAACCATTTGTCTGTTCCCTTTCCTTTGTTCTTGGGCAGCCAGGAGTGCCCTAGGAATACCACGTGTATCCCACCTGGGGAAGGGGACACGGGGAGTGGTGAGGTCTGTCAGCTTGCCTTATGCTCCCTCATCACTATGCTTATATCATAAAGTATAATTTGTGTTTATTTCTTTGATATAAAGTTTTGGTGAGTTACAAATATACTTATCAAATTCTAACCTGAATTAGACTTACAAAAGTACACTGGAAATCTTGTTAGAATGGAAATTCTGTTCAGGAGTTCTGCCCTGGGATCTGAGTCTAAATTTCTTTCTTTCTTTTAATTTAAACAAAAATTTTTAGTTTATTTTCTTATTTTGAGAGAAAGAGAAAGACAGAGAGACAGAGAAGTAAGGGAAGGGCAGAGATAGAATCCCAAGCAGGCTCTCCACTGTCAGCACAGAGCCCGATGTGGGTCTTCATCTCATGAACAATGTGATCATGGCCTGAGCTGAAATCGGATGCTCAACCAACTGAGTCACCCAGGCACCCATTGAGTCTCCATTTCTTACAAGGTATTAGCCTATGGGCCAAGGGATACATTTTTGAATAACAGAGAGTTGAACTCCCAGGCAAGAATTCTTTTAGGACTTAGAACTGAGTGGGTTTTGATGAGGAAAACAAAGGCAAGGGAAATGTAGCCAAAATTAAAATTTCCTTACAACTTGCAGCCCACAGATAGATACCAGAGACAGGCAGAGTGTGACATTCCTCAAGGAACTCATGATTGCCTTAATGGGGATGTTTTGCTACAGAATAAAAGCAATCTTATCTTGCCAATAGCCAGACCTCCAAGGTCCAGTAAACTCCACTTTCAGTATATAAGAAAATTCCTTCAAAACTTATGTTATCTTTCCTCCCCTCACAATCTCAGTGCAACTCTTTCTGCCCACAGGTCCTGTCCTTGTACTATAATTAAAACACATTTTTTCACCAAAAACATCTCAAGAATTTTTTTCTTGGCCTTTTGCTCTGGAACCCAAACTTCAAATCGCATTAGGTTTTATAGCAATTACAGGTTCTACTAGAAGTGCAAAAAAGGCAACAACAAGCATTTCTGAGCATTTCCTAGTTACTACATAGCACCTAACAGGTTTTTTTTTTTAATGTCTTATTTATTTTTGAGAGAGAGACTGGAGCAAGCAAGGGAAGGGCCAAAAGAGGGAGACACAGAATCCAAAGCAGGCTCCAGGCTCTGAGCTGTCAGCATAGAGTTGGATGCGGGGCTCGAACTCATGGACTGAGAGATCATGACTTGAGCAGAAGTGAGTGCTTAACCAACTGAGCCATCCAGGTGCCTCATCATCTAACAGTTTCTTATGAGTTAATAAAAGCATAGATAATCTAAGAGAGCAAACACATTATTCTTCCATTTATATGCAAATTTTCAAAAAAGTTTTTTAACGTTCACTCATTCTTTCTTTTTTATTTTTCTTAATGTTTTATTTATTTCTGAGAGAGAGAGAAAGGAAGCATGAGCAGGGGAGGGTCAGAGAGAGAGGGAGACACAGAATCCAAAGCAGTCTCTAGGCTCTGAGCTAGCTGTCAGCACAGAGCCCGATGCAGGGCTCGAACCCACGAACCGTGAGATCATGACCTGAGCCGAAGTCAGATGTTTAACCTGCTTAACCAACTGAGCCACCCAGGTTCCCCTAATGTTCACTCATTCTTGAGAGACAGAGAGAGACAAAACGTGAGTGGGGGAGGGGCAGAGAGAGAGGCAGACACAGAATCCGAAGCAGTCTCCAGGCTCTGAGCTGTCAGCACAAAGCCCACCACAGGGCTAGAACCCATGGACCACGAGATCACAACCTGAGCTGAAGTCAGACACCCAACCAACTGAGCCACCCAGGAGCCCCTGTATGCAAATATTTTGTCAAACATCCAGTACATGCAGTGGATCATGTTTTTTTGTTTTTGTTTTTTAATGTTTATTTATTTATTTTGAGAGAGAGTAAGCAGGGGATGGGCAGAAAGAACCCCAAGCAGGCTCTGTGCTGTCCACCCAGAGCCCAACACAAAGGCCGGATTTCATGAACCCTGAGACCATGACCTGAGCTGAAACCAAGAGTCAGACATTCCACCAACCACCTAGGTGCCACTCAATCATTTCTTTTGAAGGCACTGGATTTTTGCTCTGTCTTATTCAATTTCGACTTACCGAATTTCTCAATCTCAGCCATATCGAGTTTGTCAGACAAGGTTGCAGAGGAAGCAGAGCAAGACTCATGAGTGGGTCAAGTCTAGTCTGTGCAGTGGCCACCACTAAGTGCCTAAAGATTTTATGTTTAAATAATCTCTATACCCAAGGTGGGGCTTGAAATCACAACCCTGAAATGAAGAGTTGCATTCCCCACCAACAGAACCACGTAGTTGGCCCTCTAAAGGGATTTTCTTATGTTAAAGGAGACTTAAAGCATCCTGGAGGTCTGGCTACTGTCCAGCTAAGGCTGCTTTATGCCTTGAGAGTAGCATTAACATTAAAGTAGCTGTGAATCCATTGAGGAATATCTTCCTCTGCCAGTCTTAACTATTTATCAATGGGCTGCAAGTCAAAAGGAAAACTAATTTTATCTACATTTCTTTTGTCTTTGTTCTCCTCATCAGAAACTGCAAGCAAGGAGAAACTCGAAAAAAGTTTCCAATTTAAAGGTGATAATTTCTGCACATCATTCAGTAAACCCATCTAAGATCACTAGGAATGATTGAGAGTAAAAAATATGAACTTTAAAGGGGAAATATCTACCCTAGAGCCTCAAGCCAAGTAAAAGAACATCAGCTATAATGAAACAAATTGATCCCAATATCATTGGTGTGTTCTTGTGGCCAGTAAAAAATGAATCAGAATATAAGTCAAATTATGAGCATATGGTTGGTTTATACAAAGTTCAATCATATATAATTTCTATGTCCCGTAATATTTAGCATATTTTATTTTTTTTTTTTTTATTTTTTATTTTTTTTTTTTTTTTTAATAGTTTATTGTCAAATTGGTTTCCATATAACACCCAGTGCTCATCCCCACAAGTGCCCTC
>NW_027529998.1:129641-134682 GCF_008692635.1 Crocuta crocuta
TTAGGAGCAGCGCGAGTGCAAGTACGGAGCTCCTTACTTCTCCGCCATCTTGCCCTTCCCCCTTTAGCATATTTTAAATAAAACATCCTTTTCACATTCTAAAGAGCAGGACTCCCTTTTTATTTGAGAACCTTCTGAGTTATTCTGGGTAATAAAACATCCTTTTCACATTCTAAAGGGCAGGACTCCCTTTTTATTTGAGAACCTTCTGAGTTATTCTGGGTCTCATATCCATCCTATTTATTTGTGCATTTTCTTAATCCTGGTCTACACAGAGCTAATAAAGCAACCAGATGGGACCTAAATGTGAAATGCTTTTCTTGACTGACTGACCCATCAGCAATAGGAATCTTGGACTCAAGGCCTTCCCCTGTGAATCTGTCACAAAGGGAATATTTTCAATACTTGTAGGACTTTAATTCAAATCGACAATTGTTGATGTGCTCTTGGAGGCCAACTTGGAGAAGGGAGAGAAGGCTCTGGGATATATAGGAGATGTGCTCTAAAGACCTGACCTCGATTGTAATTTTTAAAAAAAGGCTTAGGGGCGTCTGGGTGGCTCAGTCGGTTAAGTGTCAACTCTTGGTTTTGGCTCAGGTTGTGATCCGACGGTTTGTGCGTTCAAGTCCTGTGTTGGGCTTTGCACTTGTTGTGCCCGAATCACGAGTCCCCAGAGACCACCAAGGAGCCACCACCGATGCAAGTACATAAGGGCCTTTTACAAGCTCAAGCAGGGGCTCACCCGTCAACCGGTGCAGCAGCAGCAGGGTGAAACTCCAAACGATAGCGAGCAGGGTTTTTAGGGGGTAAGGGACGGGGGTGTTGCAGTGCACATGTTGTATGCATAGCATCATCACATAAGGACCAATCATAATTGTACAGCACCCATGGAAACAGTTTTGACCATTCAGTATCTGTGAGGTGTCCGTTACTTTTGGCGGGACCCAATCATGACCTTTGAGAATCCTTTGAAAATGACCAATTATGAGGTGAGTTCAAAGGGCCCACATGGGGTTTTAGGCAAGCAGTGAGTGATTAGCTAGTTTGTACAAAGTAACTATCTATAATCCTCAGTCCCTGACTCAGACCACAGGAATGTTTTCAACTTCTTTTGATTGGCTGATCTGAAGGTGGTCCGAGGGTGGCTTCAGCCTTGAGCAATCTGAGGCGTTTCCTGGAACTGGGGCTATGGGTAGCCTGAGGTTGCTCTTAATGGAGGCCTTAATCTCAAAATGACATTACTCAGGCTCCTCACACTGACAACACAGAGCCTGCTTGGGATTCTCTCTCTCCTCTCTGCCCATCTTCTACTCATGTGCATGCACACTCTCGCTATCTGTCTCAAAATAAATAAGTAAACTTGAAAAAAAATGAAATAACGTTTTTAGAAATAAATAAAATGGTTTAAAAATTAGGTGAACACATTAAGTCAGAAATATCAGGTCAAGAGGAATCAACATTTGCATTTTCTAAAAGCATGGAATTTCAGAAGAAGAGGACACAGCCTCTGACACGGAACACACGGCTTACCAGAGGACTGGCCATTTCTTTTTTCATCTTGTCCTCTAGATTTCTTTCTCAGGAGATGTGGAGAAATCACAGCTGCATCAGAAGATGCCTCTGAAGCCACCAGCAGACTCTCCTCACAGTAAACTACCCGCCTGCAGGCAGGACTTTGAAATGCAGAAAACGCCCAACTTCCTAGTCCTTTGTGTCAGGAACTTTTCATAAACTATGAGCTCCTACTTGGAGACCCTGACTTTTCCTTCTCTACTTTCGCCGGGCCTCCTCTCCCATAGATGCTCACAAATTCAACTGAAGAAAGCATAGGAAGGTTGTGCTATAGGGTCCTGAGCCTCCCACACTCATGGAGAGGAGACTTGAAGGGCCTAAGTAACGCCATTTTGAGATTAAGGCCTCCATTAAGAGCAACCTCGGGCTGCACGTACCCCCAGTTCCAGGAAAAACTTCAGCTGAAGCCACCCTCGGACCACTCTCAGGTCAGCCAATCAAAAGAAGGTAAGAAAGATAGGAGTAACATTCCTGTGGTCTGAGTCAGGGTCTGGGGACTATAGATAACTACTTTGTACAAACTAGCCAATCACCCACAGCTTGCCTGAACTCCATGTGGGCCCTTTAAACTCACCTCATAATTGGTCATTTTCAAAGGATTCTCAAAGGTCATGGTTGGGTCCCGCCAAAAGTAACGGACACCTCACAGATACTGAATGGTCAAAACTGTTTCCATGGGTGCTGTACAATTATGATTGGTGCTTATGTGATGATGCTATGCGTACAACATGTGCACTGTAACACCCCCGTCCCTTACCCCCTAAAAACCCTGCTCGCTATTGTTTGGAGCTTCATCCTGCTGCTGCTGCGCCGGTTGACAGGTGAGCCCCTGCTCGAGCTTGTAATAAAGGCCCTTATGTACTTGCATCGCTGTCGGCTCCTTGGAGGTCTCAGGGGACTCGCGATTCGGGCATAACAGACTCTGTTAGGTCTCCTTGAGCCAAAGCCTGCCCTCAACTTCCATAAATTAACTGGAATCCTTCCTGCTTAACCCTGGGCTCACTTAGAATCACCTGGAGAACTTAATTAAAACAACACTGTTTTTCCACTCACACCAGTTGAAGTGGAGGGCACCAACAATGATCGTTTTTGAAACTCCACACTTGAGCCTATTGGGAAGCATCTGGGGACGTGACCAGAGAGAAAACTAACTATGACTATGGTTATTGTCCACATTTAAATCCATGCCTTCTACACTGATCAGAGTTTTCTGGAGATTTACACATTCCCCCTTTCTTCTACACAGAGGAAGACACTCTTACAAATGGAACTTTCCCTTATACATGCAAATGTCTTTCAAAGGAAACTTCTGTGCTTCAGAGCTTTTCCTTTATCTGCTTTTCTTTAAAATAACCAGCCTAAAATAATCCATATTTGGGGGGTGACAAAATGCTTCCCTTCAATAGGTAAATGCCTATTTTCATAAGTAACTGCCAAACAGTTTCCCAATGTAATTTTTACACTCCTATCTGTGGTAAATGAGAAGACTAATTCCTCTACATTTCTTGGAAGGTCGATATTATCCCTTTTTTTTAATTAATTTTAGCCATTCTAGAAAATATTAAGTGCTTTCTCACTGTAAAATATGAAGCAGCCTTGCTGTTTTTATGCTGGTGACTGAGAAGCCTGTAGGGAAAGAAACATTTTGTTCTTGGCATCTAGATTCTTTGGCTGATCTAATAATCAAACTGACATAAGACAGATTTGATAAAATTTGGAAGTGGGGTTCATGATCAGATAGCTATGAAAGAATTCTTGAGACGTTTTAGGTGCAGAAACATGACTTTATTAAAGCACAGGAGGGGCACCGGGGTGACTCAGTCGGTCGGTTAAGCGTCCGACTTCAGCTCAGGTCATGATCTCATGGTTCGTGGGTTTGAGCCCCACGTCGGGCTCTGTGCTGACAGCCAGCTCAGAGCCTGGAGCCTGCTTCAGATTCTGTGTCCCCCTGTTTCTCTCATCCTCCCCTGCTCACGCTCTCTCTCTCTCTCTCTCAGAAATTAAAAAAAAAAATTTAATATGTTAAAAAAGAAAAGCACAAGTTAAAAAAAAAGCACAGGAACGGGAGCTGTGGGCAGAAAGAGCTGCACTGGGGTTGAGGAGGGACTGATTATATACTTTTAAGTTTGTGGAGGGAGGGGGGTTAGAAATAAGGTAAATTTCTAAGGCATTTTGAAACAAGGCTTTCTGGACCTTGAGGGGCTGGCTGCTGCTAAGAGGTTACTTTTAAGTCTTTGATAAAATATAAACATGAAGGCATGGAGGCAGCCACGAGTTCTTTGGGGAAGAGTCACGCTCTGCGTGTTTCAGGTGTCTGTCTCTAGGTTGCAAGCTGTAAGGAGATTTAAGCTACATTTCTCTTGCCTTCGTTTCCCTCATCAGCGTCACATGACAAAAACAACTTTAATTTCTTAATTACAGGAATCCCAAAGATCGGAGGCTTAAAAACAGGAGATTCATATCTTTGTATGAAGGGATTTACAGTTTCAAAAAAGGGGGAAGTACATTCACAGGGAAATGGAAAGAAGAAATATTTGGTAAACTAATGTTTTTGCCATACCAGGCAGGTGACTCTTTCTGATATTAAAAACTGTCACTGGAGGCGCCTGGGTGGCTCAGTCGGTTAAACGTCGTACTTCAGCTCAGGTCATGATCCCATGGCTTGTGGGTTCAAGCCCCGTGTTGGGCTCTGTGCTGACAGCTCAGAGCCTGGAGCCTGCTTCAGATTCTGTGTCTCCCTCTCTCTCTGCCGCTCACCTGCTCACCCTCTGTCTCTCTCTCTCTCTAAATAATAAATAAACATTTAAAAAAAATTTAAAAAGAAATCTACACTCTTATCCCCAAGGCTCTTCTATCTCATTATGATATACTCTATCCCTTATTGTCAAGCCAAACATATTACAAAACGGCCCATCAGAAGTCAAAACATGTTTTAAAATCATTAGATGTGTAACCGACTGAGACACCCAGGCGCCCCCAGACCAGCTTTGTCCAATTGCTGCTGACAAAATCCAAGGCAGAAGAGCGGTGGTGGACAGGAAAGGGATTTCCTCCAGTGGGGCCAAAGGGGATATGCAGGTGAGCAAAACTCTGCTCTCCTTACCCTGTAAGTGTATGCCTTCACTCTGAAACTCTAGACCCCTACCGATATGGGGAATGAAGGCGTAAGAAAAAAAATTAAATCTGCTTGCAACTTGCAACCCATTGACAAATATTTGAGATAGGCTGAGTGACCTTCCTCTAGGAACTCAACTGCCTTCATGTTAATAGTTTGCTAAGGGCAAAAGGCAATCTTTTCTTTCCTTTTCTTCCCTCCCTCCTTCCCTCCCTTTCTCCCTTCCTTCCTTTTTTCCTTCCTCCCTTCCCTCCCTCCCTGAGATCATGACACAAACCGAAACCAAGAGTCTGCCACTTAACCAAATTACTACCCAGGCACCCTAGCAATCTGTTGCTTTAGCTTCATAATATC
>NW_027529998.1:135081-142538 GCF_008692635.1 Crocuta crocuta
CTGCCTTTATTTATTTATTTATTAAATTTTTAAAAATGTTTTATTTATTTTTGAGAGAGAGAGTGTGTGTGAGCAGGAGAGGGACAGAAAGAGAGGGAGACACAGAATCCGAAGACAGGCTCCAAGCTCTGAGCTAGCTGTCAGCACAGAGCCTGACCTGGGGCTTGAACCCACAAATGGTGAGATCATGACCTGAACCAAAGCCAGATGCTTAACCTACTGAGCCACCCAGGCACCCCTGAAAACTTCCTTTAACTCTACCTCCCCAAGATAACAGGTTGGCAATCATACTCCAAGCATATGGCCCACTGATATACATCTGAATTGTCTCACGACTGAGTTTTTATTAAATAGTAATAAGTGACCTTTTCCTAACAACAGCTAACCCCTCAAGGCCTCAGAACAAAATAAATAAATAGCATCATAACTGGATTATAATATCTACTGTAAGATAATATGTATATATAAGTTCATACTGACATGAATACATAATTGAATAAACAAATAAATGAGGCAAAAGACAAATCTTCCTGGCAGAAAAATGCTAAAGAGAATATACATATATTCACACACACACACACAGATATATACCTATACATATACATATATATGCCTCCTTTCAGGAGAAAGACATTAATTTAACCCTCCTTGATTTTGTTTTGGGATGGACTTAGTGACTTCTAAGCAAGTATGGAAATGGGAACATAGCACCTTTCTGGAGATACCTGGCAAGCATCATCTTAACCAAGTGATCAAGGCTAACAGCATCAGTTATACATCAAGATTATTTCCTGAATCTCTGATATGATATGACAGGAGACTGGAATATTCTTCTAAAAATCTACAAATGTGTTCTAATCATTAGATAAATATCAGACAAACTCAGCTTTAGTGATATGCAAAAAACAAAACAAAACAACAACAACAACAACAAAACACCTGACCATTCTTCCTCAAACCCACTAAAGCCATGAAAAACTAGGAAGGGTTAAAATACTAACATAGCACAAGGGACACTAAGGAGATATGACAATTAAAGAAAATATGATATTCTGGGGCGCCTGGGTGGCTTAGTCGGTTGGGCGTCCGACTTTCGCTTGGGTCATGATCTCGCGGTTCGTGGGTTGGAGCCCCGCGTAGGGATCTGTGCTGACTGCCAGCTCAGAGCCTGGAGCCTGCTTCTAATTCTGTGTCTCCCTCTCTCTCTGACCCTCCCCTGCTCACTCTCTCTCTCTCTCTCTCTCCTAGAAATAAATAAAAATATTAAAAAAAAAAGAAAAAAAAGAAAATATGATATTCTGAAATGGATCCTGGAATATGAAAATATATTGTTACAACTGATGAAATGCAAATAAAGCGTGAAGTAAATTAAGAGTACCGCACTGATGTTGTTCTTCAGTTTTGTCAGAAGTGTCATGGGGGTGCCTGGCTGGCTCGGCCAGTAGATCATGTGGCACTTGATCTCAGGGTCATAGGGCTGGGGATAGGGATTAAACAAACAAACAAACAAACAAATAAAAAGAAGTATCTTGGTAATTTACAACATTAATATGTGGAGACACGGAGTAGGAAAGTATACAGGAGGGTGATTTTTTTTAATTTTTTAAAATGTTTTATTTATTTTTGAGAGAGAGAGAGAGACAGCGTGAGCAGGGGAGGGAGAGAGAGGGAGACACAGAATCTGAAACAGGCTCCAGGCTCTGAGCCGTCAGCACGGAGCCCGACGTGGGGCTCGAACCCACGAACCGTGAGATCATGACCTGAGCCAAGGCCAGACGCTCAACTGACTGGGCCAGGCAGGAGCCCCCAGGAGGTTTCTATATTATCTTTGCTACTTATATGCATATATAAATTTATTCCAAAATGAAAATTTACATTAGAAATTGTGTAACTATTTGTAATTTAACTATAGAGAAAGACATTGCATTATTAACATGTTTAAGTTAATATCCTTTTGTTGTTGCTGTTGTTCCGAAGTTGTTCTCTGGAGATTTCAAAAGCAATAGAACTCTTTACTAATCAAAAACAGGTTCATGTCTTTTGCCCCCAAATTGTTACTACAGGTGACCCTTAAACAACATGGGTATTTATGGGTATTTGGGCTGCCAACTCCCTGTGCAGTTGAAAATAAATGTGTAACTTTTTTTTTTTTTTTGAGAGAAGGAGAGAAAGAGAATGCACGAATGAGGAAGGGGCAGAGGAAGAAAGAGAATCTAAGCAGGCTCTACGTCTTGTCTGGGCTTGATTTCATGACTGGGAGATCATGACCCCTGAGTCAAAATTGAGTCAGACCCTCAACTGACTGAGCCACCCAGGTTCCCCATAATTTCTGATTCTCCCAAAACTCAACTACTGTTGACCAGAAGCCTTACCGAGAACATAGTCTATTAACACATATGCTGTATATGTGTTTTATATCTTCATACATATTACATAATTTATTCTTACATTAAAGCTAGAAGAAAATATCATTAAGAAAATCATAAGGAAAATACATTTATACTATTGTAATCTAAAAAAAATCTACACATAAGCAGACCTATGTAGTTCAAAAACCATGATTCAATAGTCAACTGTATACAATATTATAAAATGATTACTTTACAAGTTTGTGCTAATTCATCATTTTCATGTAGATATTTATTATATAGATAGATTTTACTTGTCAATGACCATTCAAGAGTCTTAATAAAATGCTGAATAATTTTCTATAACCAAATTGGGTTTATAGACTGTAGGTCCATCTTTGGATAGCAACATAAATGATTCTATGCCTTTTGTTTCTCAATGACATCAACTACAAAAATTATGTATAATCTAAGTTTCATTCTAATCTATGGTATAGGAAAATTAAGTGAGAAAATATTTTATGGTAGAAAGTAATCATCACTAGAGAATATACAGTTATATATATATTTTAGAAAAAATTAACAGAAAATAGTGAGTTGGGAATGATAAGATAGAAGACAATAATGCAAAATGGAAATTCAAGGCATTAAATTTTGTTCATTCAATAAATTGAAATGGGAGAAAAACAGGATGAACCTTAAAATAACATTAGATTTTTATTTTTAGAGAGGGTGTGTGCAAAGGGAGAGGAAGCAAGAATCCCAAGCAGACAAGGAGCCTGAAAAATGCTGAAGTCCTTAATTTTTCTCCTGTCTGAACCTCTCAAGTGGGATTTTAACTCTTCCAAATGTCTGAACACTCAATGGGTCAAACAAGAAACCAAAAATTATGTGGAACCAAATGGAAATAAAAACAAAACAGTCCAAAATCTTTGAGATGCAGCAAAAACAGTCCCAACAGGGAAGCAATATAGGTCTATCTCAAGAACCAAGAAATAAACAACCTAACCTCACTCATAAGGGAGTTAGAAAAAGAACAAACAAAACCCAAATTACTAGAAGGAAGGAAATAATAAAGATTAGAGCAGAAATAAAATAAAAACTATGAAAACAATAGAACAAATCAGTGAAGCTAGGAGCTGGTTCCTTGAAAAGATCAACAAAATCAATAAATCCCTAGCTGTACACATCAAAAGAGAGGGAGGGAGGGAGGGGGAACAGAGAGAGAGAGAGAGAGAGAGAGAAAGGAGACTCAAAATCAGAAACCAAAGAGGAGAAATAACCGACTCCACAGAAATACAAACAATTGTAAGAGAATATTATGAAAAACTATGCCAACAAATTAGACAACCTAGAAGAAATGGGTAGGCTCCTAGAAACATAAATTACCAAAGCCGAAACAGGAAGAAATGGAAAATTTAATGACCAATTACCAGCAATGAAATTGAATCCATAAATCAAAAAACTTCCAACAAACAAAAGTCCAGAACCACATGGTTTCACAGGCAAATTCTACCAAACATTTAAAGAAGAGTTAATACCTATCCTTCTCAAACTTTTCTAAAAAATAGAAAGGGAAGGAAAACTTCGAAATTCATTCTATGAGGCTACCACTACCTTGATAGCAAAACCAGATAAAGGCACCACACCAAAGAAAGAGAACTACAGGCCAACATCTCTGATAAACACAGATGTAAAAATCCTCAACAAAATACTAGCAAACTGAATCCAACAATATGTTTTAAGAAATTATTCACCAGGATGAAGAAGAATTTATTCCCAGGATGTGAGGGTGATTCAATATTCATGAATCAACATGATGCATCACATCAGTAACACAAAGAATATAAATCATATGATCATTTCAATAGATGGAGAAAAACCATTTGGCAAAATACAACATCCAGTCATGATAAAAACCCTCAATAAAGTAAGTTTGGGGGAACATTCCTCAACATAATAAAGGCATTATATGAAAATCCCACAGTAATTCAATGGAGGAAAACAGATCTTTTCGCCTAACATCGGGAACAAGAAAAGAATGTCCACTCTCACTACTCTTACTTACCAGAGTACTGGAAGTCCTAGCCACAGCAATCAGACTATGGAAAGAAATAAAAGCCACCCAAACTGGTAAGGAAACAGTGAAATTTTACTATTTGCAGCTGATAAAACACTATATAGAGAAAAATTATAGAGACTCCACCACAAAAACTACTAGAACTTATAAATTCAATAAAGTTGCAGAATACAAAATCAAGATTCAGAAATCTGTTGAATTTCTATACACTAATAATGAAGCAGCAGAAAGAGAAATTAAGAAAACAATCCTATTTACAACTGCACCCAAAATAATAAAATATCTAGGAATAAATTTAATCTGAAACTTCTACTCTGCAAACTATAAAACACCAATGAAAGAAATTGCAACACAAGGAAATGGTAAGACATTCCATGCTCATGGATTGGAAGAATAAATATTATTTAAGATGTCTGTACACTTAAAGCAATCTACAGATTTAATGCAATTCATATCAAAATAGCAACAACATTTTTCACAGAACTAGAACAAAAAACCCTCAAATTTGCATGGAACCACAAAAGACCTTGACTAGACAAAGCAATCTTGAAAAAGAAAAAATAATGAGGGGCAGGGAAGGGAAAGAAAAAATTAAAATGAAAAATAAAACATTACTGGAGGTATCATAATACAAGTTATGTTATATAGCTGTAGTAATCAAAACAGTATGGTACTAGCACAAAAACAGACACATAGATCAATAGAACAGGACAGAAAACCTAGAAATAAACCCACAATTATATGGTCAATTAATCTTTGACAAAGGAGGCAAGAATATGCAAAGGGAAATAGATAGTCTCTTCAATAAATGGTGTTGGGAAAACTGAACAGCTACATGCAAAAGAATGAAACTGATCACTACTTATACCATACACAAAAATAAACTCAAAATGGCTTAAAGATCAAAATGTGAGACCTGAAACCATTAAAATCCTAGATGAAAGCACAGGCAGTGATTTGCCTGATATTGGCCATAGCAACATTTTTCTAGATATGTTTCTTGAGGCAATGTTGAAATAAATACAACAATAAACTATTGGGACTATATCAAAATAAAAAGGTTCTGCACAGCAAAGGTAATAACCAACAAAATTAAATGAGAAAAGATATTTGCAAATGACATAGCCAATAAAGGGTTAGTATCCAAAATTATATGTATAAAGAACTGATACAACTCAACACCCAAAACACAAATAATTCAATTTTAAAATGAGCAAAAGACATGAATAGAAATTTTCTCAAAGACATCCAGATGGCCAACAGACACGTGGAAAGATGCTCAACATCACTGAACATAGAGAAATGCAAATCAAAACTACAATTAGATATCATCTCACACCTATCAGAATAACTAAATGCAAAAACACAAGAAACAACAAGTGCTGGCAAGGATGTGGGGAGAAAAGGAAGCCTCTTACACTTGGTAGGAATGTAAACCAGTGCAGTCGCTGTGGAAAACAGTATGGAGGTTCCTGATAACCTTAAAAATAGAACTACATTATAATCCATCAATTGCACTGCTGGATATTTACCCCCAAAAAACCCATAAGAACACTAATTTTCAAAGGATACACACACCCCTATGTTTATTGCAGGATTATTTACAATGGCCAAATTATGGAAGCAACCCAAGTGTCCACTGATAGACAAGTGGGTAAAGACAAGTGGTGTACACACACACACACACACACACACACACACACACATACACACAGAGGATTATTATTTAGCCATAAAAAAGAATGAAATCTTGCCATTTGCAGTGACATGGATGGACCTAGAGATTATCATGCTAAGTAAAATAAGTCAGTCAAAGAAACACAAATATATGATTCCACTCATAGGTGGAAGTTAAGAAACAAAACAAATGAGCATAGAGGAAAAGAGAGAGACAAACTAGGAAACCGACTCTTAACTATAGAGAACAGACTCATGGTTACCAGAGTGGAAATGGTGGGAGAATGGGTTCACTAGCTGATGGGGATTAAGGAGTGTGCACTTGTAATGAGCCCTGAATGTTGTATGAAAGTACTCAATACTGTACACCTGAAACTAATATTATGCTATATGTTATCTAACTGGAGTTTAAATAATAGCCTTACTAAAACAGTAGGAAGGAAGGAAGGAAGGAAGGAAGGAAGGAAAGAAAGGAGAAAGAAAGACAGCTCCCACAAAGCAATCCCAAGTTTCTGTCTTCAAAAGGAGAGGGGAGAAAACAGAAATGAACACTGATGCTAATGTATAAGACAAATAACCTTTTCCTTTCAGCTCTTAAAAAACCTGCCTGAAGACCACCAAAGAACACCACCACATACTTTAAAAACCAGCCTGTTCCTCCTGCCCTCTCTCCATTCTGTGCACTATAATTCAATGAGGGCCGAAGAGTGGAAATGTGCAAGGGTGAAAGGTACCTAGGGACAGATGGCCTCCGAGTGGCACGTAACCTCTGAAACCCGAGGGCCCACAGCAATCGATCATTGCACAGCTACATGACCTTAGTGCTTCACCCTAAACTCACAGAAAAGTGCCCTTGAAAAAGTAACCACTTTCCTTTTAGTGTTAATCCTCTGGTTGCTCCAGACTTCGGATTTGGAAGGAAGAAGGCTAAAGGAGGAAAAGGAGGGTAGAGTAATTAAAAAGAAGAGATGATTTTTCCAAAGCCATAGCCTTTACGCCCAAAGTGATCAAATCCATACCAACTTCTTGGGAGAAACCATGTTAAAAAGAGCTCCACGTAAGACCCCAAAGGAATACATCCACAACAAAGTAAAGGAAGATAAAAATGTCAGCTTGATTTTCAAGAGGCACCCCGCTGGTGTGACCCCGACGCCACCACACAGCACCTGGTCCCCGCCGTGCCCCCAGTGAAAGTGGAAGTTCCAAGTGCAGACTGTATGGCCTCGAGCACCTTGGCCGCCCAGCGGCTGCGGGATGCGGCGACCACGCGCCGGGAGAGGCCGGGCCGGAAGCCTCTCCGGGCGCCGCTCCTGGTGGGAAGTGCGGTGGAGGCGCGCTGCGGTCCCGCCTGG
>NW_027529998.1:142652-157223 GCF_008692635.1 Crocuta crocuta
CTCGGCCCGCAGGCGTCTCGCGGGCTGCCCCGGTGGCGCGCACCGGCCGCGGGAGACCCTTCTCCGCAGCGGCACGTCGGGAAGCAGTGGAGTCCGCGGGCGGCGCCCTTGACCGTAGCGCGGCTGCACACCCACTGCTCAGGCTTTGGGACTCGCCCGTCCCGGCCTCCACGCGCTCCGCGCTCACCCTCCTCGTCCCTCAGCTTCCGCCTCCGTTTCTCCCCAGCGGCCCCGGGGAAGTTTCCCACAGGCACCCCAAATGCCAGCGCGGATCCATCCCCCGAAGGCTGGAAGCCCTCTCCGCGCCGAGCAGTGGTCGCCCCAGCGCCCCGCTCCTGGCTGGGAAGAGGCGGACTCCCAGGGTGGCACGGGCCGCTAGGCCACCCTGTGGA
Organism: Crocuta crocuta; assembly: GCF_008692635.1. Taxonomy (NCBI): domain Eukaryota; kingdom Metazoa; phylum Chordata; class Mammalia; order Carnivora; family Hyaenidae; genus Crocuta; species Crocuta crocuta. The sequence continues at coordinate 143,045 of NW_027529998.1, forward strand.
CTCCCCAAGCCCTTGGTGTGCGCGCCGCCAACCCCCCTGCTGGTCCCGTGGAACCGCCTTGGGAGCAGGAGAGACTGAAAGGAGGCGTCCGGGACAATCAAGGGACCGGAAAAGGGTAGTGACAATATTTCGCTGTGAAGGCTCCAGCTTGTCGCTGCCATTGGGCATCTCATGGTCTGGCCCACGCCCCGGCTTCCCCAACCGGTTAAATAGGCCGGGATGTGGGGAAGGTGTGAGCGGATCCAGCAGTACCCGATGGAAATGGCGCTTCCGCAGCTGCAGGGAAGGGGCTCAAAATCTTTTGGTTTTCACTAAGGAGATTTAGGGGGGACTCAGGGGCTAAAAAAGGGCACCTGAGCATGTATGTAAATAAATAAATCTTGCTTGCAGGGAATGCCTGCCTGGGCGGCCGTGGTGTCGGGGAATCAGCTCTATCCTTTCGTATTTGAACTGTGCAAGTTGGATGAATCCGGTTCTTGGGGGTTTTCCATAAAGTAGAAGTCTCTACACCATCACAGAACCAAGGATCTACTTCCAGGCTGACATTAAATGGCAGCTGTTTAATGGTGACCAAAGGGGAAGATTCACTAAGGGATAGAAATCAGCCCGTCATGCTCCATGCTCTCATCAGGTCTCCTGGTCCTCTTCTTGTTGGATGGTTTTCCTAACCAAAAAGAAAGCCAAAGCTGCCCAGCCACGGTTCCAATGAGCCCTAGGCCCCAGTACAGCTGCAGCTCCATGGAGCTGGGGAGGCAATCCTCTGATCAGATGCACTCATCTGGTGGCCGGTAGCTCGTTTTCCATCCCAGCAGCACTCCCTCCCTCTGGAGTCCCTCTCCCCTCCGCTTTTTTCTTAAAAGTCCAGCTTTTAGCTAAATTGCTCAGTAAAACAGGCCAGCTTTCCTAATGCTCCAAGCCTCAGTCCTCAAAGCTTGCAGGAGTATTGGATGAGGAGCGGGGTGCACCAGCCGCGAGTCTTCCCTGGGGTCCAACCCACATTGGCTATTCTGGTCAATCAAGTCCCTAATTCCCAGGAGGCTTCCGTGGCTACCTGCAAGCTCTCCAGGATCCAAGCAGCCACTAAGGTGCACACCAAGGGACTGTGGATGTGCTCCCAAAGAGTCCCATTGTGAGAAAGGGTGAGTCCGGATGTTGTGAACCCATCTCAAGCCCAGAAACAGGGAGCTAGTGGAAGTTTCCTGAAAAAGTGAGAAGTGCTGCTAACTGGGAACTTTTCCTCTAGATAAAAAATAATGATAATAAAGGAGTATTAAAAACTTAGACTAGTACAATAATAATAAATTGGCCAGGAACTTTAATGGATCTTTGAATGGTCCTTGCATCTTTGACATGGTTATTGTGTCTGTTCCTCTCACATACAAACACATTGTTAAGAATTAAGGCACACAGGGCTGAGAGATTTCACTAACTTCACACCTTGTTTAGCAGTGGACTGAAGACTTGAACTTATAGGGGATGGTAACAAATCACAGGATTTAACCATGATGATATGCTGAAAAAGCTGGATGGCAATGTTCTTCCAGTAATCTAGATCGACATTTAGGTGTCTTCATAACTTGTTCTCATATTTTAGATTACTAGTATGTTATTTACAATACTGGCTATGACAAGTTTCCCTTTATGTGCAACTATTTATTTTGTATGCCAGTAAAAATTATGCATAAAGCTTCTGAGATCTTAATAAATGTAGATACTCTGAAAAAAAAATATAGATACGCTGATTGTAACACAGTACAATAGGAACCTGGCTCAAGACCAAGTTGGACTTAATGACTGCAAGATTCACTCAGTATTAGTATGGTAGCAGAGAATTCTGTTTTTAAATAGGAAAAAAACAGAGTGGTACCTGTCACTATAGCATTGAATTATTTCATACGATGCTCCAAAGAATGGTAGATAAAATACCAATTATACCAAGGCTGCAGGCTACAAGGTTAAGGTACAAAAGTTAACTGCCTTCAAGATACCAGAAATGAACAAGTGAATTGAAAATTAAAAACTAAAACCATTTACATTAGACCAAAACAAGAAGTTCCATCATAGCATTATGGCAATACTTCATCTGTGATGAAGACACAGCATCAATAGATTTTCAACCACAGGTTCAAAGTCAATAATAAAGTAACCTCATTAAGAAATCTAAAAGGGGGTGCCTGGGTGGCTTAGTCGATTAAGCGTCTGACTTTCGCTTAGGTCATGATCTCGCGGTTGGTGGGTTCGAGCCCCCCGTGGGGCGCTGTGCTGACTGCCAGCTCAGAGCCTGGAGCCTATTTCAGAGTCTGTATCTCCCTCTCTCTCTGACCCTCCCCTGCTCACGCTGTCTCTCTCTCTCTTCTAGGAATAAATAAAAATATTAAAAAAAAAATCTAAAAGAACAGGGATGCCTGGGTGGCTCAGTCAGTTGAGCATCTGACTTTGGCTGAGGTCATGATCTCACAGTTTGTGAGTCTCACGTGGGGCTCTGTGCTGATATCTGTGCTGATAGCTTAGACCCTGGAGCCAATCTCAGATTGTGGGTCTCCCTCTCTCTCTGCCCCTCCCCCACTCACATTCTGTCTCTCTCAAAAATAAATTATTTTTAAAAATTAAAAAAAATCCAAAGAATAAAAAGATTGTATAAACTTAAGGGGTTTCCACAGATGTCCCTGATCCTTTGACACCCATCATCTCGTGAATTTTAAATCATTTTGAGTTTTAATTTACCTGCAGAGTATAACATTTGATTTGATTAATCTTGAAGAACTAAGCTTTGTTCTCATTATTAGGAATTCTGACATGTACACAATACATTGTGGAACCTGCTTAAGCAATTTACCACCTAATTATATTTGTAGGATTTTCTCCAACATGAAATCTTTGGTAAATCCTGAGATCAAGCCATGTCATGAGGGTCGTGCTGTAATTCTTTTATAAAATTTCTTCACAGTATACATTCCCTTATGACTCCAAAGGTGAGAACACTTAATAAAAGTCTTATCACACACTCTATATCTTCACTCTATGTATATTCTGATGTCTACTGAGGCTTGAATACTGCTTAAAGGACTTGCCACATTCATGACATTTGTAAGGTATCTCTCCAGTATGAATTCTTTGGTGAACTGTAAGGCTTGAATTCTGACTAAAAGCCTTGCCACATACATTGCATTTGTAAGGTTTCTCTCCAGCATGAATTCTCTTATGTTGTGTAAGGTTTGAACTCCCAGTGAAGGACTTTCCACATTGATTACATTTGTAAGGTTTCTCTCCAGTGTGAATTCTCTCATGACTCCAAAGGTGTGAACGAGTGGTAAAATCCTTACCACATTGATTACATTTGTAAGGTTTCTCTCCAGAATGGATTCTTTTATGTTGAGCAAGATTTGAACACTGAGAAAAGGCTTTGCCACACACATTGCATTTGTAAGGCTTCTCTCCAGTATGAATTCGTTCATGACGCCAAAGGTGGGAACGTATCATAAAATGCTTACTACATACATTACATTTATATGGTTTCTCTCCAGTATGAATTCTCTGATGCCTTGTAAGGTTTGAGAACCTGTTAAAGGCTTTGCCACACTCATTACATTTGTAAGGTCTTTGCTCAGAATGAATTCTTTGATGATTAGCTAAGGTTGAACAATGGCTAAAAGCCTCCCCGCACTCATTACATTTGTAAGGTTTCTCTCTACTGGGGATTTCCTCATATTGTGTCAGTAATGAAGGATGCATAAGAACATTCCCATATTTATTAACAATGTTGGTTTTGACCCTAGAAGCAACTCTTTGAGGTGGTGAAACTGAGGGTGTTTTGGTAGACTTCTCAGCTTGATTACTTTCGTAAACTTCCTCTTGAGTTTGAAATCTCTGCAGTTCAGCCAGATGTGAATGAAAGCTTAATCCATGCCTATTGTCCAAGCAGTTCTTATACTTGTTTCCTGAATGGCCTATCTTGTAGTTTAGTTCCTGGTTCATCATATCATGTTTGTAACATGGAGATGTACTTCTTATGGAAACACTGTGCTTTACAGGGAAATTATTCCAGGATTTAGGATGTTGTTGGTCTTCTCTACAGGTGAGATTTTTACAATAAGATGTAGTTATTCCTTCATATTTTTTTTCTTCATAAATCCACTGAGTCTCAAGTTTGTTCACATCTTGTTGGACTTTATTCAAATCAAAGTCATGACTTATGTCTCTTTCAAAAGTAAACACTTGGAATAATTCTCCATTATTAACGTAGTCTCTTGGTGATAATTCTTTGCCCACATATCTAGTAGCAATATCTGTAAAATATAAATAATTGTAGGCTTCTTATTAACCAGAGTTTGAAGATGGATCTTTACAATGAAAAGTATTACACCAAAAGTAAAACTCACAACTGACAGACAGAGTTATCAACTATGGTGTGCAAATGTATAGAAACATAAAAAACATAAAATTCTTCAGTAAAGAAAGGATGATTTCATGTGGTTTAAATTATTTTCAGGGAAACCTGTTTTGCAATGCTCTGTGGTCAAAAGTTCCAACTCCAGTGGGGTGCCTGGGTGGCTGAGTTAGTAAAGCAGCAGACTTCAAGTCAGGTCATGATCTCATGACTCATGGGTTCGAGCCCTGCGTCGAGCTCTTTGCTGACAGCTTGGAGCCTGAAGCCTGCTGGGGATTCTGTGTGTCTCTTTCTGTCCCTCCCCGATTCGCACTGTGTCTCTTCTCAAGAATAAACATTAAAGGGGCGCCTGGGTGGCTCAGTTGGTTGGGTGGCCAACTTCGGCTCAGGTCATGATCCCATAGTTGGTGAGTTCGAGCCCCACGTCAGGCTCTGTGCTGACAGCTCAGAGCCTGGATCCTGCTTCGCATTCTGTGTCTCCCTCTCTCTGTCCTTCCCCTACTCACACTGTGTCTCTCTGTCTCTCAAAAAATGAATAAATGTTAAAATAAAAAAAAAAGAATAAACATTAAAAAAAAAGTTTTCAGTGCCCTGAAATAATGGAATTTCTGTAGGCACCCTAAAGCTTACAGAACCTCACAAGAGGGATAAAGGTGAATCATATTTGAAAAAATGTACATACTAAAGCTAACTGAATACTTATTGTACACTATTAAGACCACATTTTGAAGATAATAAAACATTATTCTGAATACTTCCTCCAAAAATATATTCGTGCAAATAAGCATACCACAATGTTAATGATTAGTGCGCTGAGGTTATATACCATAATATACTTAAAAATTAATTATGTGTTAATCATGCATGTTGAGAGAAACATACAGCAGCAATCACAAGAGACATAAAAAAACCCTAGGAAGGGAGAATATTATGATCTCCAAAGTTTCAGCATATTCAAAATATCCTGTTTTAACAAGAAGGTACAAAGGAGGCAACACAACAATAAAATCACAACTTATACAGAAAAATAAATAACAACAAATCTTGGCCCTAAAAAGCCCAAACTTTGGAATTATTAAACAAGCACTTTAAATCAACTATTTAAGCTAAAGGAAATGATGGACAAATAATTAAAAAGAAATCCAGAAAACTGTGTTTAAATAAACAGAGAATATCAATACAGAGATAGAACATGGAAGATGAAAGCAAACACATTCTCAAGTTTAAATGTAAAATACTCAAAATATAAAATACACAAAATGAAAAACTTCACAGAGAAGTTCAATAGCAGATTTCATGAGGTAGAAGTAAGATTCAGCAAACTGGTAGGGAAATCCATTGAAATCACCTTGTCTATGGGGCACCTGGGTGGCTCAGTCGGTTAAGTGTCTGACTTCAGCTCAGGTTATGATCTCACAGTTCATGGGTTCGAGCCCCGCGTTGGGCTCTGTGCTGACAGCTCAGAGCCTGGAGCCTGTCTTCGGATTCTGTGTCTCCCTCTGTCTCTGACCCTCCCCTGTTCATGCTGTCTCTCTCAATCTCTCAAAAATAAGTAAAACATTAAAAAAAAAAAAAAGAAAGAGATCACCTTGTCTGAGCAGCACAAAGGAAAGAAGGAATACAAATGAACAGAGTCTAATAGTTCTGCCAGACAACATCATGGGGACCAATATATGAACAATGGGGGTCCCAAAAAGAAAGAGAGGGAGGCAAAGGAATATGGAGAAAATAATGGTAGACAATTTCCTAACTGTTAAAAGACATGAAAATCTACTAATCTAAAAACTCAGTGAACACACAATTATAAAAAATTCAGAGATGCACACTGCAACAATTCATGATCACTACTAAAAAGAGAATCTTGAAAGCAGGAAGTGAGAAGTGTCATATAGGAAGCACACACAATAACTTCCAGAGCTGATTGTTCAGCCAAACCATGAAGTCAAGAGACCATGGGATAACATATTTAAACTGTTGCCAAAGACAACAAAAACAAAAACCTATCCATCAATTCAATCTCCAGAAACACTGTCCTTTGAAAATAAGGGAGAAATTAAGGCTTAATACAGAAACAAAAGGTGAGGAAGTTCCTTATAACTAAAACAGCACTACACGGAATTAAAAAATGGCACATCTTAATTTATTCTCTGAGGCAAACATTATTCTGATACCAAACAAAGACATCACAAGAAAACTACAGAAAAATCCCTTATTAATAAAGATGTGTAAAAGTCTTCAGCAAAACACCAGCCAACTAAACAGAAAGCATATTAAAATCACAAAACATTAAGTAAAAGGGACTTACTCCAAGAATTCAATGGTAGAAAGTTCAACATATAAACATCTATCATTGTAATAATCCACAATAGAACAAAGACAAAAGGAAAAAAAAAACCCTATTTAATGACCTCATTAAATATAGTGTATGCAGAATATTTGAAATATTCTAGAACTCTTAAATGACAAAACACTCAGCATACTCAGAAGAGAAGTGACCTTTCTCACTCTTTAAAGATTATTTATGAAAATCTACAGCTAATATTCTAGAAGAAACAGGGCAGATTTACCCTAAGATAAGAAATAAGACATGAATATCCACTTTCATTGCTGGTATCTAACACTACTCTGCAAGTTCTAGCCAGCACAATAAAACAAGAAAAAAGGAAATCAAGCACAGATAATGGAAGAGAAAAAGGAAAATTATCTCTGTGTGAAGATGACACAGACAAATCGATATAATATACATAAACATATATATACATATATATTTACATACCCCCCAACATACATAAACACATACAACCTGCTAATGTTCAAAAAGATGTCAGGAAAGTTGCAGGATACAGTACCAACACTCACTTGTGTTTTATACACTATAATGAAGAATCTGAAAAGGAAATTTTTAAATTTTAACCAAGGAGGTGAAAGATCTGTAGACTGAAAACTGTAAAACACTGCTGAGAAAAAAATAAACACATAAATAAATGGAGACATTTATATTAAAAAAAAAAAAGTAATATTGACCAAAGTGGTCTGGAGATTCTACATAGAAATGTCAAAATTCCAAAAACCATTTTTAAAGAGGTAAAAAACATGGGGCAGGTTGGGTGGCTTAGTGGGTTAAGCATCTGACTTCAGCTCAGGTTATGATCTCATGGTTCATGAATTCGAGTCCCACATCGGGCTCGCTGCTGTCAGTGTGGAGCCCACTTTGGATTCTCTCCCCTCCCAACAAAAAAATAAACAAACATAAAAAACAATTTTTTTTAAGTGCAAAACATGATACAATACATACAAAAATGCAAAGGGCTGTGAAGAGTCCAGACAAAATATAAAACCTACAGAACAGATAAACAGAGACAGATGCAGACTAGTAGTTTCTGGGACTGGGGACAGAGGAAAATGGGGAGAAACTGCTTAATGGGTAAACGGGAGTGATGGAAATGTGCAACTAGGCAGAGAGGGTAGTTGAACAACCTGTAAATGCGCTAAATTGCTCGCTCGAAAATGGTTAACTTTATGTTATGTGAATTCTACTTTAATTAGAAGTTCTTTCTAAACTAGCTAACAACTGAAGTTATTAATTTCACAAGAGATTAAAAAATTTGAAACTAAGTCTATTTATATAATGTAAAAATAAAAGTGTCTCTTAGGCTGGCTTCCTCTAATACCCTGAAGTTCTATCACTGGATCTATCATACATGAAACATATATGAGGTGAGGGATGCTTTCACCAAATGTATTAAAAAGCATATAATTATCATGAATAAATAAAAATAACATGGACTTGCCCAAAATTAATAAACCCTGACTTCACAAAATTATCAGGAGACTATAGATAACCTTAAGGATCACATGACCAAAACAACAAGGAATAACTTCTAATAAAGGTGGCAGTAGCAATTAACAGCAGAAACAATATTTGCCAGTTCCAGATCAATACAAGAGGTTGTCTGTGCAGAGATACCAACAACATTAATGGTGGGACAACCCCAGGACACTGGTATGTGGGTCAATAAGAACAACGTGAACCTTAAGAGTTCAGGTTAATTCGAAGATGGGAAACAAAATAGTCATCATGGGTTAACTGAAAAATGGGATTTCCAGAATCCTAAAAATGTTGTAGAAATCTGTGCCATAAGTAACGGTAATAAAGTACATGAAAGAAATTGGTGATGTTGCTATAAAGTAAAATTAGATATTTAACTATTAGTTCTGTATACTCAGAGCTACACAGTGAATCTATACATAGAGATGATCAAAATAAAACATTTGAACTAAAATTAAAAAATATAAAATTCACATAAAATCCAACAAGTTATCTTTAGACAAATTAAAATATACTATAGAAAAATGATGATATCTTATATAACTGTTTATGGATGAATTTCTTATAATTCTAGAACTAACAGTCATTTTATAACAAAACTATATTCTCAAGATATCAAATATTCCCAATTTTAATATCCAAATTCATTCAAAAGAGAAAAGTACTTATTTTTTTAATGTTTATTTATTTTGAAAGCAAGAGAGAGCAAGTTTGAGGAAAGGAGAGGCAGAGAAAGAGAGAATTCCAAGCAGGCTCCATACTGTCAGTGCAGAGGCCAATGTGGGGATTGATCTAGGGAACTGTGAGATCATGACATCAGTTGAAACCAAGAGCCAGATGCTTAATCAACTGGGCCACTGAGGAGCTCCAAGAAAGGCATTTATTAATAATGGGTTATAATGTCAAGCAAAACTCACGGAGACAAGATAACTATGATTTAATTTTCCCCATTGTAGAGGTTGTATAGGTTTTGGGAAAAGGCATGCTCAGCCATAACCCTTAATGCTCACCAAGGAAATCTTGTAAAATATATGAAACAACATTCATCAGTGATTAAGCAGTCCCACAAATTGCAGGTATAAAACAAAGAGCACTAATTTGTTGAAGAAGGAACAAGGGCATACACATGGAATGAGCACTGTTGTACGAACAAGTTTGGTCACCAGTCTCAAAGATAGGGTCATGAAGGCAGACCATGATCTCACTAGAATAACTTCCTGTATTTCTTCACGCCAAATCAAAGGTGATAACTCTTAGTGAACTCGATCACCACAACAACAGTGCCCCCGAGAGACACTTTCATAACACTCCAAAAACCGGAAGTCCTGGAGCCCTAAGCCAGGCTCTCATGTAATACTTGATGACAGCATCCTGGAACATGCTGATCACTCTACTCAGGTGCTTTGGAGGCACAACTCCACTTAGCAGAAGGGTGCTGTGACATCTAAATATAAGTGTCCTCCATCTAGGATGTTCTTTTTAACCAGTAAAACTTTGCATGGGAGAATTCACAACACAAGTTGTCCAGCACCTAAACGGTGGGTTATCACAGCAGAAAATATGAGGATAAAATTTTAGACAGTGAGAAAGTATATTTCAGAACCAACAACATTTCAGAGGCAAACCACATAAATAGGATCCTGAGCATGAAATCGGGGAGAGCCAAGGTTTTCCCATATTCCCAGACTAAGGAAGACCTGCAAGACAGAGACGAAGAAGATAGGAGAGTAAGAAAAGGGGGTTATACTTTGTGGGATGCTGAAACAGGAACTGGGGTCTCTCTACAGACTCTAGGCTGATGCCTGAGATATGGTCCCCAGGAAGGACTGGGGATCAAACAAAGGTCCTCCTTCCTCACTCCCCCCGCCCCGCCCCCACATACACTGTCTTTACAGCACTGCTGTGTAACAATCTCAAAACACCCACTCCATTCCCAGTACACATGCCCCTAGAGGGCGAAAATGGAAATGAAGAAATAGCGGAGGCATGGGGCAGGCAAAGGGCTTGAGACAAACCATGCACCTGCCTCTGGCTCCAGATGCAAAAGAGCAGCTAATGTTCCCATGATGATAGGTCACTGAAGCACATGAAACAGGATACAAGCTGGAGAAGACCCACAGTCAGGACGAAGGGGGCCTCAGCTAAGATCTGTGACTGACTACAGAAGGAGATGCAAGAAGGAAGAATGGCCCTTACATAGAACCCTCCATGTGCTCCCCAGGGTTGAATTAAGGGGCCGTAGGGGCAGAGAACAGCATATCTGGGTCATGATAAAGACTTTGCCCTTGTAACTGCCCGGAACTGCAGTATCACTGAGGGCAGGACCATACACATATGAAGAAGAGAGTGAAGGAGAATAACATCTTCCTTTGAGAGCCCATAAGAGATCAACTCTTCTTTTCCAAACACCTCTCCCATCTGAGGAGACTGTCCCAAACAACATTTCAGGGAGTCAACTGCCATCTGATGCTTACTTGCCTTCTCATCTTTGATGCCTTCCCACCCACCTGAATTTGTCGCTAGTTTTACCTCACTGTTGGCTGTCCAGGGCTCTCCCTTCCTCCACAATGGAGATAATAGTCAGCTCAGAAACAGAGTCTTGCTGACATGGAAACTGGTAGACGATATCCTGCAGCTTCTCCATAAACTAATCCCAGCCCTTTGTCAGCTGAGACCAAGGACATGCAACACAGGCAGGCTATGCAGAGCACTTCACAACTTTGTTCAGTGACCTATTTCTTCCAAATGCTTAAATGCTTCACATATATAGATATCCAGCTCTCTTCCCAGAAGTACTGGCTCAAGAGTCAGGAGTAAGACCAGGCAATCCAACATTCTAAAGTTTTGGCAGAAGGTCTTGTTTCTCCTCAACCTCTAGCACTACCACTAACCTGCATGCAGTGAGCAGATCATCTGAAGAAACAGGGCCATTTCAAACCCAGACACCTCATTATGAAGCTTTTCATTTCTCAATCAGCAGGGCTTCAATCTCAAACAGGGCAGGGACTCTCAAGTGACTCCCAAAAGAAACACAAAGATCCCCTAGGGCAGCTCCCAACCTCTGCAGGGAAACTATCCTCACCCAGGGAGACCAGGTTCCTGTAGGTCTCCAGCATCACGTCCCTGTACAACGCCCTCTGAGCGGGGTCCAGGCACTCCCACTCCTCCTGAGAGAACTCTATGGCCACATCCCTGAAGGTCAACCGTCCCTGAAATGAAAGCACATTTCACCAAGAGGCCATCAGGAGAGCACTTCTTTCACAAAAATGAGAGGAGGAGAGAGGTTTAAGCGTCAGCTAGAAATGAGTAATCAGATATGTACATAAAAGATCATTTTAAGCAAGTCATTTTGCTTTGTCACACTTTTCCATCAGAGAATTTCCATCAGATAAACTACAGAGAATTTTACAATATTGTGCCACATAAAATTCACAAATGAAAAAACTTCAACAAATGGTAGACTATATGCAAGATCTAGATAGTATGTTGTATACACCTTATAACACCTAATTTCTACTTGAGCTAGATCACGAGTAGTGTCTTCAGGGATGACCCAGTCCAAAGTAGCATCAACGAAAGGTGAAAATAAGAAAAATGAGAAGCTGATGACAACAGAATCAACTAGAAGTTCTCAACACTTCTTATATGGTTAAGTATCATTCTACCTGTAGAAGAACAGAGAATCCAATTAAATTAGTAGTTGTTCCCATCATACACAGGACCCAACTCTCACACACATTCTAAGGAATGTGTGTCAGTCAGTCAGGTAATATATGGCAAGGCCTATCCCTAAGCAAGTGGTCAGGCTTTAGCATGGAACCCACAGGGCCTCACAGGGATGTAATGGACACACAGTGAAAGTCTGTTCAGAGAACTTCCTAATGGAGAAAATACGAAACAAGTTCATGGGTGAAACATAAACCTGGATAAAGAGAAATATATTTGCTTGCACAGGCGCATGTGCACACACAGTATTCATACTGCTGTTACCTCATGTAGGTGATGGCACAGAAAAAAATTTAAGGCATGGAAAACATGTCAGACATACTTTCAAAGTTAAAATAAATCTGAAACTTATTTCTGTAATGACACAGTCTTTATACACACCACAGGCTCTTGCTCACATATGTGTGCACACACAACACGTACACTGAAAAAAAATGAAGTCAAATTAACAGTCTCTACATAACATTTTTTATAGGTAACTCTGCATTCTCTATCATTTTTACTCATGTGCATTTCGGCATTTCTAGTACAATAAACACGTACGAATTGCATTAAAGGTAAATAAAATTGTTAATGTTACTCTATTTAGCCTGCTTACAAAAACAACCCTGTGAAGAAAAAAAATGTAAGTAATCACACTCCCAATGTCTGGCTCAAACTTCCAGATCAAGAGTCACTTGATCTACCTACTGAGTCAGCCAGGCAGCTCCCTGCAAAAAGAATACTTAAAAATAGTAACAAGTAATTCAATCTCCATTAAATACATATTCAGTTGAAGTATGAACTGAAGGGGTGCCTGGGTGGCTCAGTCGGTTGAGCTTACAACTTCAGCTCAGGTCATGATCTCGCGGTTCGTGGGTTCGAGCCCCGCGTCGGGCTCTGTGCTGACAACTCAGAGCCTGGAGCCTGTTTCAGATTCTGTGTCTCCCTCTCTCTCTGACCCTCCCCTGCTCATGCTGTCTCTCTCTCAGAAATAAATTAAAAAAAAAAAAAATTAAAAATTAAAAAAAAAAGTATGAACTGGAATTTGTGTGGAGATAGAGGGGGTGAGGGAAGGTCCTGGGGTGAGCGTGAGCAGCATGTCAGGAGGGACACTTCAGAGTGAGATGAGCACGTCCCAGTGGCAGTGGAGGACACAGAGGACAGAACTAGAAACCCACATATGACTTTACCTGAGAAAGAGTCATTCTTGACTCCTGGGCTTTCCTCCTCTGCGCTTCTGTTCCAGGCAAGATGCGTCTTGAGACGTCAACCCTAAATACCAAATATATGCTGGTTAATGCTTAGAGTTAACATACCCCTTTCTGTGCCACAACTGCATGGGAAGGCATGTGGGAGACAGGCCTCATCTGCCCACTGCCACAGGAGGGGTTCAGAACAGTAAACTGCTAGGCAGAGACCTCTTTCTGCAGAACACACTCCCCTTCTCGTGAAGCACACACGCGCGCGCGCGTATTAAACACACACTGCACCAGGAAGGGGTCTGGGCTGCACTAACCCTCCCCTTAAAGTCACAGGCCCCTCCTGATAACACCCCATGTTGAGGACTGACTCCCTCACCTCTCTGGACCAGGGGCTGTTTTCAGTCCTCATTAACGCATGAGCCAGAGCCCTGGTTCCCAATGCTGGACAGAGACTAGAATCCTCTGGGGAATTCTGAACACCACTGAGTCCAGTCCCCATCACCCCAAACACAAGAAGGGAATTCTGTGGAAACTGGACACAAGAGGCATCTGCAAAATACCTCAGTATTCCAACGTAGTCGGGGGCCACCAGCCCAGCACACCTCCCACCTAAGGCTCTGCTCTCCCCGGGGCCCTGTCCCCTGTATCCAGACAGCTGGAGGAAGGAGCAGACAGACCCATGCAGAACAGGCATTACAGGCCAGAGCTGGGGTGGGGGTGAGGCTAGAATTTGACAGGGCAGTGTCTTGTGGGGATGGCCCCACAAGAACGGGATTATCACAACAAAGCCCTGGGGAAGCAAGTTCACCACGTGCATTTAAGGAGTCTCGGACCTCTAGGCAGAGGGACCGCCCTTGGGAAAGCCCTGATGCAGTGCTGACCCTGGCCCCAGGGACAGCAAAGACACCTGTTTGCCTCTATCCAAGGGAGGGGGGAGGAGGACGCAAGCAGGGGATCAGGTCACAGAAGTAGGTCAGGAATAGCTGGCCACGGTCTCAGACACTGTCCTCCCCCAACCCAAGTGAATTCCAGAAACCATGTAGTATTTTCCCC
>NW_027529998.1:157316-165195 GCF_008692635.1 Crocuta crocuta
GGAGGAGCACGTCTCTCCCCGCCCCCCCCCACCCGCCGCCCTCTCCCTCGTCCGGCCGCTTTCCTGGCCTCCCTGCAGCAGTCGCGGCTTCCACCAGGCCCCTCATCCTCGGTGCAGGAGGTGACCTGCGCTCCGACACGCCGTCCTCGGTCCCGCCCCTGAAAGCCCACTCTCAACAGTGTGCTCTTCCCGGGCATCGGTCCTCTCACCGCGTGCGGGGATGCAGGGCGGATTCTCAGGAGGCGGCGGGGTCTGCGCAATCCCAGCGCCAGACTCCGAGCCCGGATCGGCCCAGACGCGCCAGGCTGCGCGCAGAGCGCTCCAATCCACGCCGCACTCCCGTCTCCCTAGACTCCCGCGGCGCGAGGCGCACGGGTGCCCAGGGACACAACGCGGCAGGCGACGTCTGAAGGCCCGAGGGCCCGAACACCAGAGGCGGGGACCGACTCGGAAAGACCCGAACCGAAACGAACCGGGACCCCCGAGCCGACAGCGCCGCCCTCGGGCTTCGGGGAGTCCGCGACGCCAGACTTACCGCGGGGAGAGGCGTGGGGGAAGGGACGTTAACGAGCATTAAGACCCCCGACCCTGGGCGCGTACAAATGTGACTGGAGACGCTCACGTGTTAAAGTTCAAAACCCACTGAAGCCGATGTGACCTTCGCTTCTGCCAGCCGCTTCCGGGTCTTTCAATAACTGCGCGTCAGAGCAGGTGGAAGGTCGGGAATGGGACAGGCCTGGAGCGAGCGCTTCCGGTAATGGGCGGGGTGCGTCTATTGGCCAGGCCCCGACGGCCGGGCTGGGGGCGGGATTGGGGCGGGGCCTAGGTGAAGCGATTCGCGCAAAGGGCTGGACGCACGCACTTGCCAGGCCTTGGCCCAACGCTGCGGGCGGCATGGGGCGGAGCTTCGGGGGAGCGCTTCCGGAATGGGAGGAAAACGAATAGGCCTCTGGACCGAGGATGGCGGGAGGGCGTCGACAGGGCGGAACCTAAGCAGTCTGTTTCGGCACCCGAAGAGCCACGGTGTTCGCTGGGACTGGGGCTTGAGGGCGAGGCCAAGACCTCTGGGCCGGGTGTGCGGGAGAGGGGAGTGGTCTCCTCTGGATGTCCACCGCTGGGCGTGTCTTTTTTGGAATTTCTCACCCTTTTGATTATGTTTTGTGTCCTCTGGAGCAAGACTGTTCCCTCCCCATTTTAAGTTCATGCTTTCAACAGTTTCAGGTAGAGCTTGGAGTTGTGTGGGCCATTTGTGTTGAAAGTTTACATTTTACCAAAGGTCCACTTGTGTTGAAAGTTTACATTTTACCAAAGGTCCACTTGTGTTGAAAGTTTACATTTTACCAAAGTGAAAATGACTTTACTCAAAAACTATTTCCGGGACAATCCCTTTCTCTCTCTTTCGCTGCCCCTGCCCCACTTGGACTTTCTCTCTCAAAATACATGAACTGAAAACAACAACAACCTGTTTCCACAACAAGAAAACTAAGCCTTGGCAAGGATGTGGAGAAAAACGAACGCCCCTGCACTGTTGGTGGGAATACAGTGTGAAGGTTGCTTAAAACTTTTAATTGTGTCACTACCTTATGACACAGTAATTTCATTGCTGGGTATTTACCCACCTAATAGGAAAACACTGGTTCACAAAGATATATGCACTCCTGTGTTTATAGCAGCATTATTTATAACAGCCAGATTTTGGAAAGTAGGCAAGTGTCCATCCATAGAAGAATGGATAAAGAAGCCATTGTATAAATACACAATGGATTATTAGCTATAAAACGGAGTGAAATCTTGTTCCAAAAGACATGGATGGAGCTAGAGTGTATTATGGTAAGTGAAATAAACTGGTCAGAGAAGGACAAATACCATAGAAATTCACTCACGGAAATAAGGGGAGGGGGAAACAAAAGGGGAAAAAAGAGACATTTTTTTTATTCTTTTTTTTTTTTTTACTCTCTCTAGAGAGAGCACGAAGGAGAGAGGAGCAGAGAGAAAGAGAGAGAGAGAGAATCCCAAGCAGGCTCTGCACTGTCAGCGCAGATCCTGATAGACTCCAGCCTTGATCTCACCAACTGTGAGATCACTACCTCAGCTGAAATCAAGAGTCAGACACTGAACTAACTGAACCACCCAGGTGCTTCCCCCCTTCCCCTCAAACAGACCTTTAACCTTAGAGAACTTATAGTTAGCAGAGTGAGTGGGGAGATGAGAGAACTAGGTGATGGGGATTAAGACTACACTTATGATGAGCACTGGGTAATAAATATACAGATTGGTTGAATCATGCATGATACTGTACACCTGAAACTAATGTAACACTGCATGTTAACTATAATGAAATTAAAATTTTAAACTTAATTTAAGAAAACTTCACAAAGTGGTAGAGATGCACATCCTGCGAGAGGCAGGCAGGGTCTGCAGTCTGGGACTAGGTCCCTCATGGGGAGTCTATGTGGGGCCATGGCTGGATCCAGAAATGTCTCCTGCATTAGAATTTAAGCAATTTAACTAAGTAAGGAGTGCTTCTGTCTGTGTAGGGGATGCAAACTGAAATGTGGTATGCAATACTACCAATGTGAAATGTGCCATTATTTACCGACATTTTTCAGAACCTCATTTCCATTTCTATCCCCATTTACCATGTGCTCAATCCTGTGCTCATTTCCAGAGATGTTCATAGCCACAAGTCCTGGGGTGTGGGAGATGAGGGATAAGGCGTGATAATTTATCTTACCAACTATTGCTAAAACAAAAACAACAACAAACAAAACACCAAAACTTCAAAATGTGGAACTAAGCTGAGTCGTTCTTTATATTTGTCATCGTGTTCCACAATTGAGGTGACTGATAAACTCAAATAACTTTCAGGTAATCTTTGTGACATAAAAATTCATTCCTCAGTAATTTCTAAATATAATTTCAAATTCACTTTACTCTTTTTAACTTCAGAAGTTTTATTTTTAAAAAATTTTTATAGTTTTTAATTTCACTTAGCTAACATGTAGTGTTGTATTAGTTTCAGGTATAAAATATAGTGATTCAGTAATTCTATACATCACCCAGTGTTCATCAGAACAAGTGCAATCCTTAATCCTCATCACCTATTTAATCCATCCCCCCATCCACCTCCCCTCTGGTAACCATAGTTGTTGTTTTTTTTAATTTTTAAGTTTATGTCTTTATTTTTGAGAGAGAGACAGAGTGAGAGTGAAGGAGAGAAAGTGGGTGGGCAGAAAGAGAGGGGGAGAGATAAAATCCCAAGTAGGCCTCCCACTGTCAGCACAGAGCCGGTCACAGGGCTCGAACCCACAAACCTTGAGATCATGACCTGAGCTGAAATCAAGAGTCAGATGTTTAACTGAGCCACCCAGGTGCTCCCTACCCCCATCAGTTTGTTTTCTATAATTGAGTCTGTTTCTTGGTTTGTCTCTCTCTCTCATTTTTTTCCCTTTGGTCTTTTGTTTTCTTTCCTAAATTACACATATGAGTGAAATCGTATGATATTTGTCTTTCTCCAACTGACTTATTTTATTTAGCATAATACATTCTACCTCCATCCATGTTGTTGCAAATGGCAAGATTTCATTCTTTTCTATGGTTGAATAATAGTCCACCATGTGTGCATGTGTGTTTGTAGTACATATTTTATTATTATATTTTAATTTTTTAAGTAAGCTTTACACCTAACATGGCACTTGAACACACAACCCTGAGATCGAGAGTTCCATGCTTTACCAACTGAGCTAGCCACATGCCCCTATACTACATCTTCTTTATCCACTCATCAATCGATGGACGCTTGAGCTGTTTCCATATCTTGGCTATTGTAAATAATGATGTTTAAAACATAGGGGTGCATCTATACCTTCGAATTAGTGTTTTTGTATTCTTTGGGGAAATACCCAGTAGTGTGATTGCTGGATCATAAGATAGTTCTTTTTAACTTTTTAAGGAACCTCCATACTGTTTTCCACAGTGGCTGCAACGGTTTGCATTCTCACTAACAATGCACAAGCCTTCCTTTTCCTCCATGTCCTTGCCAACACCTATTGTTTCTTATGGTGTTGGTTTTAGCCATTCTGACAGGTGTAAGGTGATATACCTCACTGTCATTTTGATTTGCATTTCCATAATGGTAAACGGTGATGAACATCTTTTCATGTGTCTCTCAGCCATCTGGTTGTCTTCTTTGGAGAAATATCTGTTCATGTCCTCTGCCAAATTCACTTTACTTTTATCCATAGTAACATGTTTTCATTGAAAAAATTATTTTATATTTTAGCAATTTTGTTTCTTTTCTATTTCATTTTGGATAAAAAGACTTTTAATATATTAAATTTGTAAGGTTTTTCTTCCATATGCATTATGTGGTATATTTAAGTAGTGCTTATAATCTTATGATGGTCATTACATTGAAATCACTTAACATTTACTAAGGTTTGAATATCATTACTCATAAAATTCTTAAGTTTTCATTCCAAAATTAATATTGTGATGATCCCAAAAGGATTGAATTTTGGATGAAAAGGTTGCAACATATATTACATTTCTCATAATAACATAAATTAGATTTCTCAGCACCTGGGTGGCTCAGTCGATTGAGCATCCAACTTCACCACATGATCTTGTGGTTCATGAGTTCAAGTCCTATATTGGGCTCACTGCTGTCAGTCTCTCAGTGCAGAGCCTGCTTCAGATCCTCTGTCCCACTCTCTCTCTGCCCCTCTCCCACTTGAGCTCTCTCTCAAAAAATAAATAAAACACTTTTTAAAAAGGTGTCTCTGAGGTATTTATTTATTTGTGTTTAGTAATGTTTGACTCTTGGTTAAATACAGCGCCCTGTACAGTATAATTGTAAGATCTCCCCAGTTTGAATTTCTGATTAGTGAAGATTTATCTTGTCTAAAGACTTTCCAAGGTCATTACTTTTATAGGTTTTTTTTTTTTTTTGGTAATAACTGTGATATTTTATCAACAAAGAAGGGACCAAAACTTTCCCACATTTTTGCAAATGTTGGTTTTGACACTAGGAAGAATTCTTTCTGGTCGTGACACTAAGAGACTATTCTGATAGATTTTACTTGATTACAATTGCAATGTGCATCCTCAGCCTGGAATTCACCCAGATGTAACTGAAAAGAGAATCCAATCCTATTAAAATCATTCCATGGATTTATTTCCTCACATTAAAAAAAGCACAGTGCTGGAGATAGATTTGGGGATCTTAAGAAGGTAGTGTATATAGATTATGCTGAATTATGTAATAATGACAACCACCCATGGTGGTGTGAAAGAGATTTTAGCATGGACTCCCATGTTCACAAGCAAATAAGTGACTTGTGGAACTTCCATCAAACTCTTTTCCTAAAAAAAATTTTTTAATGTTTCATTTATTTTTGAGACAGAGACAGAGCATGAAAGGGGGAAGGGCAGAGAGACAGGGAGATACAGAATCTGAAGCAGGCTCCAGGCTCTGAGCTGTCAGCACAGAGCCTGACGCGGGGCTCAAACCCACAGACTGTGAGATCATGACCTGAGCAGAAGTCGGATGCCCAACTGACTGAGCCACCGAGGCACCCCTTCAAACTCTTAATAGTGGGGGAGAGAAGCCAATTATTGGTTGAAGTCATGGACCCATTTTGTTTATGGGGAATTTTGTTCCTTATAAAAATTTATGAGTCAGCAAAATGAAGACATTCACAGGAAAAAGAAGAGACGATTTCCTCAATCACAGGAAGATTTTGACATATGTCTCCCTGTTATATCATTATAAAACAGATGCAAATTATTAAAGATTGGAGATTTCGAAATCATTAGACTTCAAAGTTCAGAAAAACATAGGAACTAGCTTAACTAGGTGAATTAGAAATTAAACTCTGTCACAAAAACAGAAACTATACATTTTTAAGAACACATGATATGTATCACTATAAAATTTTTTTTTTTATTTATTTCTAGGAGAGAGAGAGAGACAGCATGAGCAGGGGAGGGTCAGAGAGAGAGGGAGTCACAGACTGAAACAAGCTCCAGGCTCTGAGCTGGCAGTCAGCACAGAGCCCGACGCGGGGCCCGAACCCACGAACTGCGAGATCATGACCTAAGCGAAAGTCGGACGCTTAACCGACTAAGCCACCCAGGCGCCCCTAAAATTTTTTAAATCTGGACTTAGATAAGGAGAGACTATATACAAAACATTCCTGCCATACAGAAAATTCTCTGATCACAAAATGTGCAAAGATCTCAAAGGTCAGACAGAAAAAAGTTTTTCTTTTATAAAGAGGAGTAAACAAGACCAGAGAGAAGAAGAGATGGGATAGTGGATGAACAGGTGTCATTAGCTATAATTGATCAGGGAATGTTTTGCCCTGAGGTCAACCCTCTCTTTGGACAGACTATTAGGAGGAAAGATTTTTCCTAATTATAACACTCAAGGATGAGTCAATGTTCAGGCTCCTTAGGAGATAAACTTAACTAACATTTGATTAAGTTATGTTACAAATATTAAATTCTAATTGATCAGTAGGGACAGTCAGTTCACCTAATTATTCATAAGACAAAAAATGGGAATTTCAAGGATCTGTGTCTCTTTCCTAAGTAATCTATGGACTACCTGTAAGTCCTACCAAGTAACATAAGAAAGGGTGTTTTTTGTAGTAAGCTGTTTCCTGGAACAGAAATCATTGGGGGAAATTCTTAACCATATTGTTTTCCAGGATTTCATACTCAGATAAATTTCAATACTGTCAGTACTCATTAGGAGACCCTAAAATGAGTATAGTTCAAAAAATGAATACATGTTATATTTGTAAAAAGTAACATTAAAAATGTGGATTAAAAACAATGACAATCAACTTGAGAAGGAACTTTGAAGCATATGCCTTTGTATGTCATTGAAAGGCCCTGTATCTTTATTATGCATTTTTGCAAATTTTTGACAGAAAAAGAGTTTAAAAATTATTATACAAAATACGATGAGGTGCAGAATGATAACCCCATTTTGTATGATAGTATGACATTTTGTGAGAAGCCATTTCATCCTAAAGGAGTCTTCTAAAAACCCTGAAAAGAGAGTCCATATGTATTTCCTTGGATACAGGGGAACAGATAATATTTAGGTAAGCAAAAGAACATGGGGAAGCAAGGGTCATATAATTGACAAAACTGGTAATGTTTAGTTCTGCTAGTATGGCTATGACTGGGGAAAGATCGAAACAAGCTATGGGAACACCCGGTCATAGCAACCTAATTTGATAGGTAACATACATAGGCTTTCAGGTATAATCAGTAGTAGTATTTGGGACTAAAGGGAAATTGGTTACGAAACCAAGTGGTCTTCAACACAGTGAAGAGATCACAATTTTTGGTGACAGATCCAACAGTCAGAAAGGTTTTCCCCTTTGGGAATGGATTGAAACAGTGCACATTAGAGTACTGTGTAGGAAAAAAAAAGAAATTAAATCTTTGTGTGAAACCACACAAGAAGAGTGTCCCTTGCTCAAGCACATGAAAAAGTCCTGGAATAGAATCGGGGTAGTGAGGAAACCAAATCCTGACCACTGGCCCCTCCAAGCCAAGGGCTTATTTTTTGGTTGGGAGGTTTTGATAACAGATTCCACTTCCTTACTTGTCATTAGTTTGTTTAGATAGGTTTTGTTTGTGATTTAGTCTTTGTAGATTGTATATTTCTAGGTATTTTTTTTAGGTTATCTGATGTGTTGGATGGTTCATTCTTTCTTATGATCCTTTGTATTTCTATGTTATAATGTAATTCTATGTTGTAATGTCTCCTCTTTCATTTGACTTTGAATTTTGTCTCTTTTTTCTCCTAGTGTAGCTCAAGTTTTGTCATTTGTGTCTACTTCCTAAAAAAAAAAAAAAG
>NW_027529998.1:165320-182269 GCF_008692635.1 Crocuta crocuta
CCTGGAGCCTATCTTCGGATTCTGTATCTCCCTCTCTCTCTCTGACCGCCCCCCCCCTCACGCTGTCTCTCTCTCTCAAAAATAAATAAAACATTAAAAATTTAAAAATAAATAAAATAAAAATTTTTAAAGTCTTTAATAATAAAGGGGACAATCCAACAGGAAAATATAACAATTATAAATATTTATGCACCCAACATTTAGAAGCACCAAATACATAAAACAGTTAATAACAAATGTAAAGGAACTATTTGGTAATAATGCAATAATAGTATGGGACTTTAACACCCCACTTACATCAATGCACAGATAATCTAAACATAAAATCAACAAGGAAACCATGGCTTTGACTAACACACTGGAACAGATGGATTTAATAGATATATTCACAACATTTCCTCCTAAAATAGCAGAACACACATTATTTATAAGTGCATATGTAACATCCTCTAGATCATATAGTAGCTCACAAAACAAGCCCCAACAAATTCAAGATCATGTTCATACCATATATTTTTCTGACCACATGCTATGAAACTAGAAGTCAACCACAAGAAAAAATGTGGAAAGACCACAAACACACATAAGTTAAATAACATGTTACTAAGCAATGAATAAAAGAACAAATTAAAAAAATGTATGGAAATTTGAGGTGCCTTGGTGGCTCAGTTTGTTAAACTTTGGACTTTGGCTCAGGTCATGATTTCATGGTTCAGCAGTTCGAGCCCCACATCGGCTCTGTGCTAACAGCTAAGAGCCAGAAGCCTGCTTCAGATTCTCTCTTCCTCTCTCTCTGCCCCGTCCCTCCCCTACTCTACTCCCATTTCTCAAAAAATAAACATTAAAAAAAAATTTTTAAATCTCATTTACAACTGCACCCAAAATAATAAGATACCTAGGAATAAAACCTAACCAATGAAGTGAAAGACCTATACTCTGAAACTTTTAACACTGATGAAAGAAATTGAAGATGATGCAAACAAATGGAAAGACACACACATATACAAGGAAAGACATTCCATGCTCATAGGTAGGAAGAACAAATATTGTTAAAATATTTATATTACCCCCAAGAAATCTACACATTTAACATAATCCTTATCAAAATATCAACAGCATTTTCAACAGAACTAGAGCAAACAATGCTAAAATTTGTATGGAACTGCAAAAGACCCTGAATAGCCAAAGCAACCTTGAAAAAGAAAAGCAAAGCTGGCGGCGTCACAATTCTGGACTTCAAGTTATATTACAAAGTTGTAATAATCAAAACAGTATGGCATTTGCACAAAAATATTCACATACATCAGGGAACAGAATGGGAAGTCCAGAAATAAACCCACAACTATATGGTCACTTTATCTTTGATAAAACAAGAATATCCAATGGGAAAAGCTAAGTCTCTTCAACAAATGGTGTTGGGAAAACTGGACAGCAGCATGCAAAAATAAGAAACTGGACTACTTTCTTACACCATATACAAAAATAAACTCCAAGGTCTAATTGTAAGACCTGAGATTATAAAAATCCTAGGACAGGAAGTAACCTCTTTGACATCATCCATAGCAACTTTTTCCTAGATATGTCTCCTGAGACAAGGGAAACAAGAAGAAAAATAAACAATTGGGACTTAATCAGAATAAAAATCTTCTGCACAGAGAAGGAAATAATCAACAAAACAAAAAGGCAACCTACAGAATGGGAGATGATATTTGCAAATAACATATGCAATAAAGGGCTAGTATCCAAAATATATAAAGAACTTATAAAACTCAATACCCATAAACTAACTAATCCAATTACAAACTGGGCAGAAGACATGAACTTTCTCCAAAGAAGACATCCAGATGGCCAAGAGACACATAAAAAGATGTTCATCACTTATCATCAGGGAAATGCAAATCAAAACTACAGTGAGTTATCATCTCACACCTGTCAGAGTGGCCAAAATCAATAGCACAAGAAATAACAGGTGTTGGCAAGGATGTGGTGAAAAAGGAATGCTTATATAATGGTTGTTGGGAATGCAAACTGGTGTAGCCACTCCCTTTTGGTTTCCGTTTACATGGAATATTTTTTTCCATCCCTTCACTTTGACCCTTTGTATATCCTTAAATCTCAAGTCTTTTGTAAGTATCATGCAGTTGGTTTTTTTTAAGTCTTCCAACAACTCTATGTATTTGATTAGATCATTCATTTACATTGACTAATTATCAATAGGTAAGGACTTACTAATGCCATCTTATCAATTGTTTTTCTGGCTGTTTTGTAGTTTCCTCATTTTTTTCCTTTCTGATTTCCTTTAGGAATTGATAATTTTCTATAGTGGTATGCCTTAATTTCCTTTTCTTTGTGTGTTTGTCTACTGTAGGTTTTTGCTCTGTGGCTGTTATAAGGCTTACATAAACCATCTTATAGATAGAAGTTTATTTTATGGTGATAAGAACTTAAATTTCATTGCATATAAAAAGTGTACTCTTTATTCCTCTCTCACATTTTGTTTTTGATGTCACTTTTTACATTGTATGTGCATTAAAAATATTTGTTATATTTTTATGACTTTTGTCCTTTAATTTTTTATACTTGATCTAAGTGGTTAACACACCACTATATTGCAATATTAGAGTATTCTGAATTTGACTACTTAACTTTACCAGTGTGTTTTCTATTTTCATGTTTTTATGTTACTAATTAGCATTCTTACATTTCAGCTTGAAGTCCAATGTCTGGGCATGCACAAAACAGTTTCTTTTAATTTCTTTTCTTGTGTGACTGAGTCATACTTTTGTTTCTTTGCATTCCTTATAATTTTGTTGAAAACTTGCATTTAAGATAGTATAAAGTGGAACTTTGGAAATCAGATTCTCCTCATTTTTTAGAGTATGTTTTTGCTGTTTGTTGTGGGTTATAATTCGCTTAGTGACTTTCTCAAGCTAATTTTGTAAAGGCTGTTTCCATTATCATGTGTGATCAATGTAGTCTCTCTTCCATTAGCTTAGTTATCATATTGCGGTTTGACAGAGATTTCACCAATGTCTAGTGCTAAAAGAAAGAAAAGAGGAAAAGAAAGAGGAAAAGAAAATTAATTATTCTCCCATCATTTGCAGATTTGCTGTTAGTTGTGACACTCCAACTCTTAACCAAGTCATTTACTACTCTTTTACCTTCACTTTCTGTTCATGCAGAGCCAGAGGAGATAGCTTATGGTCTTTATTCCACACACGTTTCCTTATTTTTTTTCTCAGGTTCTCCTCATGCTTTCGATCTTTCTATTGCTTATCCCATTATCCCAGTCTGCTATGGTCAATACTTTTGGTTTTAAATACTGTATGATTCTCACTGAAATTTGCCAATTAGAAAAACCTAAATGGAATTTGGAAGACAAAAGTGAAGCAGAAAAAGTTAATCTCAGGAGACACCACTGAACAGATAAAGACTCTGCAGACCTCCCCACTAGCTCTAACTACATATTTAGGGCAACTAGGGCACTAACTTCTCAGACATATGCATGATCTTTGGCTTCTCTACCCACCATGGACCTTTAGGATGTAGCTTTTTTTTTAGTAACTGTTCTTATGATCCACCAGCCTTTCATACATTTCACTGCTCGAACTCCTTTCCAGCTCTTGCCTTAATTTACATAATTCTTACTCTCGAATAATTGTATGTATATGTTTCCTGATATATACTGATCATTACAATCCCTCAGAATACTACTATTTACATGCTTTCAAAGTCTAACAATGTCAACCAGAATGACTGTATTGGTTCAATGGGCCATTTGTCCTACATTTCATCTCAATGAAAGGGAAATTTTGACCTTTTAAAATATAGTAAAGGAACTCTGATGCTTAAAAATATTGAATAGATAAGGGATGCCTGGGTAGCTCAGTCAGTTGAGTGTCCAACTTTGGCTCAGGTCATGATCTCACGGTTTGTGGGTTCAGCCTCTGTGTCGGGCTCTGTGGTAATAGTTAGCTCAGAGCCTAGAGCCTGTCTTCATATTCTGTCTCTCTGTGCCTCCCCTGCTTGCACTTTCTCAGAAAATAAATTAAAAACCATTAAAAAAATTTTAAAAATATTGGGGGCGCCTGGGTGGCTTAGTCGGTTAAGTGTCCGACTTTCGCTTGGGTCATGATCTCGCGGTTCGTGGGTTCGAGCCCCGCGTCGGGCTCTGTGCTGGCTGCCGGCTCAGAGCCTGGAGCCTGTTTCAATCTGTGACTCCCTCTCTCTCTGACCCTCCCCTGCTCATGCTGTCTCTCTCTCTCCTAGAAATAAAATTAAAAAAAAAAACATAAAAAAAAATTTAAAAATATTGAATAGGTAAGACAACTGGATATCTACATGGAAAATTATGAAGTTGGACCCCTACCTCACACCATATATAAAAGTCAATTTAGAGGCGACTGGGTAGCTATCAGTTAAACATCCCACTTCTGTTCAGGTCATGATCTCAGAGTTCATAGGTTAGGGCCCCACATAGGGCTCTGTGCTGACAGCTCATAACCTGGAGCCTGCTTCAGATTCTGTGTCTCCCTCTCTCTCTCTGCCCCTCCTCTGCTCATACTCTGTCTTTCAAAAATAAATAAATGGTAAAGAAAAATTTTTTTAAAAAGTCAATTCAAAACAGATCAAAGGACTTACTGCAGGAATAATAAATATAAACTACTTGGAAGAAAACATAGGTAGAAGTCTTCATAACATTTAAGCAATGGTTTCTTAGATACAACACCAACACAAGCAACCTCTTCCCAAAATAAAGTTTCACTAAAACTTTTAAAGGTTGTGTGTCAAGGACAATGTCAAAAAAAATGAAAAGATAACCCATAAAATATTTGCAAAGCATATACGTGATAAGGGTGTAATATATCTATCATATGTAAATTATTCTTAAAGACAACTTCCCAATTTAAAAACATGTATAGCATTTGAATATATTTTTTCTCCAAACAAGATATACATACCTATGGCCAACAAACACATGAAATATCATTAGTCATTAAAGAATGCAAGTCAAAAACACAGTGAGATACCACTTTACACCTGCTGGGATAGCTATAATAAAAAAAAAAGATGGAAAATAACAGCTGTTAATGAGGAAGTGGAGAAATTGAAATACTTGTCTATTACTAGTGGGCATGATTCTTATGCTACTGCAATCTCACCCCAATACATGTACCCAAGAGAACTGAGAATGTTTGTCCACAAAACACACACACACACGCGTGCACACACACACACACACACCAAAAAGCCAAAACTCAAAAGCTTGTAAATGCATTACTTGAATAGCTTAAAAGTAGGAGTCCAAAGAATTTCATACGATGATTTCATATATCATACAATACTTCATATTATAATACAACAATGAAGTAGAATTCAGCCATAAGAAGGACTCATGTAATGATACACATTACAACATGGACAGTCTTGAAAACATTTTCACAGAAGAAAGGTAGACATGAGAGGCCACATGTTGTATGATTTCATTTATGTGAAATGCCCAGAATAAGGATAAACACTGAGATAGAAATTACAGTGCTGGTTTCTAAGGGGTGGGGATGTGAAGTGCTAAAGGGTTTGGGGTTGCTTTGTGGGGTGATGAAATTGTTCTGGAGTTAGTACTGACAGGTTTTACAAAATTATGAATACATACAAAGTGACTTAATTGTGTACAATTAAGGTGTCAGTTTTATGGCGTGTGAATTATACATAAATAAAATGAACAAATATCCATTATATTTACATTGAATTCAGGAAAACATTCTGACTGATCCTAGCCTGCAAGACCTTGGAGATATGGAGTCCAGTCTCTACTACAATAGAAGTGATGTTGACAGCAAATGTAACACCTGGAAGAGAATGTATTTTAGATACTTTTCAGGTGAAATGAGCATATTTTAACTAAAATTATAGGGGCGCCTGGGTGGCTTAGTCGGTTAAGCGTCCGACTTTCGCTTAGGTCATGATCTCGCGGTTCGTGGGTTCGAGCCCCGCATCGGGCTCTGTGCTGACTGCCAGCTCAGAGCCTGGAGCCTGTTTCAGAGTCTGTGACTCCCTCTCTCTGACTCTCCCCTGCTCACGCTGTCTCTCTCTCTCTCTCTCCTAGAAATAAATAAAACATTAAAAAAAAATAAAAAAAATAAAATTATAGTGTGACTTTCAGGGAAGCACTAGGTCTCCTGCCTCCACATTATAAGATGTCAGTTCATCATCATGTACCATTGCAATTGTTACCTTGAATTAACAGGCACAAAGGACACTCTCTCTTTACATTCATAAAGCACTTTGTACCTCTCAATTTTATGTTGTAAAAAAGTTTCAGAACCCCTTTGCCATACATCCTCCAAATTTTTTACTGAGTAAAGGGATGAAATGTAAATTAATATATAAATTGATTTAAAACACACGGAAGGAAAAGTTGTAGGGAAAAAAACTTACAAGAAAATCAAAATGAGAGGTGCCTGGGTGGCTCAGTTGGTTAAGTGTCCGACTTTGGCTCAGGTCACGATCTCACAGGTTGCGTGTTCAAGCCCCACATCAGGCTCTGTGCTGACAGTTCAGATCCTGGAGCCTGCTTCAGATTCTGTCTCCCTCTCTCTCCATCCCTTCTCTGCTCACACTCCCTTTCTCTCTCTCTCTCAAAAACATATAAACATTAAAAAAAAAATTTAGGGGCACCTGGGTGGCTCAGTTGGTTGAGTGTCTGACTTTAGCTCAGGTCATGATCTCACGGTTTGTGGGTTTAGGCCCCACATCAGACTCTGTGCTGACAGCTTGCTCAGAGCCTGGAGCTTGCTTTGGATTCTGTGTCTCCTTCCCTCTCTGCCCCTTCCCTGTTCATGCTCTCTCTCTCAATAATAAATAAATGTAAAAAAAATTTTTTTAATAAAAAAAATAAATCTCTAGCAAAGTTGAAAAAGAACCATGAACCATAGAGCTTGTTACCATAATCCCAAATTGGGATTTTGATAGCCTTTGAAAAATTCCTTCCCTACTAAAATCCTTAAATCATATCTATTGTCTGATAAAACTTCCTACACATTTTCATGAAATTACCATAAAAATGTCACAGGCAATATATCTAAACAATATTTCACACTTTCAAAAACATATTGTATAAATAATCCTACATGTGAGCAAGAAAGGACATGCAGTTATTAGCACAAGGAAAATTGTCAGCTTTCCCAACCAAGAAGTGAGAAACTTTGAGTAAACATTCAGTGTTGAATTTATTTTTTGTTTGTTCATTTAACTTGAGAGAGAGAGGGAGGGAGGGGCAGAGAAAGGCAGAGACAGAATCCCAGGCAGGCTCTACACTGTTAGCACAGATCTGATGTGGGGCTCGAACTCAGAAACTGATCATGACCTGAGCCAAGATCAAGAGTCCAACACTTAATCGACTGAGCCACCCAGGTGCCCCATTCTGACTTCATTTTTTATTATTTGACTATTAACAGCTTCAAATCACCCATCCGTCCTACCATTCTACCAATTAGGTAAGCTGATTAGATAGCCTATGTACTCTTTCTTTGGCACTGGTGGAAAGTTTAAGCCACATTCAGTACCCTCTCCTCAGTTCCGCTATAAAAGCCTCATACCAACAAATCTGGATAAGACAGTCCTTAACACATTAATCTTGATGACTTAGATGGTAGTTTTACATCCACTATATGCCACCCACGCTGTCATTCAAATTTATATTGTATTGTATTATAAATTCACTGTTCTTGTTCTTGCAGGAAACTCTGGACACGGATGAACGTCACCTAATGAAGTTTGCCCTTTTATCTTATTCAACCCTTCCAAGAGATTTTCATGGTGAAATGAAATGATTGCAATGAAGGTATAACATGAACAGATTTCAAAGCTCAGGATGAAAATCATCAACAGTAACTTGGCTTTTTCATAGATAGCCTTGTAACTTAGTCACTATAGGTATTATTATTTTGATTTTTAACTAATCACTATTAACATTTAGAATTTAATTGAATAATCTTTCAGAAGAACTTAGAGATTGTTTTCTCTACTATGAATTATCTGATGTGTAGCCGATTGTGAGAAATTTTTAAACAATTTATCAATCACATCATTCCATTTTTAAGGTTTTTCTACAAAATCAATTCTTTGATGAATCTTGAGGTCAGACCATTGTCTAAAGGACTTGCCATTTTTAATACATTTGTATGTTTTAAACCTTAGTTTACAGTTGAAGAAACCTTAGTAAACAGTTGAATATCTGATAGAAGTTTAACATATTCATTATATTTATGTGGTTTCTCTAGTAGGAGACATTACATATGCTTGATCTTTGGATAAAAGCCTTGCCATGTCCATTACATTTTTGTGGTTTCTTTCAAAGATGCATATTCTGGTGTCTAATTAAATGGGAACCCTGCAAATACATGCCTTTAATATGGTTTCTATTCAGTATGGATTCTTTGATATTAAGTCATGAACACACATTAAAGGTTTTACCATACACATTACATTTGTGAGGTTTCTCTTCACTACAAATTCTCTGATGATCCCCACTGCTAGATCTTTGGATAATAGCATTTCTACATATGTTGGATTTACAATGTTTCTATTCAGTATGCATCTTCTGATGTCTAGTAAGGTTTGCAAATTGGGTAAAGGCCTTGCCACATTCATTACATTTGTAAGGCTTCTCTCCAGTATGGATTCTTTGATGTCGGACAAGACTTGAACACACGTTAAAGGCTTTGTCACACTCATTACATTTGTAAGCCTTCTCTCCAGTATGAATTATCTGATGTATGACAAGGTTAGAGGACTGGTTAAAGGCTTTGTCACATTCTTCACATTTGTAAGGCTTTTCCCCACTATGGATTCTCTCATGTTGGGTAAGGCTTGAACGCTCCATAAAGGCTTTGCCACACTCATTACATTTGTAAGGCTTCTCTCCTGTATGAACTCTCTGATGAATTACAAGATTTGAATACTGACTACAGACCTTGCCACACACATCACATTTATATGGTTTCTCTCCGGTATGGATCCTCTGGTGTCTAGTGAGGTGTGAGATGCGGTTAAAGGATTTGTCACACTCATTACATTTGTAAGGTTTCTGCCCAGAATGAATTCTCTGATGATTGGTGAGGTTTGAGCTTCCTCTAAAAGTCTTCCCACAATAATTACATTTGTAAGGCTCTGCATTACTATGTGTTTTTTGATATGTAAGTAATGGATGATGAATAAAAAGTTTCCCGGATTTACTACAAATGCTAATGTTGATGCCAGAAGGAATTCTTTCAAGTGGTGAAGCAGAACTACTGTTGATCAACCTCTCAACTTGATAACGTGCATAAATTTTCTCTTTAGTTTGAAACTTCTGAAGGTCAGTCATATGTGACTGAAATCTTAATCCAATTCCATTTTCAAAACATTTTATATATTTGTTTCCTGTACACATTATGTTATTTTTTAGTTTTAACAAATATCTTTTATATGACTTCTCATATTTGTAAGATTGATAAGTACTTTTTCTTACAGAAACATCCTGCTTTAGAGGGAAAATATTCCAGGATCTGTTATGCTGTTGATCTCCTCTACCAGTGAAATTATGGTTATGGGCTGCAGTTACTCCTTTGTAATTTGTTTCATTATATCCATACTGACTCTCAAACTCATGCATATTTTGCTGGACCTCTCTGAAACCGAAATCTTTGATGTCATTTTTTTTGTGTCTTTCCAACATCAATGTTTGGAATAATTCTTCTTTGTTAATATCCTCTTTTGCTGATAATTCCTTAATCACACTTCTAACAGAAGTATCTGAAAGATATAAAGAACCATAGGTTTCCTATTAACTAGAGTTGTAAAAGGAATATTTTACCTTGAAAACATAATATTAGGCCAAAACTAATTCTTAAATAGTTATAAAACTTCTCAACCAATGTATGCAACTATTTAGGAATACAAGGGGAATCAGATTCCTCAATTAAGAAGGAGTGATTACACATAGATAAAATTATTTTCAGGAAAGCCTACTTCCAACACCCTATGATCAAAACACTCAGAGTACTTACATAGGCCCTGAAACAAGTAGTATCTTTCTGTTGCCACCTCAAAGTCCTCACCATTTGGCAGTAGACATTTGGGTGTCTCATATTTGAAAAAAAAGCAGTATTATATTAATGCATATACACTGTAAAGGTACCTAACTATTTAGGTACAACAATAAAGGGTAAAGCAAAGGATTCAATAATATAATGATAAATAATATCTTATTTTTTTATGTTTATTTATTTTTGAAAGAGAGAAAACACAAGCAGGTGAGGGGTAGAGAGACAGGGAGACACAGAATCCAAAGCAGGTTCCAGGCTCTGAGCTGTCAGTACAGAGCCCTACGCTGGGCTCGAACTTACAAACCACAAGATCACAACCTGAGCTGAAGTTGGACACTTAACTGACTGAGCCACCCAGGTGCCCCAATGATAAACAGTATTTTAACAAACTTCTCTAATAAATAAATGGCAATTCACAATTATAAAATTAAATAGCAATAAATACATTGCCACATTCATTACATTTGTAATGTTTCTCTCTCCCCATGCAAGACTTGAATTTTGACTACAGTCCTTGCCACATATATTACACTTATATGGTTTCTCTCTGGTATGGATTCTATGATGTCTAGTAAGTTTTGCAAATTGGGTAAAGGCTTTGCCACAGTCATTACATTTGGCTTCTCTCCTGTATGAATTCTCTGATGAATTATAAGATCAGAATGTTGACTACAGACCTTGCCACACACATTACATTTATATGGTAAACTCGATAAAAAAAAAATTCTAAGAATAACAAAATATTGTTCTGAATTTCTATAATAAATCTATATTTGTGCAGACATTAACCACTGGTGCATAACAGTCATAATATATAATACATATTGTAAATTATCTGTAATTTCTGTAAATCATAATAAAAATGAATCTAACATTTTAGAATCTGTATTATCTGTAAATTATCTGTAAATCATAATAAAAATGAATCTAACATTTTAGAAACCCACAATAAATCTAGGAGATAAATAATAAGCAAATGCAATTAGAAACCATTTTAATCTGTGGCATTCTAAAGACCTCTCTCTTCCATCAGAACAAAGAAAAGGCCTCCTATTCCAGAAAGACTACATAATATGAGAATTGCAGTGAGATGTTCTACCACTGAGCTATAACCCCACCATAATAGGAGAATTGAAACATAGATTAAGAACCCCTGACTTTTTAAATAGTTGGTTCACGTATATACATATTTTAAGACAGAGAATTTGGGAAGGTGATCAGAAATCAGAATTATGATTTCATACTTGCAGTTAACTAACAACCAATACAGCTGTTTCCTAACTAAGAAGCAACCGTTAATTATGCAATTCTGCAGTCATGAAAAACATGTACTAGAGTATGTGCCTTGAAAATTCACTAAGGCAGAGACAACACTGAGACAAAACAAATTACAAAATAAATACAAACAATATACTGTAGGCAAAGGTCAATCACATAAGAAAAGATTAAAGAATATTAGTAAACAAAGGTAAATTTTCATTCCTTGCTATATGCTATACAAAAATCAAAATCTTCTAACAGAATTAACATATTTAATATTCTTGAGGTAAATCATCACACTACTTCAGGTAAAAACAATGGGCCCATGGTGTTTATGTATCCAGTACTAATTCTCATAGAAAGTAAATGTGAAAGCAAAAACTTGAACCTGGGCCTGAAAGCTCAGAGCACATGTTCTTGAGCATTAGACACCACTGCCCACTCCAGGAAGTGAGCAGAGGGCATAATAAATCCCACCAACCTGCAGAGAAATGCTTCAAGAAAACTACAGGAATTGAGTTGTGTTACTAATATGGTTACTGACTCATCCCTCCTGGATAACAGCATCTGAGTCATCACTCCTTAAATGTGTTGATTTACAGAGTGACCAGGTGTCGTGCTATCCTGAGCAAGCTGGCCTCTGGAAGAGTAAGGATCTTTATACAATGTGGGAGATCTTTATACAATAGGGTTCTCTGAGGAGACTTGGGTGTCCAGGGGCTCAACAATAATATGCTAAGGAAGGAACAGTATGCCCCATCCAAATCAATGAACGATCTAAGGAAAGGTACAAGAACAGACTTATGCTTGCGAATTTATGTGAATACAATTGTGCTGGGACAGTACAAACCTTTATCTTAGAAAATTACATGAACTGATTTAGCAAGTGGCACAATATTGACCTATTCTTTGGGAAATGTACTATGGGTGTGGGGCAGGGGTGGGGCAGGGAAGAATGGAAGAGATTAGAAAGGCAGTCATCTGATACAGTGGGAGGAATATAGGTTTACCTTCTATTCTAATATTTGCCTTAAAATTTATCAAATTGAATATCCTTGGCTTTCTGTTTATAAGCATATACTCAAAAGAATTCTACATACATATTACATCAGGCATGTACGATAATGTTCTTAACAGGTATCAAAAGCAAAATTTGTAGGGCGCCTGGGTGGCTCAGTCAGTTGAGCATCTGACTCTTGGTTTAGCATCAGGTCATGATCTCACAGTTCATGGAAATGAGCCCTGTGTGGGACTTTGCACTGACAACATGGAGCCTGCTTGGGATTCTCTCTCCCCATCTCTCTCTGCCCCTCCCTCATGCTCGATCTCTCTCAAAATAAATAAATAAACATTATAAAAATAAAAGCTAAATTCTGGACATGGCCATCAAGGGGAGAATGGATGAATTCACTCCAAGTACACAAGCAGATGCAAAGAAAGTCTGTCAAGAATTCAGCAATGGAGGGTGACGTGTGCAAGATGATGAATCCCTGGTAGGGAAGACAAAGAGTTTGTAGGGAGGAAACAAACTTAGCAACAGGTTTTTGTGAAGGTCTGAACTTACGGGAGATATGGGTAGATTAGCTAAAAAAAAATAGATAGATAAGATATAGATAGCATACCAACCAAATTATTAATTACATATTTTGCAAACAGAAATTTACTAGGTTTGGCATGCTAGACTTTTTGAGGCTAAGTGTCCTTGTTTGTTATATAAAAATAAGAATGCTTCTTTTGCAGCCTCCTCTAATTATCTGAAATCATACATTTGGATCTCTTCATACAACTGTTGGCATAAAGAGACATCAGGTAACGGACGCTCTTATTATATGTATTGGTGGATATTTGGTTATTATGAATCAGTGGAAATTATGTGTACTTAGCCAAAATTAATAAATTCTGATTTCATTAATAATCATCACAACCTAGGCAACCTCAAGGGGAAAATAACTTAGTGACTCACAGGGGGGAATGGATTCTACTGAAGGGCAATGTTAGTAACAGGTGACTGCTTTTGGAAGTGCCACACAGGAGGTAGATGTGCAGAGAGGTGGTCAGCAATGTAAGCAGTTGACAGGAGCCAGAGGACAGTAGAGTGCTGAAATGTGAGTCAACAAGGACCAGGCAAACTTTTTACGGAATCCATTTTAAAAGATGAAGATCAAAACAGCCTTAAAGTGTTAAGCAAAAAATGTAATTTCCGGAACATGAAAAATTTGGTGGAAAATCCCAGGAGTTATATAAGCAATAGTGGTGAGGATGTACCTGGAGCGGAAGAGATTGGCTAAATTCCCAATAAGATACAATGAGACATTCAAATATTAGTTTAGTATACCAAGATATACATGATAAATCTAGACAGGAAAATTTATTATTAGAATAAAGCACTTGGGGGTGCCTGGGTGGCTCAGTTGGTTAGGAGACCGACTTCGGCTCAGGTCGTGAGCTCATGGTTCATGGGTTTGAGCCCTTCATTGGGCTCTGTGCTGACAGATCAGAGCCTGGAGCCTACTTCAGATTCCGTGTCTCCCTCTCTCTCTCTGCCCCTCCCCACTGGTACTCTGTCTCTCAAAAATAGATAAACATTTAAAAAACTAAAAAAGAAAAAAGCAACAAGCATTTGTAAAAAGTCAGTAAAATTCAAATAAAATTCAAGAAGTTGTATTTATGTATGTATGTACGTATGTATGTATTTTGAGAGAGCATGAACACGAATGGGGTAGGTGCAGAGAGAGGGAGAGAGAGAATCCCAAGCAGGCTCCATGCCTGGTGTGAAGCCTGATGTGGGGCTCAATCTCACGACTATTAAATCAATCATGACTTGAGCCGAAATCAAGAGTCTGATGCTTAACCAACTGAGCCACCTAGGTGCCCCCAAGGAGTTGTATTTAGAAAACTTAAATATACTATAAAAAAGCAATGTATCCTGTATAACAAATTGTAGCAAATCAATTTAATCGTTTCTGGGATGAACACAGTAGACTGATACAAAAATATTTTCACAAGATATCCAATAGTCCCACTTTTTAAAATCCCATCAATTTGAGAAAAAGGTACTTTATTAATAGGTAAACCACGTGAAAGAGAAATAAGGGGACTAGGATAATTTTTTCACAAAATTAGGAGTTTGAATAGGTTTTGAGGAAACTGCGGCTGACCATAACTCTCACGCTCAAGAAGCAAATCTTGTAAAACACATTTAAAAATATTCATTACTTGATCCAGCAGCCCACAAATCAGATATAAAACAAAATTCTGAGTGTCATCAAAAATACATAATCAATGATTAAATTTTTGAAGTTCTCAGTTTTTTTCAATATTTATGAGAGAGAGAGCATGAGTGCGTGAGGGGGCAGAGAGAGAGGGAGACAGAATCTGAAGCAGGCTCCAGGCTCTGAGCTGTCAGCACAGAGCCCGATGTGAGGCTTGAACTCACAAACTACAAGATCATGACCTGAGCCAAAGTTAGACATTCAGCCGACTGAGCCACCCAGGTGCCCCTAAAGTTCATTTTTAATATGTACATAGAAATGTATATAATGAAAACTGCTGTGGTTTAAGCATAATAAATTTGAATTTAAAATGGAGGCATAATATTGTACACCTAAAACTAATATAACATTGTACGTTTGATAGGGAAAATCTGTTGTAAGATGGCCGACAGGATTGATAAGAAAACACCTGTCCCTGATCAAAGACTCCCCCTTCCGGGTTCTTCTTCCCTCCCTGCTTGTCGCAGCATTAATGAGGAATGTGGAAGTAACAGGCTATAAATTATTCCCTCTGCTGATGCTCTGGGCTCAGCCCTTGGAGAATGATCTCCTCTGAGCCCACCAGTGTAAAATAAACCTCCTGCCTTCCAAGATCTCCGAGTGCTGCTTGGTTCTTTTGTTGGGTAATCCAGACCAGGTTCTGTAACATGTTAACTACACGAGAATTTTTTAAAAATGGAAACATCATTTAACTTCAGAAGTTCCCTCAAGATGTATCACAATCAGGGACGCCTAGATGGCTCAGTCAGTTAAGTGTCTGACACTTGATTATGCCTTAGGTCATGATTTCATAGTTTCATGAGTCTGAGTCCCATGTTGGGCTCTGTGCTTACCTGGCAGAAGTTGCTTGAGATTCTCTCTCTTTCTCTCTCTCTGCCTCTCCCCTGCTCATGCTCTTTCTCTCTCAAAATAAATAAACTTAAAAAAAATCATATTTGTTTAAAGGAGAGTGAACAATGGTGCATGCAGGGGGGGAAACAATTTGACATGAACCACAGTTTGGCCAAGTTGTGACAATGTTTTCCTTAGGAAAAGTTCCTACACCTTTGATTGCTGGCTCAAGGGAATGATCATTAGATATGTCATCATCACCACACTGCCTTTGAGAGATACGGTGACACCCCACCAACAGCAGAAAGATACCTATTATCACTGATCAGTCGGGTTACCCTGACACTTTCCATGTCAGCATCCCTAGGACTTGCTGACCAATCCACCCGGTGGCATAAATGGGCACTTCTGTAAGTAGCAGGACAGCACTGTGGTATGTTAATCAAAGCGTTCTTCAAAAATTTTGTTACCCACTAAGCCCCCTCCATGGGTAAGTCCACCAGAAGTTGCCCATCATCGAAAAGTGGGTTATCACAGCAGATAAAGAAGCTATTTCAGACCCTAGGAAAACAAGTTTCACAAGCAAGTTTCGCAAGTTTCACAAAACTGCAGAGACTCAGGAAAATACAAAATCTGGAAGAGCCCAGTTCCATCTGCATCCCTAGCCTAGGCAGAGCGCTGGAAGGACAAGGCAAGATAACAGAAGTAAAGGAATGGAGTTAGATCTCACAGGGCCTTTGAGAAGACTCAGGTATGCTCCCCATGTGGGGCTGGGTTTCAAAGAGATGCTCTCTCTGTCCACTGTCTTTACTGTACTGCTGACTAACAATCTCAGAAGTCCCACACCAACCCCAGTGCCTGATTATACTCTTGATGTGTGGCCACAGCAGGTCAGACAAAATGGCTATGAGGACTTGAGACGGTCCCATGAAGCCTTGGGACGCCAAATGCAATGGGGGAGCAGCCAGTGTTTTCCTATCTTGTAAAAAGGTCTCACAAACACAGGAACTGAGGACGAAACCTGGACAGGCCCTGGAGCCGGGGCTACAGAGGAACCGATGCATCGGATGCAATCAAGTACAGGAAGAGAGACCACAGGGAAAGAGGGCCCTGTGACACAGCCCTCCTCAACCCTCTCAAAGCCAAGGGACCAAAACGGTCACAGCCACCAGATAATAGAGTGTTGTAGGTCATGATAAAGACTCCGCCTTTGTCTCTGCATCAGCTGGAACACCGTCAGGGGTTTGGAGGATACTCCAACCGCATGACAGAGTAATGGGGAAGATTTCCTTCAGGTGCTCACAAGTGTTTTTCTTTTCCTACAAACCTCTCCTCTTTGGGGAGGGTTTCTCAGACAATATTTGACAAAGCAGCTTCGTCTCTGACCGTCTCAGCTGTTACCAGTGTTCACATTTGACACAGTGTCAAATGTGTCAAAATGTGGAAATAATATTCAGGCCAGAGAGATTCCTGCTTAAAAGAAAGGAAAGTTATGTGC
>NW_027529998.1:182592-187821 GCF_008692635.1 Crocuta crocuta
TGATTTCATCCACTCACTGCCTCCTTCTGCTTATATTATATATATATACACACATCTAGCTCTCTTCTGAGAATTACGGAATCAAAAGCATGGGAGTAAAACCAGGGAACGCAATATTTTCAAATTTTGCTACAAGGTCTTGTGATTACTCAAGTGGTGGAAGCAATGCTAATCTAGTGAGAAGTGGGCAGATCATCTGAAGAAAGGTGGAGATGAATGTCCAGATAAACGTTCACCTCATAAAGTTTGCATTTCAGAGTCAATACAGCTCTGATCACAGCTGAGCAGAGCAGAGGCTCCCAAGAAACTCACTAGGGCAGATCCCAACATCTGGACGGATACTATCCTCACCCAGGGAGACCAGGTTCCTGTAGTTCTCCAGCATCACGTCCCTGTACAAGGCCCTCTGAGCAGGGTCCAGGCACTCCCACTCCTCCTGAGAGAATTCTACAGCCACATCCCTGAAGGTCAACAGCACCTGCAATGAAAAAGACCATGGGGAGGGCTCTTATCTTCACACAAATCATAAGAGAGAGATGTAAGGACTGATTTGGCTGTAGTGAGTATTTTGACACATCAGTAGAAGACAATTTTGAGCAAGTCATATAGCCCTAAATTTGTGTTATTATACTTCTCAAAGAGAGGACATAAATCCACAAAATCACTGTGCATTCTGCAATTTTGTGAACTAAATACACAAACTAAAAAATTCGTCACAAGGAGGACTATACAGAAGGGCTAGATAGTAAGTACATTTTACACACCAATGACTTCTCTGATGAGCTATGCCACGAGTAGTGTCTTTACAGATTACAAAATTCAGAAACTTTTAAGAAAGTTTGCAATCCAAGAATGTGATGATGATTAGAACAACAGAGACAAAAAGTTTTTGAACATTTACAATATGCTAAACATTACTCAAATAGGCAGTATTTGGTGCAATAACATTAGAGAAATATCTGTTCCCGCCGTATAGAGGAGACAACTGCCACAGAGACTCTAAGAAACTTGCCTTGGGCCAAACAGCTAAGAAATGGCAGAGCCGGCACTGACATCAGGTGTTAGGAATTTAGAAGTGAACCTACGGAATCCACAGTTAAGTAACAGAAGCAGTATTAAAATTATAGTGAGGGGTGCCTGGGTGGCTCATCTGTTAAGCGTCCAACTTCAGTTCAGGACATGATCTCACAGTTCGTGGGCTGGAGCCCCACATTGGGCTCTGTACTGACAGCGTAGAGCCTGCTTCAGATATTCTGTCTCCCTGTCTCTGCCCATCATCTGCCCACATGCACTCTCTCCCAAAAATAAACATTTTTAAGAAAGTACATTGCTAGCGGGTTTTCTAAGTGAGAAAGCATGAAAAAACAAAGCTAAAAACATGGACCACCTTGGGGCGCCTGGGTGGCTCAGTCAGTTAAGTGTCTGACTTCAGCTCAGGTTATGATCTCACGGTTCATGGGTTCAAGCCCTGCGTCGGGCTCTGTGCTGACAGCTAGCTCAGAGCCTGGAGCCTGCTTCAGATTCTGTGTCTCCCTCTCCCCTGCTCACACTGTATCACTCTCTCTCTCTCTCAGAAATAAAAAAATTAAATTAAAAAAATATTAAAAAAAAACATAGACCACCATATAATGTCATTATATATGCACACACATAGTACATTACTATTCTTACCACTATTCATTCACTAAGGAGTTAGTGTAGAAAAAATTTTAAGGCCATGAAAAGTATGTAAGAACAATTTTCAAAGGCTAAAATAAATATGAAAGTTATTTATGGGAGCTCCTGACTGGCTCAGTCAGGTAAGTGTCTGACTCTTGATTTCAGCTCAGGTCATGATACCACAGTTTCATGGGTTCAAGCCCCATGTCAGGCCTCTGCACTGGCAACTCAAAACCTGCTTGGGATTCCCTCTCTTTGCCTCTCCTTGTTCATGCTCTCTCTCAAAAATAAATAAATACACATTTTAAAAAAGTTATTTACATGACAATGTGTCTTTAATACACACCACAGGTTTCTTTTTTTCTTAACTTTTTTTAATTGTTTATTTATTTTTGAGAGAGAGAGAGACA
Source organism: Crocuta crocuta (assembly GCF_008692635.1). NCBI lineage: Eukaryota > Metazoa > Chordata > Mammalia > Carnivora > Hyaenidae > Crocuta > Crocuta crocuta. Next base: position 184,662 of record NW_027529998.1, read on the forward strand.
GAGTGCGAACAGGGGAGGGGCAGAGAGAGATGGAAACACAATCCAAAGCAGGCTCCAGGCTCTGAGCTGTCAGCAAAGAGCCCAACGTGGGGCTTGAACTCACAAACCATGAGATCATGACCTGAACCAAAGTTGGACGCCTATCCGACTAAGACACCCAGGCACCCCTCATACCATAGGTTTCTGCTTGCATACATGCACACACACTTACACTTTCATTAAAAGCAGTCATCTCAGACAGATTTCGGGGATGAATTTTTTGAATCTATCATTTTTTTTTACTCATCTGTATTGCAGTATTTTTGGTAAAATGAACATTCAGAAATTGTACATTAAGTACAAGTAAAATTAATTTAATGAGGTTGTTGTCAACATTATTCTTGTATTAACCTAGTTATTAAAAAATAGAAAACTTTCTTTTCCACTAAATATATATACATAAATACCAAAATTTTGTCCATTTAAATGTCCATTTAAACATAAGCCAAGTGGAGTTTATTGAATAATAAAACAATGATTGAAGATTTTAAAAGATATTAACATTCTATATCAATTTAATAGATTATGATAGAAAAATTTTTGAAAGCATTAGATTTTTGAAGATATTGGATAGTTAAAAGTCATGCTGAATAAAAAATTGGAAGTGTTATTAAGTAAGAAAATTCCAGTAAACATTGTGATTGTCAGTAAACAGAAGCATATCCATTGAAATGGAAGCTAACATAAGGGATATTATGGCCTCTGCCGTTCACCACTGCACACAGTGTTCATCAGGAACCATGTGGGATCCAGGCGTCTTCATTCAGAGAATGCTGTAATGAGTATCTCAAAGAAGAGCTATCTCTATGTTTACTAGCATGAAAAACAACTCCAAGATCTGTGTCCGGAATAAAATATCACCATATAACATTCACTGAAGAATTTTAACTAAAATCAACTAATGCTGGTAAATGCATTTTTATAAGACTTGCACTTAATCTTGCGCAGAACTGACAAGTGATTAGAAAGTCGGTGAGTCATAATGGAGGGCATGGTGGGGAAGCAGAGGTTTTACTTCTTAGTCCAGAAGGCGAAACACAGTGGAGTTTTACCCCAAAACCAAGGTACAGAGCATGTGATGTTTAAAACAAATTGCTGTTCAGTAATAATTGGTGGTACCAGAATTTGCTTCCAGGCACTCTGATGACAAAGATCAAGTTTTCGGCTCCAATGGAATGGCTGAAACCTTTTTACCTAAAACACCTTGGGCACAAACGTCCGTGCATGAATAAGGGTTTCACGGGATGGATATGCTGTGAGTGGTTTTAAAGAACTTCTTGTTAAAACAAATTACACAATAAAACATCCTTTATCATTAGGTTTCAGAACTTTCCATTCTAATCCAAATCATTACTCTCTTAGAGCCAGAAATAGGCCAATTCACGTGGTTGGTTTCAAACATCTCGTAAAATCAGGGACAACAGGTTTGCCCTCCTCAGTCTTCTTCTTCTTCCTTTTTTTCTTTTTAATTTTAATGTTTGTTTTTGAGAGAGACAGAGTGTGAGTGGGGGAGGGGCAGAGAGAGAGAGGGAGACACAGACTCAGACGCGGACGCAAGACTCTGAGCAGTCAGCAGAGCCCGATGCGGGGCTCAAACCCACAGTGCGAGATCATGACCTGAGCCGAAGTCGGATGCTCTACCGACTGAGCCACCCGGGCGCCCCTCGGTCTTCTTTTCCAGCTGTTCCCACACATTCATACCGCACCCAAATGCGCAGTTCTTCATGCTGCTCTACGAGGAGCTGCAGCACATTCGTGTGCAACCCCCGAAACGATCCCCTTTGCCAACCTCACTGACACCAAAGGAACACTCCCACCTTCCGATCCAAACCTAAGTATGAAACCCTTCCCTCTAGCTGATGCCCCCCCAACAGGGCCTCTTCACAAGTTCCACGTCTCCGGGGCGCCAAGCTGGAGGGATGGAATCTAGGTGACGATGAGGGGCACCGAGGCAAGTTCTGTTCCAGCAAACGTTGTTAGGCAGGTCCCTTGAGAGAAGATTACCAATTTCAGTTAGAGAGACAGAGGAAACAACCAAGAACGTGACTGTTACCTGGGAACGAGTCATGTCGGCCTCCGCTTTCTTTCCTGCTCCTCGGGGCTTCCCTCTCGGTAAGCTCGGTCTTGAGAAGTGAGCCCTGAGTGCGGAAAATAGGCTGTTTCATGCTTAGAAGGAACAAACCCCCTTCCTGTGACACAACCACACACGCAGGGAGGACCTCAACACGGGAAGAGACTGCTCTGCCGCCCGCGGAGGGGCTGGTGAGCAGAGCCGAGCAAGTGAGCTGGCTCTGCCCCTTTTCTGCAGAACTCCCCGGCCTGTGGAGAGGCCCGCGCGCTCTGCTGCTGCAGCAGTGGGGCCTGGGCTGGACGGACGCTCCCCTCCAAGCCACACACCCTGCCCTGGGCCCCTCCCCTCCCCCAACCCCTTTCTAGATCGGGGACGGAGAACAGGCCAGGGAGCGCGCGAAGCCGCGGTCTCCACGGCACCGAGGGGCTGGAAGTGGAGCCGGACGCCCGAGCACCGGAGCGTCTCACGGCGACGCCGGGTCTCACCGTGAGCGGGAGGGCGAGGACGGTAGTTGTAACTGCCACAGAACCCCGGTGTGGAGGACAGGAGGCTGTGCTGCCTCGAAACACGGGTTTGATACTGGATATCCGAACTTCACTCACCTGAGCGTGTGTATCGTTCAGTCCGACTCACTTCCTGGTCTGAAGGAAACTGCGCGTGCGCGGGCTGGAGCGCCGTCTTGGGGGCGGGGCCTGGGCGGGGCCGCGTCTAGCGGAGAGCGGTTGGGACTGGGCAGGAGGCGCGCGGTGGGGGCGGGCCGGTGTGGGGGCGGAGCCTCGACGAGACTGGCCCTGCTCGGCTCCCGGCTGTGTATGGGTCTGCTGGTCCTTCTTTGGAGCAGAGCTGCCTCCTGCATGTTCTAAATTAATGTTTTTTCTTTTCTTTAAAAAATGTTTTGTTTATTTCTAGGACAGAGAGAGAGACCGCGTGAGCAGGGGGGGGTCAGGGAGACAGGGAGACAGAGACTCTGAAACAGGCTCCAGGCTCCGAGCTGGCAGTCAGCACAGAGCCCGACGCGGGGCTCGAACCCACGAACCGCGCGATCATGAC
>NW_027529998.1:190762-217427 GCF_008692635.1 Crocuta crocuta
CTTTTTTTCTTTTTAATTTTAATGTTTGTTTTTGAGAGAGACAGAGTGTGAGTGGGGGAGGGGCAGAGAGAGAGAGGGAGACACAGACTCAGACGCGGACGCAAGACTCTGAGCAGTCAGCAGAGCCCGATGCGGGGCTCAAACCCACAGTGCGAGATCATGACCTGAGCCGAAGTCGGATGCTCTACCGACTGAGCCACCCGGGCGCCCCTCGGTCTTCTTTTCCAGCTGTTCCCACACATTCATACCGCACCCAAATGCGCAGTTCTTCATGCTGCTCTACGAGGAGCTGCAGCACATTCGTGTGCAACCCCCGAAACGATCCCCTTTGCCAACCTCACTGACACCAAAGGAACACTCCCACCTTCCGATCCAAACCTAAGTATGAAACCCTTCCCTCTAGCTGATGCCCCCCCAACAGGGCCTCTTCACAAGTTCCACGTCTCCGGGGCGCCAAGCTGGAGGGATGGAATCTAGGTGACGATGAGGGGCACCGAAGCAAGTTCTGTTCCAGCAAACGTTGTTAGGCAGGTCCCTTGAGAGAAGATTACCAATTTCAGTTAGAGAGACAGAGGAAACAACCAAGAACGTGACTGTTACCTGGGAACGAGTCATGTCGGCCTCCGCTTTCTTTCCTGCTCCTCGGGGCTTCCCTCTCGGTAAGCTCGGTCTTGAGAAGTGAGCCCTGAGTGCGGAAAATAGGCTGTTTCATGCTTAGAAGGAACAAACCCCCTTCCTGTGACACAACCACACACGCAGGGAGGACCTCAACACGGGAAGAGACTGCTCTGCCGCCCGCGGAGGGGCTGGTGAGCAGAGCCGAGCAAGTGAGCTGGCTCTGCCCCTTTTCTGCAGAACTCCCCGGCCTGTGGAGAGGCCCGCGCGCTCTGCTGCTGCAGCAGTGGGGCCTGGGCTGGACGGACGCTCCCCTCCAAGCCACACACCCTGCCCTGGGCCCCTCCCCTCCCCCAACCCCTTTCTAGATCGGGGACGGAGAACAGGCCAGGGAGCGCGCGAAGCCGCGGTCTCCACGGCACCGAGGGGCTGGAAGTGGAGCCGGACGCCCGAGCACCGGAGCGTCTCACGGCGACGCCGGGTCTCACCGTGAGCGGGAGGGTGAGGACGGTAGTTGTAACTGCCACAGAACCCCGGTGTGGAGGACAGGAGGCTGTGCTGCCTCGAAACACGGGTTTGATACTGGATATCCGAACTTCACTCACCTGAGCGTGTGTATCGTTCAGTCCGACTCACTTCCTGGTCTGAAGGAAACTGCGCGTGCGCGGGCTGGAGCGCCGTCTTGGGGGCGGGGCCTGGGCGGGGCCGCGTCTAGCGGAGAGCGGTTGGGACTGGGCAGGAGGCGCGCGGTGGGGGCGGGCCGGTGTGGGGGCGGAGCCTCGACGAGACTGGCCCTGCTCGGCTCCCGGCTGTGTATGGGTCTGCTGGTCCTTCTTTGGAGCAGAGCTGCCTCCTGCATGTTCTAAATTAATGTTTTTTCTTTTCTTTAAAAAATGTTTTGTTTATTTCTAGGACAGAGAGAGAGACCGCGTGAGCAGGGGGGGGTCAGGGAGACAGGGAGACAGAGACTCTGAAACAGGCTCCAGGCTCCGAGCTGGCAGTCAGCACAGAGCCCGACGCGGGGCTCGAACCCACGAACCGCGAGATCATGACCTAAGCGGAAGTCGGACGCTTAACCGACTAAGCCACCCAGGCGCCCCTCTAAATTAATGTTTAAGGTAACAGAGTAGTTATAATGGCCGCTTATATTAGAAGCTGAGATGTTTTCCTCAAGTAGAGAATGACTAAATTGAAAAGCTCTTTGTGCCAGCTGGTGGAGATGTGCCTTGCGAGTGATGGACACTGGAATGACATCTCAGGAAAGAACTAAGAAGTATCATCGAGAGCTAGGACTTAACAACGAGTAAGAAGGATCTTCGTTTACATTTACTCTATTGCCACAGTTACTTGAATTTACCAGTTTGCTGTCACAACTTAGAAAGGATTCGGATTTGATATAGATCCTGAGTGTAATTATATGCTATATTGATGATATCATAAGAATATCAGAAACTGAAAAATAAGCTACGTGGAACTGATCTAAATGCATTAATGGCACCAAAAGAGACTGGTTGTTAAATCCAGCAAAGATCTAGAGACTTGCCCAAATGGTGAAATTCTTTGGAATATTCTGGGTAGAAACCATCCATGACGTTCCACAGGTGACTAAAAATAAACTGGTATCCCTACCTACACCTAGAACGAAACAAGAAGCCAAGTGTTTTGCTATTGGTCTATTTGGATTTTGGAGAATGCATTTTCTACATCCAGGAATATTGCTTGCTCCTATCCATGAAACTATCCCAAAGAAGGCCATATTAAATTAAGACCTAACAAAGACATGCCATGTCTGGTTTGCAAAAGTAGTGTCTCTCAGTGTCTATGGATCCCTGTGATCCTTTAATAAACGATTTTGGAAGTGACTGCGACGCATAATAATGAGGATTGTAATTAATGTTAAAAACCTTTGAGTGCCACCTAGTGGCGACCACTAAGATGTGGGACCAGAAAATTTTTGGATGCCAGGGTTAGCATACCATCTGAGTTACAGTTACTAGCTTGCTACTAGGTGTTAATTGAGATGTCCTTTGGGGCTAAAGAACATAAAATAATATTGAAACATGAAATTCTGATAATGTTTTGGACCATGTTGGAGAAACATTCTAATAAGGGATGAAGTGCCTATATTATAAGTGTTCCATAATAAAAAGGAAACCATTTTTACAGAGGTGTGCTGCAGGGGGGTGCAAGTATGCAGCCATAATATCCACAGCAGGTAGCCTCTTTTCTCTTAGGAACAATTTTAGCAACACCCAGCAACACCTGAGTTGCTGCCAGAACTTACTGCTGCTTGTTTTTGTGGATGGAAAGCTATTAAACTGAATAGGAGAAAACGATGGGCTTTTGATGACCAGTAGGCATCTTACAGTGGGTCTGATTCCCCTGGAAAACTGCCCCATCCTGAGCCTAGGAAGGCAATGGGAAACCCAATGACATACCTAAAATAATTTTATCTAGGTGTAACTACTATGCATTTAACTCTAGTTTGAGGGACTCAGCATTTTTGGATACAAAACATGTATCCGCCTCACATACACACACACATGTGGGTATTATTATTGTTGGTAGAGCTGCTATAAACATTGTGTGTCCCTTTGAAACAGCACAACTGTATCCCTTGGATAAATACCTAGTGCAATGATTGGCTCGTAGGGTAGTTCTATTTTTAATTTTTTGAGGAACCTCCATACTGTTTTTCAGAGTGGCTACATCAGTGTGCATTCCCACCAGCAGTGCAAAAGAGATCCTCTTTCTCCACATACCATCTGTTGTTGCCTGAGTTGTTAATGTTAGCCATTCTGACAGGTGTGAGGTGGTAGCTCACTGTAGTAATGATTTGTATTTCCCTGATGATGATGATGATGTTGAGCATTTTTTCATGTGTCTGTTAGCCATCTGGATGTGTTCTTTGGAAAAGTGTCTGTTCATAGCTTCTGCCCATTTCTTCACTGGATTATTTGTTTTTGGGGTGTTGAGTTTGATAAGTTCTTTATAGATTTTGGATACTAACCTTTTATCTGAAATGTCATTTGCAATTATCTTCTCCCATTCTATTGGTTGCCTTTTAGTTTTGCTGATTGTTTCCTTCACCGTGCAGAAGCTTTTTATCTTGATGAGTCCCAATAGTCCATTTTTGTTTTTGTGCCTCCAGACACATATTGAGTATGATGTTGCTACGGCCAAGGTCAAAGAAGTTTTGTCTGTTTTCTCCTCTAGGATTTTGATGGCTTCCTGTCTTGTGTTTAGATCTTTCATCCATTTTAAGTTTATTTTTGTGTGTGGTGTAAGAAAGTGATCCAGGTTCATTCTTCTACATGTGTCTGTCCAGTTCTCCCAACACAATTTGCTGAAGAGACTGTCTTTATCCCATTGGATATTCTTTCTTGCTTTGCCAAAGATTCGTTGGCCATATGTTTATGGGTCCATTTCTAGGTTCTCTATTCCGTTCCACTGATCTGAGTGTTTTTCTGCCTGTATCATACTGTCTTGATCATTACAGCTTTGTAATACATCTTGAAGTCTGGGATAGTGATGCTTCCAGCTTTGGTTTTCTTTTTCAGGATTGCTTTGGCTATTCAGAGTATTTTGTGGTTCCGTACAAATTTTAGGATTGTTTGTTCTAGCTCTGTGAAGAATGCTGGTGTTATTTTGATAGGGATTGCCCTGAATATGTAGATTGCTTTGAGTAGTATTGACATTTTAACAATATTCATTCTGCCAATCATGAGCATAGAATATTTTCCCTTTTTTTGTGTGTCTTCAATTCCTTTCATAAGCTTTCTATAGTTTTCAGTATATAGATTTTTCACCTCTTTGGGTAGGTTTACTCCTACGTATTTTATGGTTTTTGGTGCAATTACAAATAGGATTGATTCCTTGATTTCTCTTTCTTTTGCTTCATTATTGGTGTATAAAAATGCAACCGATTTCTGTGCATTGATTTTATATCTTGTGACTTTGCTGAATTCATGGATCAGTTCTAACAGTTTTGGGGGGGAATCTTTTGGGTTTTCCATATAGAGTATCATGTCATCTACAAAGAGTGAAAGCATGCCCTCCTCCTGGCTCATTTGGATGCCTTTTATTCCTTTGTGTTGTCTGATTCTGAGGCTACGACTTCCAGTACTATGTTGAATAACAGTGGCAAGAGTGGACATCCATGTCATGTTCCTGACCTTAGAGGGAAAGCTCTGTTTTTCCCCATTGAGGAAAATATTAGTGGTGGGGCTTTCATATATGGCTTTTATGATCTTGAGGTATGATCCTTCTATCCCTACTTTTTTGAGGATTTTTATCAAGAAAGCATGTTTACAAATGCTTTATCTGCATCTATTGAAAACATCATATGGTTCTTGTCCTTTCTTTTATTGATGTGATGTATCACATTGATTGTTTTGCAAATATTGAACTAGCCCTTATCCCAGGTATAAATTCCACTTGGTCGTCGTGAATAATTCTCTTAATGTATTGTTGGATCCAGTTGGCTATTATTTTGTTGAGGATTTTTGCATTCATGTTCATCAGGGAAATTGGTCTGTAGTTCTCCTTTTTAGTGGGGTCTTTGTCTGGATTGGAATCATAACCCCTTTTTTCCCATGATCTGTTCCCTCTTAACTCACTTATTTCCATCATATTTCTAACACTCATCCACCCAGCATATATCTCCAGTTTCCTGAACTTCCTGGCACACTTTGCTCATTGTGCTCTTGAATCCTGCCCTTCAACACTGTGACTTCAGCCTTCTTGTGTCTTTTAACCTCTTTCCTCTCTATCATTCCTTCCATGTCCTGTGCTGTTTGTGCTGTACCTGCATACCCCTACCCTTGCTCTCACTTTACCCCTCTCTCCCCAACTCCCCTTCCCATCCCTTCACATACGCATGTGCATGGTCACTCCCTGATATCACTGCTTTGCAGCTATGTGCCTTGAACTGAAATGACAGTGCTCACAGCAGATTTGAAATGTTGTGCTTCCTTGTTGGGATGAGCACTGGGTGTTATATGGAAACCAACTTGACAATAAACTATTAAAAAAAAAAAGAAATGTTGTGCTTCATAGATACCCTCTTTACAGGTTGGAGAGATGGAAAGAGTAACAAAGTTGAAAAGTGCCCTTTTTGGGAGCATCTAGTGGTGAGATGAAACTATTTTCCCATATATGAACATCTTATCCAGATACACACACACACACACACACACACACACACACACACACACACACGATGATGGTGTGAATGTGACTTTGTGTAGCTGTGTGTCATAGGGTGTACAAATGCAACTGTGTGTTCATATGTGTTGAACTGTGGAGGAGTCTGAGTTTATAAAGCAAAGTCTATGTAAGTGTGTACATGGTTAGGTATGTGAGGATGTGTGACTGTATTTGTGTGGGTGTACATGCACATGTGTGTTTACATATTTATGTAAGGGTATAAATCAGAGTGTGTGTGTGTGTGTGTGTGTGTGTGTGTGTGTGGACTAGAACTTGTCCACCATTATGGTGTTAATCCATGACTTTAAAATTGGGGGTGCATTAAATACTGAATGTGGATCATAGTGGACATTTGTTTGTAGGAAAAAGCAATGGACTAATTAGAACTCATTGTTCATTAATTATGGAAGAAGACAAGTTTTCTTATGAAAATTGAGCAAAGAAATAAATAAGAGTAGGAGACAGGTAATCAGTGTTCTAGAATTGAGGAAGTGACATTGGCTTATCTCATAGTTGAAGGAATTGTAAGAATTATCTGTACAAATCATCTGATCCTGCCTGTAAAGCCATGCTTTATTAGTGAGGAGTTCATAAACTTCTGTCTTTCAATGGATTTTGTTCTATTTATAATTCATATCCCTATTGGAGGTTATAGGGAAGCATGAATATGGAGAGAGTTCATATTGCTATAAAATTTCCAAATCACCTAGACTTCCAAATCAATTGCCATTGGGTTGTGGGTTTCTAGTCCAGAGGTTTCCAGTGAAAATTGTCTTCATGTGTTTCCTTGACATCTGTCACTTTCAAAATCCTTCTCAGGTATGTCATCTGTTTCCACTGCTCTACCATTAATTAAATGATGGTGTAGCTTAGTGGTCTGAAGAGTAATACAGAACTCTCTTTGCAGGGGGGAGAAAAAAAACTTTTCTGGAGAGCAGAGAATCCAGTGAGACACATGAGCTTCCCCTGCCAGCTTCTCACATGTCAGAATTTCTTTCTCCTTCCATCTGATACCCTGTCTGTCTCCAGGGATAAAAGGAAGAGCCTCATCCAAACTCTATAATGATCTCTTTGGAGATGATACCTACAAACTTGTAATTGCTTTTTTGGTAATTAGCAACTGAGGGGAAAAAGAATTTGTCACAAATATTCCTAGTTTGCCAAGCCTGTTTTTTCCCTGCAGCTACAGGTGAAGAAATTGTTGCATTTCCACAGGGAGGTGATGTTACAAAACCAGACATATATCTAGTGGTCTGACCGCCTCCCTGTCCCATATGCTGGCTGTTGCAATTGTCACTCTGACCTCCGTGCTGGTAGCCAGAGGAAGTCAGGTGAGTATTTTCTATTTTGGTCTAAGAGGTAGGGTCTGCAACCAAGGAATGGTATCAGGGGTCTGGGTAAGCGATCATCTTGGGAAAAAAAGATTCTTCTGTGTTTCAACCTGGTACAGAGCCAAAGCCACATGGGAAGGAAGCATAACTCTCAGGCTTGAAGTGAACTAGTAAAGAGAGAAGGGGTTGTAGACCTTCACCATCTCTGATGGCTCCTGATGTGTTTACTGTAATCTTCACTGAAAGTGACTATTGGTATTTTAATCAAGTGATTTGGGAACCTGGTTTCCAGTGCTTAGGACTCAACTACCAGAATCAATCTGTTGTTCCTGCTATCTAGCAGGATTCATAGACTAAATTCTCAGGATATCCAGAGGTGCCTGTAACACTTCTGTGTTGTAATAATTAAAAAAAAAAAAAAGTGGATGAAACCAAAGAAATCCTCTAACCTTGTGCAGAAAGGGTACTTCCAAATGGTAAATGCAAGAGTAGAAAGGCTTTCTACTTTCTACTCTTTGAGTATGTTAAGTGCTTAATAAAGACAGTGATTGTTTCCTATTAAGAAGCAGCAAGAAAAGTAATGGTAATAGAATAACAATTGGTTTCAGATAGTGGCTTTAGGCACAATGTATCTGTTGATGTACTCTCTGATTTAAAAGTAATCTCAAGGCCATCTGGGTGGCTCAGTTGTTTGAGTGTCTGACTCTTGATTTCCGATCAGGTCATGATCCCAGGGTTGTGGAATTGAGTGCAGTGAGCACCCTGCACTGAGCCTGCTTAAGATTCTCTTCCTATGCCCCCCTCCCCTGCTTACACACTCTTTCTCTCAAATTAAAAAAAAAGAGTTATCTAATATGAATCATAAACTATAGTTTCAACTTATAAAATACACATACATCACACCCTTGAGATTCTGTTTTGAAATGAGTATATTTTAATAGTTCACAAATCTTACCTTATTGTTAGTACTTTTTACTTTAGTCATATTTTAATAAACACATTAGCTTCTGATTTGAAAATGCTAATATTTAGTTTCTACCTTACATGATTTTATCACATCTTTTGGTTCATGTCCCACAGTTCAGGAACCGACATCATGTTAAATGATTCCTGTGAAAGGTGTCATTTTGCTCCCTGCATAAAAGCACATTAGTGTTTCTGTTGCCATCCCAGAATAGAGCCAATTGTACCTTCTTTAAAGATAATTTGTCATATCCACTGAAGAAATGGGCTAACAACATGAACAGACACTTCTCCAAAGAAGACATCCAGATGGTTAACAGACACATGAAACAATCCTCAACATCACTCATCAACAGGGAAATACAAATCAATACCACAATAAGCTACTACCTCACACCTGTTAAAATGGCTAAAATCAACAACTCAGGTAACAACAGATGCTGGTGAGGAAGTAGAGAAATAGGCTCTCTTTCGCACTGCTGGTGGGAATGCAAACTGGTGCAGCCGCTCTGGAAAACAGTATGGAGGTTCCTCAAAAAATTAAAAATAGAACTACCCTACGAGCCAGTCATTGCTCTAGGTATTTATCCAAGGGATACAGTTGTGCTGTTTCAAAGGGACATATGCACCCCAATGTTTGTAGCAACTCTACCAATAGCCAAAATATGGAAAGAGCCCAAATGTCCGTCAATGGATGAATAGATAAAGAAGATGTGGTGCATATATACAATGGAGTATTACTTGGCAATAAAAAGAATGAAATCTTGCCATTTGCAACTACGTGGATGGAACTAGAGGGTATTATGCTAAGCGAAATTAGTCAGAAAGACAAAAAGCATATGACTTCACTCATAAGAGGACTTTAAGACACAGAACAGATGAACATAAGGGAAGGGAAGCAAAAAGAATATAAAAACAGGGAGGGAGACAAAACATAAGAGACTCTTAAATATGGAGAACAAACAGGGTTCCTAGAGGGGTTGTGGGAGGGGGGGATGGGCTAAATGGGTAAGGTCATTAAGGAATCTACTCTTGAAATCATTGTTGCACTATATGCTAACTAACTTGGATGTAAATTTTAAGAAATTTAATTAAAAAGTTTATTAAAAAAAGATAACTTGTCATAATGCATTCCCTGACAAAATTATACTATAATTGATGTATCAATATTTTATTATGAAATCTATATCTATAATTTGTAACAGCCTATACACATAAATGGAATCTTGTCACAACAAAATGGTAAAACAAAGTAGCATCAATCTAAAATAAGAAGACAAGCTATGAAAATGAATAAATATTCATCTGTATTCTTCAGGAACACAGCTAAGTAGTTATGTTAGAATAGTTTAGTGGGTTTTTTTTTTTAATGTTTATTTTTGAGAGAGAAAGAGAGTCTGGGACAGGGGTGGGTCAGAGAGAGGGGGACAGAGGATCAGAAGCAGGCTCGTGCTGACAGCAGTGACGACAGCGCGGAGCTGGAACTCCCAAACCTGGAGGTCCTAAACTCAGCTGAAGTCCGACACTCAACGAAATCAGCCACCCAGGTGCCCCAGAATAGCTTACTGTTTAAATGCACGGCCTTTGGGCACCTGGGTGGCTCAGTTGCTTAAGCATCGGACTTGGTTTCAGGTCATGATCTCATGGCTCACGAGTTTGAGCCCCGCGTCAGCTCTGTGTTGACAGCTTCAAGCCTGGAGCATATTTCAGATTCTGTGTCTCCCCCTCTTTCTACCTCTCCCTCGTTTGCACTCTCTTCCTTTTTCAAAAATAAATAAACATTCGGGGCGCCTGGGTGGCTTAGTCGGTTAAGCGTCCGACTTTCGCTTAGGTCATGATCTCACGGTTTGTAGGTTCGAGCCCCGCATCAGGGTCTGTGCTGACTGCCAGCTCAGAGCCTGGAGCCTATTTCAGAGTCTGTATCTCCCTCTCTCTCTGACCCTCCCCTGCTCACGCTGTCTCTCTCTCTCTCTCTCTCCTAGAAATAAATTAAAATATTTAAATAATAATAAATAAATAAATAAACATTGAAAAAAATTTAATACACTTTTTACCAGCCACACCAGGTCAAGTCCACCCTTTGCCCATAATATGGCTTACATTTAGAGAGATCATTAAACTTTATCTGTCCAAGCGCTCCTTATTTTTCCAATAGAAATAATGCTACTGCCTGTCTCATAGCGTTATGAAGAGCACAGAATTTATTACAGGTATGGCCTCATGGGAGTGACTTGTGTTTTGTGAAAACTCTTCAAAGCTGATGTATTCAGGGACACGTAGGTGGCTCACTTGGCTAAGCAACTGTCTTCGGCTCAGGTCATGATTTCACAGTTCGTGGATTCGAGCCCCATGTCAGGCTCTGTGCTCACAGCTCAGAGCCTGGAGTCTGCTTCAGATTCTGTATCTCCCTCTCTCTCTGACCCTCCCCTGCTCATGCTCTCTCTCTCTCTCAGAAATAAATAAAAACATTAAAAAATATATAAAAAAAACAAAGGTGATGTATTCACCTCTTAAAAACATGTAATAAGAAACATTAAGTAAATATTTCTAAGTACAAACTAAGTTAAGTGGAGAACACTGAATTCCAGCCTACATGACATGTGCCTCATGTCTCCTGTTCCCATGCAGGAATCTGGCTCAGAAGAATTTCACGCCTTGGGATTTTACAGAATGACCACCAGTGATTTGGCAATGGTAATGATCTTCTTATTACAAACTATAGTTGGACTTCTGGGGAATTTTTATCTTCTTTACCATTATCTCTTACTTTCTCTAACAGGATGGGGGTTCAGGTCCACAGATTTGATCCTCAAGCACCTGACTGTAGCCAACTCCTTAGTCATTCTCTCTAAAGGAATCCCCCAGGTAATGACAGCTTGGGGGCTGAAAGACTTCCTCAATGATACTGGATGTAAATTTGTTTTCTATGTTCACAGAGTGGGCAGAAATGTGTCCATTGGCTCCATCTGCCTCTTGAGCCTCTTCCAAATGATCATCATCAGTCCCAGGGATTCCTGGTGGGGAGGGCTAAAAGCGAAAGCTTCCAAGTACCTGGGCACCTCCAACCTCCTCTGTTGGATCCTGAACATTATGCATATTATTATTCCTGTGTATATAACAGCCAAGTGGAGCCACCAAAATGTCACAAAGAGAAAGAGTTGTGGCCCTGTTATTCTAGAGGTCATGACTACATAGCACAGCCACTGCATTTAGCATCATTATTATTCCATGATGGCTTCTGTTTGGGGCTTGTGATCTGGACCAGTGGCTCTATGGTTTTAATTCTGCACAGGCACAAGCAGCGGGCCCAATACACTCATAGGAACAATCTCTCTGCCAGATCATCCCCTGAGACTACAGCCACCCAAAGCATCCTTATCCTCGTCATCACCTTTGTGTCTTTGTGCATTCTCTCCTCCATCTTTCACAATTGTACAGTGATTTTTGACAATCCCAGCTGGTGGCTGACGAACACCACTATACTAATCACCTCATGTTTTCCAACTATAAGTCCTTACCTCCTCATAAGCCATGACTCCAGGTTGTCCCGGTTCTGCTTTGCCAAGAAAGGAAATACAAAATTACTTAAATTTATCATAAATATGTAAATTATATGCATATTCACAACAGTTAGCTTTTTTTTTTTTAAATGTTTTATTTATTTCTAGGAGAGAGAGAGAGAGAGAGACAGCGTGAGCAGGGGAGGGTCAGAGAGAGAGGGAGTCACAGACTCTGAAACAGGCTCCGGGCTCTGAGCTGGCAGTCAGCACAGAGCCCGACGCGGGGCTCGAACCCACGAACCGCGAGATCATGACCTAAGCGAAAGTCGGACGCTTAACCGACTAAGCCACCCAGGCGCCCCCACAACAGTTAGCTTTTTAGTTATTAATTCATTTGACAGTTTAATCACAATCCTGAAAGTCATATTGCAAGAGGGTGATAAACGACACAGACTTGGCTTCAGTGCAAAATGAGTAAGTGGAATGCAATTATAAATGAAGTATTATGTGATTATCACATTAATACAATGTAATATAAATGTCTTAATATTTGAAGTGAGGGGGTTTGAAACCCATGTAATATTTAAACAACAGTTCCTGAAACAATCTGGAGATTATGAACTCATTGAGCATGTAACTTTCAATGTGATATAATAAATTTTCTCCAAAATTAACTAGTTATGGGATTATACGACAAATTCCCTAAGCTAGGGACACCATTTGATGTGGCCCTTCAATATACTGAAGACAACAAAATTTCCACAGAATAATGGATAACCTGGAGTTAAGCTGGAGAGTAAATTCGTTTTCAGAGAATGGAGGCATCAGGAGCCAAGTATGAGTTTGGTATGTCACACTCTTGTAGAGATGTTAATCATTTGAAGTCTGATGTTTTGAAGGGAGATTTAAGCATTTTCTTACAGAAGGACCACATTGACCTGGTGTAGGTTAGGGAAGAGCACAAAAGTAAGTTTTGCTGTTTTCAAGTGTTGACTCGTAAAAAACACATGTTGTATGGGATAAAAATGCATAGATTTGGGGATCTGTGGAAGTTTCCTCTTGATCTATTATGCAAAGATGCCATTAAGGCATGTTGGCAAGAAGCAGCCTCCATGGTACACTCTCTGGTTTCTTGGGCGAGGAAATAAGTTTATTTAGGGAACTTTCATTAAACTTGAGTAGTGGGGGAGTAGCCGTTGGAAGAGTAAGTCATGGATCCATTTTGTTAATTTGGAGTTTTTGTGTGAGGTTGTCAAAAGATGAGAATGGACATGTCCTTAATTTTAGGAAATATTTTAATGTGGCTGTCTGTACATATAAAGTTGATGTGAATATTAACGATTCAAAATTCAAAAAGCAAAAGAATTAGTTTGATCTAATGGATATATATTGGCCCCTTTGCCACAAAAAATAGAGAAATGCATTTTTTAGCCCATGTGAAACACAGAGAAATATTTACCATAATTATACCACAAGCAGTATGTGGATGGATAGATATAACATATCAATATTTGTGCATATATATGTGTAAGTTTTTATATGTGTATAAGTTTGTGTATATACATGTGCGTATATATGTACATATATGCTCATGTAAAATAAGTCCAGTTATTTTTCTGTCAATAATATTGGAAAACTAAATTGAGGAATAAATATAATACTAATTATAATGTTTTAACTGTAAATTATATATTATCTGATCCCTCCATCCTAGTGGTTTAATTGGTAAAAGTTACATAGAATACATTTTTAATTTTTCGATTTTAATCCTTGACTTATCTGTATCTCTGGAAAATGAAGCCAGTTGGATATACTAAGAAAATGTTTGACTTTATTAGTTGTAATTTGTCTTTTATGGTTAATGTAAGAGCGAATATATCTAGAATTGGATTTATCAACTTTTTATATGCTCTTTATTACACCTGTTCTATTTTCTTATCTTTTCTCCATTATAATTAAAAAAAATATTTTAGAGAAAGAGAACAAGTGCGTGAGCTTAAGCAGGCTCCAAGCTCAGTGTGTAGACGGAGTGGGGCTAGGTCCCACAACTGAGATCATGACCTGAGCTGAAATCTAAAGTCAGATGCTCAACCAACTGAGCCACCCAGGCACCCCTGTATCAATTTTTTAAAATAACTCTGTATTTTGTACCCCCTTTTGGAGTATGTGTAATTACTGAGAAAATTATATAGAATATGTTTTTCTTTTTTCAATTTTAATTCTTATATTTAACTGTATCTCTTAAAAAATACTCAATTACATATAGTAAAATGTGTTTGACTTTAATGAGATTAATCTCTTATATTCAGTATCATATTAAATGTATTTCCAATTGCATTTATCAATCTATACTATGTTCTTCATTACACCTATAGTCTGTCTGTTCTTAGTTTGCCAATTCCAACTTCTGCATTAATTTTAAATAATTCTACATTGTACCTCTCTTATCTTGGAGATCATATATTTAGTATTTCTTAGTTTTTAATGTAGAAATTACAGTATACTTTAAAAAAACAAGTCAGAACTGGGCTCTGTGCTTTCAGCGTAGAACCTGCTTTGGAACTTCTGTCACACACTCTCTCTCTGGCCCTCCCCAACTTGTATTCTCTCTCTCTCTCAAAAATAAATAAATAGTTTTTAAAAACTATTCAGAGTGTAGTTATTTAATACATCTACTTCTACCTGGACAATATGATGGCAATCCAACACTAATAGATTAACTTTCACTCAATTTGTTTTTGTTTATATGCTGTACATTACATCATCAGGACTTATTTATTTTATAACAAGAAGTCTGTACCTTTCAACCACCTTCACTTATTTCACCCACAAGGGGTAGCCCTTGTCTCTGGCAACCACTAATCTATTCTCTATATTTATGAGTTCAGGCTTTGTTTGTTTGTTTTAGATTCCAGATATAATTGAGATTATATGGTATTTGTCTTTCTTTGTCTGACTTATTTCACTTAGCATAATGCTAATGGACTGCAAATTTCATCTATATTGTCACAAATGGCAAGGTTTCTTTCTTTTTAATGGCTGAATAATATTCACATAAATACTGCATCTTCTTTATCCATTCATCCATTGATGGACACTTAGGTTGTTTCTATGTCTTCACTAGTGTAAATAATGCTGCAGTGAACACAGGAGTGCATATATCTTCTTGAGTTAGTATTTTGTGTTTCCTTTGAATAAATACCCAGAGGTAGAATTGCAGAATATGGTAGTTTCATTTTTAATTTTTTGAGGAACCACCATATAATTTTCCATAGTGGCTGCACCAATTTACATTCCCACCAACAATGCACAAGGGTTTCCTTTTCTGTCCATCCTTGTCAACACTTGCCATTTCTCATCTTTTTTATAATAGCCATTCTAATGGGTGTGAGGTGATATTGTGGTTTTGATTTGCAATCTCCTGATGATTAATAATGTTGAGCACCTTTCTTGTACCTGCTGGCCATCTGTATGTCTTCTTTGGGAAAATGTCTATTCAGATCCTCTGTCCCTTTTTACTTTTTTTTTAATGAAAAATTTTAAATGTCTATTTATATTTGACAGAGAGAGAGAGAGAGAGACAGAGGGCGAGCTGGGGAGGGGCAGAGAGAGAGGAAGACACAGAATCTGAAGCAGGCTCCAGGTTCCAAGCTATCAGCACAGAACCCAATGGGGGGCTTGAACTCATGGACCATGAATTCATGACCTGAGCTGAGATCAGATGCTTAACCAACTGAGCCACCCAGGTGCCCCTCCTCTGTCCCTGTTAAAATCAGATTGCTTGTTTATTTGTTTTTGTTGTTGTTCTTGGTGTTTGTTATAGTTGTTGTTGTTTTTCCTATTGAGTTATATGTGTTCTTTATATATTTTGGATACTAACCCCATCAGATATATGGTTTGCAAATATTTTCTTTCATTCAGTAGGTCGCCTTTTTCATTTGATGGTTTCCTCTGCTGGGCAGAAGCTTTTTAGTTTGAAGCAGTCTCATTTATTTATTTTTGCTTTTGTTTCTTTCTATGTCAAATCCAGAAACAACATGGAGGAACCTGGAGAACATTATGCTAAGTAAAATAAGGCAGGTACAGAAAGAGAAGCACTGCATGATCTCACTTATTTGTGGAACCCTGAAGAGTTAAACTCATAGAACAAAGACTACAGGTTTTCACAGACTCAGAGGTGGGAGAAATGAATAGATGTTGGTAAAATGGTACAAAGTTTCAGTTGTGCACATTGAAAACTTCTGAGGATCTAACATGAAGCATGGTGACTGTAGTTGATAATGTATTATTTGATATTTACACTTTGCTAAGAGAGGAGATATTAAGTGCTCACTACACACACAGAGAAAAGATAACTATGTGCGGTGATAGGTTTGTTAATTGATTTTATTTCATTAATCACTTCACAGTATGTATATATATACACACCAAAACATTGTGTTGTACACTTAAAATATAAACTATTGGTTTGTCAGACCTCAATAAAACTGGAGAAAAAGAATTTATTTAAAATCTGTCTTATTATGGATAATTTTGTAATTAAGATATGTATTATACTTTGGAAACATTAAAGAGTTTTTCATTGTGTCCTATTTCAGCACAAGACCTCAAGACATAGGCCAAGTTGGGTGGTCCTCCAGGCACTTCTTTCCTTTACTGACTACCCAGTACCAGTTAACAGCCCCTCCTGCCACCCAGCTCACATCCTATATATTTGGTATTCTGAAAGAAGAGCAAGATGGCTGGGCCATTGTGCACCCCAAGTCCTACATGCAGACATCTACTCTATATCCAATTTAAAGCATTTTGGTGGGGGGCTGTTGGGGGGACACCTGGCTGGCTCAGTCGGTGGAGCATGCAACTCTTGACTCGGGGTTGTAAGTTTGAGCCTCATGCTGGTTGTAGAGATTGCTTAAAATTAAAAATAAAATCTTAAAACAAAAATTATTTTAGGGGTATTGTATATAGGTACTTTTTTGGCCTAATGAGCTGAAATTAGAATCTATTTATGATTAAGTCATGACTGAGTCCTCTAAGAGGGAAATAATGAATGGGCACCAAATTCTTGACTTCCAAATTGCCCTTGTGACTTTCATTACAACAGCCTGCATTCTGCACCTAGATCTGCCTCAGTGACCCCCACCCTGTGAACTGTAGCCCTCCCCTAGAACTCCTGTAGATACCCCCACCATTGCTAGATTCTTAACAGTTAACCTCTGTCTCCATCTTGTGAACTTTATAACCTCAAAATCTTCAAAAGTTCTCTCTCCACATTCCAATGACCACACACAAATGCTCTTTACTTTCCATACCCCTTGAATGCACCAGCCTCGCTTCCCTCCGTCTTCCTATTCCTAAATTTACCCTCCTGTTTCAGTGATCTCAAACCATTTCTTATGTCCTCTGTGGCCCTTGGGCCTCAGCCCTTAACCATTGGATTTCCTCATTTTCCCCATGACTTTCATGCATTGTGCCTACCCTGCAATCCCTACCTGGTTCTCCTGGGCCCTTTAGCTCATGATTCCCACTATCCTTCCCAGCTTTCAGCAGCACTCTGCTCCCATTTTGCTTCCCTGTACCCACTCCTAGCCCTCAAGTTCCATCTCTCTCTCTCTACTCTGCATCTCTACTTTGATCAATTACTCCCATGAACTGAATACCCCAATAGATATACTGCTTTATTTGTTGTATTATCTAACTTCTCACAGACAATAACTATAATGTATGTTTTACCTAATCCTGTGCTTAATTCACCTTCTGTCATTATTAGTCCATCCTTATTAATCCCTTCATCCCCATGACCTTCTTCATCCATCCACAAAGTCCACAATTTCTCTAGTATCCTTAACTTCCTTGCACGCTAAATCTCTTATACCAATAAATCCCTTTGTTTAGGTTCTCAGTTACTTGAACCCACTTGTTCCTTTTAACCCTCTTTCCTCTCTCTCCCTCCTGTTGATTCCTACCCTTCTCTGCAAATTCCCGGATGTTATCAGAAACTGGCCTCAGTACATGGAGGGCAGGGAGAGATGAAGAGGCTGGCCACTCCACGTTGGTGGGTAGCAGTTTTAATAAGTAAAGAGAACTTACATATGAAACTTGTCTTGGGCAGTGGCACAATAAGTGGATCCCCATACCTGCCTGTCCAATCTTAAAGTTTATATAGAGAGAAGCCTTAACTGGACTCAGTCATGTACACCATGCAGGTATTCTCAACACTATGTCACCATCTCAAGGCTGTGTCCTTGGAGCAGCCTCTGGGAGTGGGAAAGGCAAGTAGAACCCACATTCCAAGGACAAGGGAGCAGGTGAGGGGCCTCTGAGTGTCTGGGGTCAAGCTGATGGGTCAATCAGTGATCACATTTTATTTTTTTTGATGATGTTCCCCAACACCCCTGAGCTCTCCCTTCCTTCACTCCCTATGCTGTCTGCACCCTACCTGTATGCCCTTTCCCTGTGTCTTCATTTTACCTTATATGCACTCTTGGGGCACCTGGGTGGCTCAGTCAGTTAAGCATCTGACTTTGGCTCAACTCATGATCTCATGGTCTGTGAGTTTGAACCCCGTGTGGGACTCTGTGCTGACAGCTTGGAGCCTGCAGTCCGCTTTGGATTCTGTGTGTGTGTCTCTCTCTCTGCCCCTCCCCTGCTTATACTCTCTCTCTGTTTCTCTTTCTCAAAAATGAATAAACATTAAAAAATAAAATACATATGTACACTCTCACACACACACAGAGTCACTCCGCCAACATTTCACCTTTTTTGCTATGCACCTTGACCTGTGAGCTAGTAATGCTCACAGCAACATCTAATGTTACACATTCTAAATAATAACTTTGTGGGTTGTTCAGGGATGAAAAGACTAAAAAGGGCCTCCCTTTCTATACCTCCAGAAGGTGTGAACATACCACAATTCATTCACATGTGAACACCTTACTGAGATACAAATATCTGTGTTGATGGCGTGAATGTGACTTTATTAATATGAGTCAGTTGTGTGAGCTTGTGTGTGTCATAGCATGTATGACACACTGTGCATATGTGCATATATAGTGTGTGTGTTTATATATAGTGAGTTTTGGATGCATGAGAGTTTGTTAAAGAAAGTGTGAGTGTATATGCGTTCAAGTAAATGAGCACGTGTGACTGTGATTGTATTTGTGTGTATGAACACGTGTGCGTTTGCATCTGTGTGTAAGGCTGGAAAGCACATGTAGATGAGAAACTGAGCACCATCGGATTCTAATCCCCCACTTGGAAACTAGGGGCTCTAGACAGAGGTGCTAGATCATATTGTGGATTTGTTTGAAGGAAAAAACAAAAGGATTGATTTGAACTCATATTTAAAAAATCAATTATGAAAGCAATCAGGCTCATTACTAAACATTTAGAAAAAAAAAAAAAAAAGCTTCAGGGGCACCTGGGTAGCTCAGTCAGTTTTATATCCGACTTCATCTCACGGTTCATGGGTTCGAGCCCTGTGTCTGGCTCTGTGCTGACAGCTCAGAGCCTGGACCTGCTTTGGATTCTGTGTCTTCTTCTCTCTCTGTCTCTCTCCCACTCATGATCTGTCTCTCTGTCTCTCAAAAATTAAAAAAAATATATATTTAAAAATTTAAAAACACCTTGAGGAACAAGGTAACCATTCAATGCCCTTGGATTAAGGAAGTAACATTTGCCTATGTGGTACTAAAAGCATTGTAAAATCGACTTTTTAAATTATCTGATCCCAGAGACATTTGGGTGACTCAGTTGGTTAAACATCCCACTTTGGCTCAGATCATGATCTCACAGTCTGTGAGTTCAAGCCCTGCATTAGGCTCTGTGCTGACAGCTCAGAGCCTGGACCCTGCTCCAGATTCTGTGTCTCCCTCTATCTCTGCCCCTTCCCCAGTAGTGCTCTATGTCCCTCTGTCTTTCACAAATAAATAAATGTTAAAAAAAAAATTTTAAGCGAATTATCTTATGCTGTCTGAAAAAAGCATGCTTTCATTGGTGAGAGGCTCATGAACATGAGTATTTCTATGGTGGTTGTTGTTGTTGTTATTATTATTATTATTATTAAATAAGTAGACTTCACATCCAGCACAGAGCTCAATGCAGGGCTTGAACTCAGGACCCTGAGATCAAGGGTGGGATGCTTAACCAACTGAGCCACCCAGGTCCCCCTCTATGATTATTATTCTGTTTAGATTTCCTATATCTACAGGGGTAGCAGAAATGGTGAATATTGGTACTGTATTTGCAATATATTCAGCCTGCAGACTAGGAAATAATTCATTTGGTGTAGAAAAACTTTTCAAGGGAACAGACAATGCAGTGAGACACACAAGGTTCATGGCTAGTCCCACACGTGTCAGACTTCAGTGTTTCCTGCTCCCTTCCTCTGAAACCATCTGCCTTCAGGGATCAAGGAGAAGAAAGAGCCCTCCCAACACTTGCAAAGATCCCTTTGGAGATGAAAACTAGAAACTTGCTGTTGTTTTCAACAATTAAGAATTGGGAAAAAAAGTTTGTCACAAATATTCCCAGTTCCCCATGCCTGTACTCTCATTGTGACTATAGGTGAAGAGAAAATTGTAGTTCCATGGGGAGGTGACATCACACGACTACAAGCCCATATCTAGTGGTCTGACAGCTTAACTTTTCTCTCACACGATACTAGCTGTGGTGACCATCGTGTTAATCCCCCTGTCCTGGCAGCCAGAGAAACTCCAGTGAATATTTCTATTTCAGTCTAAGGAGCAGAGTCTGCAAACAAAGAGAGTTATCAAGAGTCTAGGTAAGTGATTATATTGGGGAAACAAAATGACTCTTCTGGATTTCAGCCTTGTCCAGTGCCAAAGCCACACAGGAAGGAGGAATAATTCTGATGCTTGAGTTGAATCGGTAAAGAAAGACAGGGTCCTAGACCTTCACCAATCCCTGATGGCTCCTGATGTAATTTACTATAACCCTGACAGTGACAGTTGGTGTTTAATCCAAGTGATAATCAAATCTTGTTTTTAATGTGAATCATGGCTGTAGTTCTAAAATAGATCTGCAGCCAGGCTACCTTACTAGCTGAGAGTCAGGATAACTACAGGTGCCTATAATACCTGCATGGTTAATAAAAGCTAGAAAAAAATCTACAGAATTATCAAATCCTTTGCAGAAGCAGTGCATATGAATAACAATGACTGGAGGAGAAATGTTTCTCTAACTCAGGGTGTATGACATGATTAGTGGAGACATTAATTTTTTCCTATCGAAAACATCTATGATCTGTTGATTTTGGCAAGACCATTTTTCCATCTTTGAGTAAGGGGGGGAGCATTGAAGGAAATGGCAATGTTATAAAATGGATTTCAGATGACAGACACAAAAGTATCTTGTGAGCAATTCTCTGGTTTAAAAATATTATCAACCACAAGCTCTGAAATTTCAATTTATAAAATGTACAAGTTTTCACATCCTAGAGATTTCATTTTGTATATGCGTTATAGGAAAACATGTTTAACAAAGCTTGCCTTATTGTCAATGTGTTTTCTTTGTTTTCAAAATTTATTTATTTTGAGAGAGAGGGAGTGTAATTATTAAGAGAGAGAGGAGTGGCAGAGGAAGAGAGGGAGAGAGAAGATCCCACGCAGACTCCACACTGTTAGTGCAGAGCCTGACGTGGGGCTCAATCTCACAACCCTGGGATCATGACCTGAACCAAAATCAAGAGTCCGATGCTTAAACAACTGAGCCACCCAGGTGTCCCGCCAATGCGTTTTCTTAAGTTATGTTATTAAACATTAGTTTGGAATTTGAAATTAGTGATACTGAGTTTCTACTCTATAGTACTTTCTCATATTGGTGTTTCAAGTTCCATAGTTCAGAGCACAGTAGAGCATTAAGTGATTTTTGTGTAGGTGTCATTTCATTGCTGATATAAAAGCAAATTAGTGTTTCTGTGGCCAATCCAATACACAGCCAGTAGTACATTCTTTGTATATAATTTGTCATGGAGTAGGTCTGTATACAATTATACTACAATCAGCACAGCTAGATTTTATGAAGATATTTATAGCCTTATTCATAATAGGTCTTAGCCTACACAATAAAATTTTACACATAAATGGAAACTTGTACAAAAATATAAAATGCCAAATATAAAATAGTATGTGCAAAAACATCTAAATACACACCTATATTTTGAAGAATACATCTAACTAGCTTTGTTAGAAGAGCATTGTGCTTAAAGGCACTGCCATTATATCAGCCCAGTGAGGTTCAAATCTCCCCATTCCCATAAATATGGTTTGAATTTGACAAATCACTAGCCTTTCTCTGCCTCAGTGCTCCTTATTTTTTCCATGAAAATGCTCATACACTCTCATGAAGTTGTGAAGAATCCAGGATGCTACACACATACCCTTTCTAGTATTAATCATACTCTGTAGAAAGCACCTTACATTAACAGTCAATACTTGAAAACCTGTTAAAATGTGCTAACTATAAACAATGATTTCTAAGTGGGAGCTAAGGTAAGAAGAAAATACTGAATTCAAGCTATGACACATTAGCTCATGCCTCATGTTCCCATGCAGGAATCTCTGGCTTGGAAGATGACTATCACTCCCTGGGAACTGGCAAAAAGGCCGACAGGGGTTTGGCAATGAGAATGATCTTTCTATTACAGATGATAGTCGGGATTCTGGGGAATTTCTCTCTTCTTTGCCATTATCTCTTGCTTCACTTGACAGAATGTAGGGCAAGGTCCACAGATCTGATTCTCAAGCACATGATTGTGGCCAATCTCTTAGTTATTTTTTCCAAAGGAATCCCCCAAACGATGGTAGATTTGGACGTGAAATATTCCCTTAGCGATTTTGAATGCAAACTTGTTTTCTATGTTCACAAAGTGGGCAGGGATGTGGCCATTGGAACCATCTGCCTCTTGACTGTCTTCCAGGTGGTCATGATCAGTCCAGTGGACTCCAGGTGGTCAGGGCTTAAAGCGAAATCTCTGAAGTACATGGGCATCTCCAACATCCTCTGCTGGGTCCTGAACATGATGCTTAATATTATGGTTCTTTTCGTTATGGGCAGCAAAAGGGACAACACGAACATAACAAGGAAGAGAGATTATGGCTACTGTTATTCCATAACTGGGGGCTATATAGCACAGTCATTGTATATAGCAGCAGTATTATTCCATGATGGTTTCTGTTTGGGGCTCATGATCTGGGCCAGCGGCTCCATGGTCTTCATCCTGCATAGGCACAAGCAGCGGGTCCAATACATCCTTAGGAACAATCTCTCCGCCAGACCCTCCCCTGAAACCAGAGCCACTGAAAGCATCCTTGTCCTGGTGAGCACCTTTGTGTCCTTGTGGGTACTCTCCTCTTTCTTGCACATTTGTTCGGTCCTGTTTAACAACCCCAGTCTGTGGCTGAGGAACACTTCTGCACTAATCACTGCGTGTTTCCCTACGGTCAGCCCCTACATCCTCATGAGTTATGACTCCAGAGTGTCTACCCTCTCCTTTCCTTGGAAAGGAACACGGATCACCTAAACTTGTAATAAATATGTAAACCGTATGTTTATTTAAATGGTGGTTTGTTTATTCATAATCCCCTTCAGTGGATAAACACAGCTATGAAATAGTCACAAAAGTAGCAAACGAGAAGGACTGACTTCTGCTGCTAAGTAAATAATAATGCGAATGGCAACTGTAAATGAAATATAATCATGTTAATATTTATGTAATTGAAATTGACTAATATTCGCAGTGGAGGAGTTCAGCTTCTATACAGTGATTATTCCAGAAACAATTTGGAGATTATAAAGAAGTCATTAAGAATACAACTTTCAGGGAGTCTGGATGGCTCAGTTTGTTAAGCATCCAACTCTTGGTTTCAGCTCAAATCATGACCTCATGGTTTGTGAGATCGAGCCTTGCATTGTGCTGTGTACTGACAATGGGGAGCCTGTTTGGGATTCTGTCTCTTTCTCTGCCTGTCCCTCACTCATGCTCTCTCTCTCTCTCTCTCATTCTCTCTCTCATAATAAATAAGACTTAAAAAAAAAACCCCAAAAAGAATACAGCTTTCAATCTGACACAGTAAATTTTCCAGACATTAAGTGCTAGTAGGGTTGTAGGAAAAATCCCCTAAAACAGAAGCACCAATATACACTGTCATCCAAGAAACTGAAAAATGAAGAGCAATAGTGAAACTGGTAGGTAAATTCAATTTCAGATAGTACAGCCATTGAGGGATAAGTAATGAATTTTACATTACTTCCTCACAGGGACCCTAGTCATTTGAAGTAAGGTGTTATAAAGGGAGAGGAGTATATTTAAAACATTTTCATGTGGAGGTAGCCATTTAAACTGGAGTCAGACAACTGAGATCTATTTTTTTTTGCAGATTTTTAGAAGATATTGTGTAAAGTGTTGCTTATTAAAAATGCATTCTGCTTGGGATAAAGTTATATGGATTTGGGAATCTGTATAAGGCAGTTTCTTTCTAATAATGTGAAGATGCCAGTTGGGCATGTTGGCAGAAATAGGTTCCCAAGGTGCAATCCCATGACCCAAGGTGAAGAATAATGTTAGGGTAGTGTCTTCCATCACTCAAGAAGTGATGGGGGAATGGTCATTTGGAGGGGTTAACCATGAATCCATTTTATTGATGTGTAGTTTTTGGCCTGTGGCTATTGAAAGGAAGAAAATGGACATTTCTACAATTTTACAAATTAATGTTGGTTTCTGCTATATTTATATCATAAAGCTCATATGAAGAACTGAAGTTTTAAATATTAGAAACAAAGAATTTGTTTTGCCTGATGTGTATATATTAAATGTTCTGTCAAAGAAATAGAGAAACATATCTTAAATTCACGTTACACTTAAAGATACGTACAACATATTCCACACTAAACAACGTGCTTGCGTGTGTATATTTCTGTGTATTTGTATTTGAAGGTATATACATATGTGTATTCATGATTGTTGTGTTTATAAATGCACAAGCATACATTTTAGATCAAATTATGTTTGTTTTGCATCCAAAACATTGGGAAATTGTAAACTAATAAAACACAAACTGCTGTAACATTAAATTCTATTTTATTTGATATGTGTGTCCAGATATGGTTGCATAAATTTACATGGAACACATTTTTCATCTTTTTATATGAACCCTTATATTTGAGATATCTCTCTTGGAAAAGTATCCAAACGAACATACTAATTTTTTTTTAACTTATTTAGAAGTAGCCTTTAAGGCTAATGCAAAAACGCATATATTGAAGAATGAATTCAACAAGTTCTTGTCTGATCTTCATTATATCTGTTATATTTTCTTATTCTTTCTAAATTAATTTTTTATATCAAGTATTTAAAATAACTATAACTTGGGGCACCTGGGTGGCTCAGTCTATTGAGCATCTGACTTCAGCTCAGGTCATGACCTCGCAGTCCATGAGTTCCAGCCCCATGTCTGGCTCTGTGCTGTCAGCTGAGAGCCTGGAGCCTTCTTCAGATTCCGTGTCTCCCTCTCTCTGCCCCTCCCGTTTGTGCTGTGTCTTTGTCTCTCAAAATAAATAAATAAATAAATAAGTAAATAAGTAAGTAAATAAATAAAAAGCATTAAAAATTTTTCACCAATAACTTCTTTCCTTTAGGGCGTGTATAATCGATTAATTAAGCTACATGGAATGAATTTTTTAATTTTAATCCTTATATTTTAGCTATATTTCTTGGGGAAAAAATATCCAACTGTATATAATAAAATGCATTTAACCTTAGCAAGAGTACTTAGTGTATTTGTATTTTATGCTAATACTAAATGGTTATATTCTGGACTGTAATTACCAGTTTATAGTGTGGTCTTCATTACACCGGTTATATGTTCTTTGTTTTTCTATAGTAACTTTCTTTTTTATTTTGGAAATACTTCTAAGCTTTACCCCTTTCAATTTGGTGGTTGTACGTTGGCATATTTTCATTTTTAACTTAAAATTACAGCATACTATGCTTTCT
Source organism: Crocuta crocuta (assembly GCF_008692635.1). Taxonomy (NCBI): domain Eukaryota; kingdom Metazoa; phylum Chordata; class Mammalia; order Carnivora; family Hyaenidae; genus Crocuta; species Crocuta crocuta. The sequence continues at coordinate 216,394 of NW_027529998.1, forward strand.
TTGGCAACACAAATACTAAATTTAGAACAATACAGAGATTAGCATGGCCTCTTGCAAAAGGATGACTCACAAATTCATGAAGCATTCTATATTTTTTTAATTACAGCATTCCATTAAAAACTAATCAGAGCAGAATTATTTGATAGGTTTAAAACACTGGACAGTATGATGGCAACCCAACAATAAACCAGTCCACTCTCCCAGCATGTTTCCTTGTTGATCTGTATTTTTAAAAGTGTTGATGTCATATGCACAGGTCATAAACTCACAGCTCAGTGAAATGTCACAAAGTAAATAGACCTCTGTATTGAACACCTACATTTTAAAAAATGCATGGATGTAGAATTATTGGCACATTCCACAGATACCCTACTTTTCCCCCTAAAGTTTCAGTATTTTCACCAGGTAACCAATAATCTGACATCTTAGAGCATAGAAAATTTTGAGGCAATTTTTAATTTCACACCAATGAGCGAATACAGCATTCACTTATTTTTAATTTTTATTATTCAATGTGTTATTTGTGAATATCGATATTGAATATCAAAGGGTTAATTTAATCATTCCTCTGTTGTCATTCACATGAGTGGTTTTCAGTTTGGGACAATTAGGATATTTGCAAATTCTTTTCTCTTTGTGAGACCTGTACGTATACCTTTGGGTGTATACGTGATGGTGGGATTTTTTTTTAATCCTTATTCATTTTTGAGAGAGAGAGTGTGTGAGGGGGGAGGCCCAGAGAGAGAGAGGGACAGAGGATCTAAAGTGGGTTCTGCACTGGCAGTAAAGAGCCCAGTGCAGGACTCGAACTCACAAACTATGAGATCATGACCTGAGATGAACCAACTGAACCACCCAGGTTCCTCGGTAGTGGTTTGACCATACACATATACCTGTCTTGCTTTATCACACATTGTGAAATATTTTCCAAAAGGCTCTTTTTGTTTTTTGTTTTTTTTATTTTTTATTTATTTATTTATTTATTTATTTTATTTTATTTTTTTACAAATAGTTTATTGTCAAATTAGTTTCTA
>NW_027529998.1:217480-244215 GCF_008692635.1 Crocuta crocuta
GCTCTTTTTGAAACTAATTTTCATACCCAGTAGCAGAGTATGTGATATCTGGTTTATCCCCATTGTACCAACACTTAGTATTTTCTGTCATCGTCATTATAACTTTCTTGTTGATTGTTCCAATAAGGATTTTGTCTTCCCTTGGTAACTAAAAAAGTTGAATATCTTTTTGCATATTGACTTCATATAAGCTTTTTAAAAATTTAATGTCCTTTGGGATATTTTTGCCATTTTTTAAGTTGTGTCCCTTTTTCTACTTGGCCTATACTAGTTCTTTATATGTGCTGCATAAATTGTCTTTTCATGGTGTGTTATCTATCTCTATACTCATGAAGATCAGCTCTAAATTGTATTATAACTTGTCATTTCCTGTTATATTTAATGTCTTTTTGTTCGGTGTCAGAAATATTTTCCATACTAAGAATGCAGAGATTATATCTTCTGTTTTTTTCTTACGGGGCGCCTGAGGGGCTCAGTTGGGTAAGCGTCCGACTTCAGCTCAGGTCATGATCTCAGGATGTGTGGATTAGAGCCCCGCATTGGGCTCTGTGCTGACAGCTAACTCAGAGCCTGGAGCCTGCTTCAGATTCTGTGTCTCCCTCTTTCTCTGCCCCCTCCCCAGCTCTCTCTCTGTCTCTAAAATAAATAATAAAATATTAAAAATTTTTAAAAAATTTTACATTTTTTTTGAGATAGTGCCAGCAAGCAGGGAAAGAACAGAGGAATAGGAAAGGAGAGGATTTTAAGTAGGGACTCAATCTCATAAACTGTGAGATCATGACCTGAGCTGAAATCAAGATTTGGATGCTTAACCAACTGAGCCTCCCAGGTGCTTCTGTTTTCTTCTTAAACTACATTATTCACTATATCATGTAGAAATCATTCAGAATCACTTTGTTGTAATGTGGGTAGCAATTTATATTGTTTTCCAGTAAGACTAATAAATTGCAATTTATTTAGCAAATACTGTCTTGTGGTTTCTTTTCTTTCACCTATTACTGCCTTACTAGGTAACAGCACATCTTCCTTGGGACTGACTTTTTAGGTATGAATTTTGATGGTCATTCTGCCCTTTTCTCCTGCCTCTTAAAGCTGTTAGGAATCCCCTGCACCACACATCAAAGTCCTGATGCCCAGAACCATTTTGTTCAAATGATCAATTTTTTTTCATACATAAAGGAAGAAGTCAACCCTGATGTGATATAATTTCCTTAGGCATTTATCTTATTTATATCTTTTATTAGCTTTCATTCCAAACTATCTTATCAAGGATAACATTTTGTGTAAAGAATAGTCTTTAATGCGGACGTTTCTTAATTGGAGGTAATGGACTGATTAATTGATCAATAATAAGAAAGGTAATGGCTTTCTCTGAGGCAAAAGTTGGGCAGGTTGGCTTATGATCCATCTTAAAATATTGGGGTTTCTTAAGTTTGTGGCTCCTCAGTTATGGTGCAAATTTACAAATGTACAGAACCTCCCGGAGCTGTTTGCAATCCCCCTCAATACCTGGTCTTGGGGAAAGACAAGGGAAGGAAAGGCAGACATGAAGATCTTGCTGTCAGTTGTGACATGAAACATTAGGTCTTTTGTTGCAGACCTAGGATTCTCAAATGTTCTGCCACCAACCATGAAACAGACAACCTAATTCCTTTGCTACCAAATAGAGTAAGATTTAAGATCCTTCTTGGGGTGCCTGGATGGCTCAGTTGGTTAAGCATCCAACTTTGGCTTAGGTCATGATCTCATCGTTCATGAGTTTGAGCCCTGCATTAGGCTCTGTGCTGACAACTCAGACCCTGGAGCTTGCTTTGGATTCCATGTCTCCCTCTCTCTCTACTCCTTCCCCAGTCACACTCTGTCTCTCTCTCAAAAATAAACAAACATTAAAAATTTAAAAAAAGAGATGCTTCTTCTTTTTGGTAGGTCCTGCAGACCCTAGATAGCCAGAAGTATTCATTTTTTGGTAAAGACTTGAGGAAATCTGAGTTTGGGGCTGATCTTCGTGTTATTGGTGGAAGAGGTCATCAAGAAGATGTGACCACCGCTTGACTTGAGAGCTTGCCCTAGGCAATAGATTCCTCCCCCCATCTCCTGTCCTTTGAATGTATGTTCTACCCACTGTTCCTAGTGGGAGCTGTTCCAAGGACATAGCCTTGAGAGTAAGGGCTTGTGGAGACCATCTGGGCAGTGCATGTGACTAAATCTGCAAAAACCACACCAGAAACTTCCAAGATTCTGGCAGGTGAGTATGGAGATCTACTCATCTTGTGGCCACCCAAGACAAGCCACTTAAGTTCCTTTGCTCATTAAACCTGCCACCTACCAAACTGAGCGGCCTGCCTCTTTCTTCAGTGTCTCTCTACCCTCTGTGGACAGCCAGTTTCAGATTTCACCTCAGAAGCTCATGAGTTTGTGACCCAACAGTTATGCTGGAAGCACCAGGTAATCTGGAGGCATCTATAAGGTGCCAATTTGGAATAGGGTCTGTAGGGAGTCGTGGCCATTTATACCATGCAGAGTGGTTCTGGGTGTCCAGTTCCAGGACCTTGATGCTAGATTTCAGACAGATGATTTAAAGGAAGTACTGGATTCAGGTTATGCATGTCTGTCTTTGGGCACCCACCAGTAATGGATTTATCTTACCTATCCTCCCATACATCCATGGGAAGGAAGTGAATTAAAGCAGAGGAGAAACAATGAAGGACCCATGAAAGGGATGGTATAGAGTTGGTGGAAAGAACAGTTTTGTGCTACAGATTCTGGTCTTAGGAGTGCCTGGGCTCTGACTCAGACCTGTTCTTTTGAGGCTGAGTACATTCTAGGTAAGTGGTTCATAGACTGGAATCTTTGGAGGGACCAGCTTCCTTTACTGTTCAGGGCCAGTATAGAGTAAGGATATGCTGGGAGTCTTTTGGAGACATAGTCTAATGTGTGGCATTTGTGTGGGGACTACTTGGAGCACCAGGACATGAAGAGTAAGTCCTTGGGACTGAGTAGGACCCCAGAGCCCAGAGTCACAGCACTGCTCTGCATATACACTTGGGTCTGCAGGGTAGAAGATACCCACATTTCAATGTAAGAATTCCTCCCTCTAGTCCCTTCTTCTGGGGAAGCCTCCACTCTTTCTGAGGCCATTCCACAATGGGAGAGAGGTGAAGGAAGCCCCAGAACAGGAAAGGAAATAAAAAAATATATGGGGTGGCATGTAAAGTGACAGTTGGTGGGGTATTATGTTTTATATCCAAGTGCAAGGGCCTATTAGCAATTCCCCATCAGTAGTGAATGTGTGTACTCATAATGGTGAAGGAATCCCATGTCTCAGAACCATATAGATAATCCACATGTGCACAGATCAATATGATTAAGGATCTGTTTGTCATAATGTGTCTGATATCAGGAGACAGACATATTTAGTTCTGGACATGTATAAATAGGAAGTATTTCAAGCAGATGGTTCATTGGTGATCCACATGGAATATGATGTAACACTTCAGAGGAAGAATATCTCCTTCCTAGGTCACTGATTGAGGAAGAAAGAATTATTGGATAAGTCTAATATTTATGGAAATATTGAACCAAGAATAAAAGAATTAATAGTGTATCTGTGTGTATATTTTTCATACAATTTCAGACATAGTCTAAATTCCATAAGGAGGAAGATACAAGACAAACAGCTAAAACTGGATGTGGGATAATTAATGGTTTCTTTTACTTTGTCCTATAACTATTTATAATTACATTTATTTCTACATGTACAAGCATACCTCAGAAATATTGTGGATTTTGGTACAGACCGCCCTGACAAAGTATCACAAAAAACAAGTCAAGTAAACGTTGTCATTTCCTAGTGCATATAAATGTTTACATGACACTGTAGTCTAGTGAGTGTGCAATAGCATTATGTCTAAAACAAAAGCATATATACTTTATTTTAAAATACTTTGTTGCTACAACATGCTAATCATCATCTGAGCTTGTCATCAAGTGAGTTGTCATCTTTTTGCTGGTGGAGAGGGTCTTGCCTCCATGTTGATGGCTGCTAACTTGTCAGAGTGGTGATTACTGAAGATGGGGTGGCTGTGACAATTTCTTAAAATAAGAGAACGATGAAGTTTGCCACATGGATTGACTCTTCTTTTCACAAACTATTTCTCTGTAACATGTGGTGGTGCTTCATAGAATTTCACTCACAGCAGAACTACTTTTAGAATTGGAGTTCATCCACTCAAGCCCTGCCGTTGCTTTATCACCTAAATCTATAATATTCTAAAGATTTTGTGGTCATTTCAACAATCTTCACAGCATCATCAGCAGAAGTAGATTCAAGAACTACTCAAGAAACCACTTTTATTGCTCATCCATATAAAGCAACTTTTGCATTCATTGAAGTTTTATCATGTGATTGCAGCAATTCGGTTCCATCTTCAAGCTCCACTTCTTTTTTTAAAAAAAAAGTTTAAACATTTATTTTGAGAGAGAAAGAGTGCACGCACGCGCACACAAACACACACACGTGGGGGAGGGGCAGAGAGAGGGAGACACAGAATCTGAAGCAGGCTCCAGGCTCCAAGCTGTCAGCACAGAGCCCAATGTGGGGCTTGAACTCAGAAACCACAAGGTCATGATCTGAGCCAAAGTCAAACACTTAACCCACTGAGCCATTCAGGCGCCCCCAAGCTTCTAATTCAGGTTTTCTTGCTGTTACCACCACATCTGCAGTTGGTTCCTCCCTGGAGTCTTGAACCCTTCAACTTCATCCATGAGGGTTGGAATCAACTTCCAAACTCCTGCTCATATTGATATTTTGAGCTCTTCTCATGAATCACAAATGTCATTTAAAAAAAATGTTTTATTTACTTTGACAGAGAGAGAGAGTCAGAGAAGGACAGAGGAGAGGGAGAGAAATCCCAAGCAGGCTCTGTGGTATAAATGCAGAGCTTGATGTGGTGCTCGGTCTCATGAACTGTGAGATTATGATCTTATCCAAAATGAAGAGTCAGATGCTTGACCTACTAAGCCACCCAGGCACACCTGAGTCACAAATGTTCTTAATGGCATCTAGAATGGGGAGTTCATTTCAGAAAGTTTTCAATTCACTTTGCCCAGATCCATCAGAGGAATCACAATCTATGGCAGTCAAAGCCTTATGAAATGTTTTCTTAAATAATAAGACTGGAAGGTCAAAATGACTCCTTGATTCATGGGCTGCAGAATGGATTCTGTGTTAGCAGACATGAAAACAACATTAATCTCATTGTGCATCCCCATCAGAGCTCTTGGGTGACCAGGCGCATTGTCAATAAGTGGTTATATTTTGACAGAAACTTTTTTTTTCTGAGCAGTATGTCTCAGCAATGGGCTAAAAATATTCAGTAACCATGTTGTAAACATATTTTCTGTCATCCTGGCTTTGCTGTTCCATTTACAGAGCACTGGCAGACTACATTTAGCATAATTCTTAAGGGATTTACGACATGCAAGTGGTCACTGAGCACTGGTTTCCACTTAAAGTCAGCAGCTGTGTTAGCTCCTAAAAGGAGTCAGCCTTGAAGCCAGGCATTGACTTCTCTCTAGCAATGAAAGTCATACATGACATCTTCTTCCAGTAGAAGGTTGTTTTGTCTGGAAACAACTGGAAATCTGTTGTCTGGTGTAGTCATGATTTTAGCGACCTCTGGAAAACTTGCTGCAACTTCTACATCAGCACCTGCTGCTTCACCTTGCACTTGATGTTACAGAGATGGCTTCTTTCCTTCAATCTCCTGAACAACCTCTGCCAGCTTCAGACTTGTCTTCTGCCACCTCCATGCCTCTCTTGGTCTTCACAGAATTGAAGGGAGTCAGGGCCTTGCTCTGGATTAGGCTTTGGCTTAAGGGAATGTTGTGGCTGTTTTGATCTCTGCAGACCACAACAGATTTCTACATATCAACATAGGCTCTTCTGCCTTTTTAAAATATTTATTCATTTAAAAAATAAAAAATAAAAACAAATTATTCATTTATGAGAGACAGAGTGTGAGTATGGGAGGGGCAGTGAGAGAGGAGACACAGAATTCGAAGCAGGCTCCAGCTCCAGATGACAGCTCAGGGCCCGATGTGGGGCTCGAACTCATGAGCCAAGAGATCATGACCTGAGCCGAAGTCAGATGCTTAACAGACTGAACCACCGAGGCGTGCCTCTTCTGCCTTCTTATTTGTGTGTTTACTGGACTAGCACTTGTAACTTCCATCAAGAACTTTTCCTTTTCATTCACAGCTTGGTTAACTGTTTGGTACAACAGATCCAGCTTTTGGCCAGTCTTGGCCTTAGACATGCCTTCTCACTAAGCTGTAGCATTTCTAGCTTTTGACTTAAACTGAGAGGCATATGACTCTTCCTTATACTTGGAGGCCACTGTAGGGTTATTAAGTGGCCTGATCTCAGTGCTGTTGTGTCTCAGGGAATAAGGAGGTCTGGGGAGAGGGAGAGAGATGGAAAAATAGTTGGCCAGTGGAGCACTCAGAACACACACAACTTTTATCGATTAAGTTTGTCATGTTATGTGGGTGTGGTTTGTGGCACCCCAAAGCAATTACAACAGTAACTTCAAAGATCACCCACCACAGGTCCCCATCACAAACATATTAATGGAAGTTTGGACTATTGCAAGAATTACCAAAACGTGACATAGAGACACAAAGTGAGCAACTACTGTTAGAACAATGGTACTGATAGATTTGCTGGAGGCAGGGTCACGACAAACTTTCAGCTGAAGCACAACAAAGTGACGCATAACAAAATGAGGAATGCATGTATTCATTTTCTATTTCCAATCTAACAAATTGCCACGTACTTAGTGGCTAAAACAACACCCACTTATGGTCTCACAGTTCATAAATCAGAAGTTCAGTAGGCTTGGCTGTGTACTCTGCTTAGAAGCTCACAAATCAAAAATCCAGATGGCAGCCCATATGGGCTCTTCTGTGAAACACAAGGAAGAATTCAGGTTCCAAGATCCTCTGATTATTGTCAGAAATCATTTCCTCTTCATGGTTTCCATGTGCCCCTAGTCACCTGTCTCCAAAGACAGTCACAGCATGGGAAGAAACTGTCAGGCCTCTCATCTCTAACGTACTCCCTGGTCTAAAACTTCCTATGGTTACATTGTGCCCATTCAGATAAACTCTTTTATGGTCACTTCATCACCTACCTGCAGAACCTTAAAGACATATACAAAGTCCCTCCTGCAGTGCAACATGCCATAAACCTCACAGTTACAACAGTGGGTGGAGATGTATCTGCCACATTATGAGACCAGTGATTTTTCTCAATGAAAACATAGTTTAAAATAAATTTCAGTAAATCTACAAAAATAGCACAACTTTACCTCTTCAAATATTTTCTAATAAGGGGAAACATAAAAAAGAATACTTAGAAATTTAAGTTTTACCTTGTTGTTTCATATTTTAATAAAGCACATATTATATTCTAGTGGAACAAAGGGATTTTCATCATTAGGTTTAAGGTACTCAAGGTCTTCAAGACAAAGATAAAGCCTAATAAGGGACATTCTGACACCAATTTCCATCACTGAGTACTGTATACTGGTTAAAGGTGCTCCTGCCCAAACTGCCGTGGTTGCATCCCTTGTGCCACATCTTAAAAGAGCAAAATGAGGGCCCTTGGGTGGCTCAGTCAGTTTAGCATCTGACTCTTGAATTCGGTTCAGTTCATGATCTCATGGATCATGAGCTCGACCCCCACTTCATCCAGCTCTGTGCTGACAGTGCAGAGCCTGATTGGGATTCTCTCTCTCCCTCTCTGCCCTTTCCTCCTTTCTCTAAACAAATACATTTAAACANGTATTTTATGCCTAAGGTTTTTTTGCTTTTTTGTTTTTTCCTTGTGAATTAAACTTAGAATTTTTCCAAGATTAAGTTGTGAGTCAAATGTAAATGAGAGAATTAATGAATGTGGGGAGTGAATTAGTGACATCCAGTCTTCCCCAGTGACCTCCATCACCCCAGGCTCTATCCTTCCCCACCCTTTTTCTTTCCCCACTCCCGCCCACTTGACCTTGAACATCCCCTAAAACTCCATAGGACCTCCTGTCCTTCAAAACTCCTCTGACCTCAAATCTCCACCACTCCTACCCCACTGCATTCCAGATGCCACAGACCAATTTCCTTCGCCCCCCATCACCCTTGTGTTAGACCTCCAGTGCTGCCTTTCCCTAGACATTAATCAGTCCTCTGTTCCAGAGATCCCAGGCTGTTTCCACTGAATTTGGTATTCCTGAACCCTAGCATCCCCCGCATCCAACCACCCAACTTTCTCTTCTTTCCCAATAGCCTCACACAACATCTCAACCATGAAATCCCTGCCCCTTTCCCTGGGCTGTTTAACCTCATTAACCACCCACAGGACTTGCATGCCCTACTTGTAATACCCCTTCACCCATCACAGTCTTTAACCTGTCAAAGATGTNGCACATGTGGGCAGTATCTTCCCAAGCTCCCTTCATCACCCCTCTGCCATTTTGCCTCACTAGGTCCTTCATTACCATGGCCCCAGAGCTCCACCTCCCCTTCTACTCTTCTCCCTTGCTTAGGCTCATTAACCACCCACAGGACTTGCATGCCCTACTTGTAATACCCCTTCACCCATCACAGTCTTTAACCTGTCAAAGATGTAAAGTCTCATGTGCTTTTTACACACTCTGGCTCCCTAACCACCTTCTCCCATTACCTGTCCATTCCCATTAAGTCCTTCTTTCCCCGGACCCCCAAACACTTATTCACCCAGCACACACAGTATCTTTCTACCCTTGACTTCCTTGCACACTTTGTCCCTCACATACTGAAACGCACACTTTAATCACTCCGTGACTTTATCACTCCTGTGTCTTTTAAACCCCTTTCCTCTGTTCCTCAATTTCTCTATCTCCCCACACCCCCATGCTCTCTGAACCATATCTATACCCCCATCGTGTGCCCTCATTGTAGGTCACCTATCACACATTCTAGTTCTCTGTCACACATGCAGAGCAGCGCATCCCCAACACCCCAACTTGACCACTGTGTGCCTCAACCTGAAGCAGCCTTATCACAGCATCTTTGAAGTGTTGCAGTTAGTAAATAACATCACAGGATGGAAGGACGTAAAATGAGCAAGACATGCCCCCTATGCAGGTACCTAGAGTTCTCAAGCTACCACTGTTCTAAATGTGAACCTTCACTAAGACTTATTGGGGTTTTGGGGCGCCCGGGTGGCTTAGTCGGTTAAGCGTCCGACTTTCGCTCAGGTCATGATCTCGCGGTTCGTGGGTTCGAGCCCCGCGTCGGGCTCTGTGCTGGCTGCCAGCTCGGAGCCTGGAGCCTTTTTCAGAGTCTGTCACTCCCTCTCTCTCTGACCCTCCCCTGCTCATGCTGTCTCTCTCTCTCCTAGAAATAAATAAATCATTAAAAAAAGACTTATTGGGGTTTATTACAGCCATGTGACTGTGGCTGATCACGAGTTTGTCACAGAAAGTACATGTGAGTGTGGCTGTTTAAGAATGTAAGTGTATGTTTGAGTGTGTTGATATGTATGTGGGTAAATTTACAGTTGTAAATCTGTGAAAGTGTCAAAGTGTGTGTGTGTGTGTGTGTAGAGGTTATTGTCATTATGTCTCTAATCCCTGATTTGTAAATTGGGGAAATTAAATAGTGGAATAGTGTCAAATGTTGGATTTGTTTCTTAGGGGGAAAAATAAGCAATGGATTAATTCTAGAAGTTCCTCTTATTGTTCAGTGATGTTGAAGTAATATCAACTTACTTCACAGTTAAAAAATTGTACAATCAGCCTGAATAACCCTCTGATTTTAGTGTTTTTCTTTGTAACAGACACCTATAAATCTATACCTTTCCATAGATATTGCTTTGTTTAGACTTCCTATTGGAAGTTTTTATAGACATCTATGGAAGAAAAAAAATCCCATTTTACCTAAAGTACCAAATTAATTGACACTGACCTCTGGGGGGAAAAGTCCAATGTTTTCTAATATAAATGTCATTATGTTCTATTTTAAACCACTTTAAAAATCCTTCTGAGGTATGTTGCCTGGTTTACATTCTCAACTCATAACTTAAATGATGGAACAGAACACTGGTCTGAAAATTAGGTAAGGCTCACTTTGGGGATGAGCAACTTCTCAGGGGAGCAGAGAATCCCATGAGACACCTCAGCCTTACTGCCAGTCCCACATGTGTCAGACCTCAGTATTCTCCCCTCCCATCCTATGAGACCCTGTCTGCTTCCAGGGTTTAAGGAAAAGAAAAAGCCCTCTCAACACTTGCAAAGGTCTTTTTGGAGCTGCTAACTATCAACCTGTCATTGTTTTCAGCAATTAGCAATTGCGGGGAAAAGTTGGTCACAAATATTCTCAGTTCCCCAAGCCTGTCCTCTCACTGTCGCTACAGGTGAAAAGATAATTCTGCAGGGAGGTGAGGCCACAGAACTGCAAACCCTTGTCTCATGGTCTGGCTGCCTCCCTATCACATAAACCCTGATTGCCGTAACCGGCACACTGAGCCAGCTGGAGGGAGTCGAGTATTTTCTGTTTCAGTCTGAGAGGCAGAGTCTGTGAGCACAGTGAGGTGTCAGGAGTCTTGGAAAGTGATGGTCTCAGAAAAAGAGATTCTTCTGGTTGTATGCCAGAGCCAGGCGGGAAGGAGGAATAATTCTGAGGCATGGGCTGAGCTAGTAAAGGGAGATGGGTTCCTAGACCTGAAGGCTCCTGATGTGACTTAGTGTAATCCTGACAGTGACTGTTGGTGTTTAACCCAAGTGATAGGAAAACAGATTTTAAATTACTTAAAGTCTATAGACAGGAATCACAGGCTACATTTTCAGGACTTGTAGCAGTGTGATTCTAACATCTCCGTGCTTGTACTAAATCTACAGGAATCCTCTAAACTAGTGTAAAATCAGTGTCTTCAAAAGGCAGTTTCAGGAATAGAAATGATTTCTCTAATTTTGGGTGTATGAAGAGCTACAGAGACAATAATTGTTTCCTACTTGGTCTATTGATTTTGAGGAGACTGTTTTCCATCTTCAAATTAAAATTAGGGGAAGCAATTAAAATAGCAACATTACAAACTGCGTTTCAGATAGAAACTATTACCCGGGAAATATCTTGTGGTGTATTCCCTGATTTAAAACTATTCTTACATTAACCCCAAACTCTACAGTTTCAATTTATATAATACACACACTTTCAAGCTAAAAAATTCTTTCATGTATGTCTTACATTTTGATTTTTCATAAGCCTTATCTTATCGCTAGTACCTTTTCTTTTTTTTTTNTCTGAGCTGGCAGTCAGCACAGAGCCCGATGCGGGCCTCGAACCCACGTACCGCGAGATCATGACCTAAGCGAAAGTCGGACTCTTAACCGACTAAGCCACCCAGAAGCCCCTCGCTAGTACCTTTTCTTAAGTAATAGTAAACACGCTTAAGATTTGAAATTAGTAATATTGAGTTTCTATTCTATACTAGCTTATCACATATTGACATTTCAGGTCTCACAATTTAGGGCATGGCATAGCAGTAATTTCTACGGTAGGTATCATAAAGAAAAATAGTGAATTATTTGCCAACATACAATAAAAGTAATGGCACACTCTTTAAACACAATTTGTCATGGAGCAGGTCTTTAGAATTATACTACAATCAGTGAGTCTACATTTTATTGAGGTATTTAAATATTAATTCATTATTGTTAGTGGCCAATACAATAAATCTTTAAACATTAATGAAAAAATACTTAAAATAAGATCACTAGGTATAAAAATGTCTGAATACACACCTGTGTTTTGAATGTTTTTTTTTTTTAAGTTTATTAAGTAATCTGTACACCTGACATGGGCTCAAACTCACAACTCTCAGATCAAGAGTCACATGTTCTTCCAACTGAGCCATCCAGGCACACCTATTTTTTTAACAAATTAATAAAAAATATTTTTAAAAATATTTATTTAATGAGAGAGAGAGAGAGAGAGAGCATAAGCAGGGGAGGGGCAGAGAGAGAGGGAGAAAGAGGGAATGAATGAATGAATGAATGAATGAATATATCCCAAGCAGGTTCCACACTCAGTGCAGAGACTTGAGTTCACGACCTGAACTGAAATCAAAAGTTGGATGCTCAAGAAACTGAGCCCCCAGATGCTCCTATACACCTGTCTTTGAAAAATATATCTAACTAGCTTTGTTAAAACATCATTGCATTTTAAGGAACTGCCATTATACCATCCCAGTCAGGTTCAAATCACCACATTCCCATAAAAACTATTTCAATTTGACAAATCACCAAACTTTCTCTGTCTCAGTGCTCCTTATCTTTTCCATGAAAATACCAATACTGACTTTCATCCAAGTATGTAGAATACAGGATGTACTATATACACAGCCTTGATAGCAACGATTTATATTATGTAAAAATCTCTTCTAGTGTTCTAAGTCCAGTCCTTGGAAACTTGTTTAAAAGTAAATATTCTAAATGCTTATTTCTAAGTGGGAACTCAAGTAAGTGGAGAACATTGGATTTAACTGACATGACAGATGTGTCTCACGCCTCTTGTTCCCATCCAGCAATCTGGCTCAGAAGAATTTCACTCCCTGAGATTTTACAGAATGACCACCAAGGATTTGACAGTGGCAATGATCTTTTTACTACAAACTATACTTGGACTTCTGGGGAATTTCTCAGTTTTTTATCATAATCTCTTCCTTTATTTGACAGGATACAAGCTTAGGTCCACAGATTTGATTCTTAAGTATCTGACTGTGGCCAACCTCTTAGTTTTTTTTCTAGAGGAATCCCAAAAATAATGGCAGCTTTTGGATTAACACATTTTCTCAATGATTTTGGATGCAAACTTGTTTTCTTTGCTCATAGAGTTGGCAGGGATGTGTCCATTGGAACCATCTGCCTCTTGACTGTCTTCCAGGTGATCATCATCAGTCCCTGGGACTCCACGTGGGCAGGACTTAAAATAAAAGCCAAGTACCTGGGCACCTCCAACATCTGCTGGGTCTTGAATATAATGCCAAGTATTGTGGTTCCTTTTCATATAACTGACAAAAGGAATAACATAAACGCCACAAAGAAAATAGATAGGGACTACTATTGTGCGATATCTTATGGGAAAATCCCAGGGTTATTCTATGTGCCATTGCTAGTAGTCCATGATGGTTTCCATTTGGGGCTCATGATCTGGTCCAGTGACTCCAAGGTCTTCATCCTGTACAGGCACAAGCAGCGGGTCCAATACATTCATAGGAACAATCTCTCCCCCAGACTCTCCCTGAGATCAGAGCCACCCAAAGCATCCTTGTGCTGGTGTGCTTCCTTATGGACGCTGTCTATCTTTCACATTTGTTTGTCAGTTTGTAACAACCCCAGTCTGTGGCTGAGGAACACTTCTACCTACTCACTGTGGGTTTCCCTACTCTCAGCCCCTACATCCTCACGAGCCATGACCCCAGAGTGTCCACCTTCTGCTTTGCCTGGATAAGGAAATGAAATCCCCTAAACTTATCGTAAATATATGTAAGTTATATGCCTATTCACAATGGTTGTTTATTAACCCCGTTCAATGTGCAAGCACATTTATAAAATATTCACATTATGAGAGAGGGGTAAACAAGATAACCTGAGCTTCTGCTCCTAAACAAACAACACCCATAGCAATTATACATGAAATGCAGTGTAGCTGTCAAGTTACCATACAGCAGTGTCTCCTTATCCAAGGTCTCACTCTCTGCAGTTTAAGTTCCATGTGGTCAATGGCAGTCCACGAGCAGACAATTCTACTTTTTCTTTTTTTTTTTTTTTACAAATAGTTTATTGTCAAGTTGGTNGAGTTCCATGTGGTCAATGGCAGCCCACGACCAGACAATTCTACTTTTTCTTTTTTTTTTTTTTTACAAATAGTTTATTGTCAAGTTGGTTTCCACATATCACCCAGTGCTCATCCCCACAAGGGCCATCCTCCATGCCCATCCCCCCCCTCCCCCCCACATCCATCAGTCCTCAGTTTTTGTCAGCATTCAAGAGTCTCTCATGGTTTGCCTCTCTCCCTTTCCCCCACCATTTGAAACAGATTGTGAAGGTCTTCACATGCCATGTCTTCTTTTCCACTGTAGGGAGAGCTGTGTTTGGTGTGAAAACCAGATGCTTTGGTCCCAATAGTCCTAATAGGGATTGAGTCTTCTGTTCATGACTGTGGTGAGTAAAATCTTCAATGAAACACTGAGTCCTGTATTCATTTTAAGGCTTTTGAAATAATGTGGTCAGTTTACATTGCCCCAGTCTTCCGGCAGTTAGAGAAAAGGGACAGATTCTTTTTCTGTCCCCCAATTTTTATTTTTTTTTCATATTTTAATTTAAATTCTAGTTAGTTAACATACCATGCAGTATTGGTTTCAGGAGTGGAATTTAATAATTCATCACTCACATACAACACCCAGTGTTCACCTCAACACACATCCTCCTTAGTACCCATCATCCATTTAGCCCCCCGCCCCGCCCATTTCCCCTCCATCAACCTTCTATCATTAAGAGTCTCTTTCGGTTTATTTTCCTCTCCTCCTCCTCAATATATTCATTTGTTTTGTTTCTTAAATTCCACATATGAATGAAATCATATGGTATTTGTCTTTCTCTGACTTATTTCACTTAGCATAATATATTCTAGTTCCATTCACATCATTGCAAATGGCAAGATTTCATTTCTTTTGATGGCGGAGTAATATTCTATTGCATATATGTAGCACATCATTTTTATCCATTCATCGGTCAACAGACATTTGGGTTCTTTCCATAATTTGTCATTGATAATGCTGCCATAAACATCGAGGTGCATGTGCCCCTTTGAATCTTTATTTTTGTATCCTTTGGGTAAATACCTATTAGTATAATTGATGGACTGATTTTTAAAAAATTTTCCCTTAATGTTTACTTTTGAGAGAGGGAGGGAGGGAGGACGGAGGGAGAGAGAGAGAGAGATGGAACACAGTGGGGTAGGGGCAAGAGAGAGATGGAGACACAGAATCTGAAACAGGCCTCAGGTTCTGAGCTGTCAGCATAGAGCCTGGCGTGGGGCTCAAACTCATGAGCCATAAGATCATGACCTGAGCCAAAGTCAGATGCTTAACCAACTGAGCCACTCAGGCATCCCTGGACTGATTCTTTTATAACCCAGAGCCTCTGACAAAGGGACAGTTCTTCCACCTGAGGGCCTCCCTCAGGGTTTTGACTTTATGGCCTCCCTCTCAATCCCACTAGCTACACTGCCTTTGGAAGTAAACTATTATCTTGCTACTTAACTTTTACCAAAACTGATCCCTGAATTAGAGACGCTTTTTGGCTCCCCAACCTGAAATTTCCACTTTAAAGTAGGTTCACATGAACTACAACACTAATAAATTTAAAGGGTACCCAAATTCTTGACAAATAGAAGCGTTATATTCAAGAACAAAACCAGACTGCCCCAGCAACATCTTAGTAGTATTGGAAACAATTGAGAGAGCTCTCTTTAGTGTAAATGATATACCTCATCAGACACATCAAGCAGAGTCTTGTGGAAACTTTCCATTGCAACTCTCCCTCCTGAACACAACAGTGACTTGCATATTAGGCATGAGAGGATCCATTCATCTTGTTGCTGGCCAAGACAAGCCTGGTATAGAAGTTCTCATTGCTTTTTAATACTATCACCAACCGACCTGGAGTGGTCTGTCTCTTTCTTCAACTCTCTCTGCCCTCTGTACAGGGGCTGGTTTCAGATTTCACCAGGGAAGAAGATCCCAAGAGAGTTTCAAACTGACAACCATTTATATTCAACCATCGTATCTCAAAACAGAAACTCATGGATGGTTCTCCATGAAGACCACCCATCACTTCCTGGAAAGAACACTTTCTTTAATGCTCTTTATGAAGATGAGAAGTTAGTAATGTGGGAAACAAAGACAAATGAAAAATTTCCTTACAACTTACAACCCATGAATAAGTCCTTGAGACAGGCAGAGAGACTGTCCCCTAGGAATTCAATTCCTCAAAGATGACACTTTGCTAAGGGCAAAGGCAATCTTAGTCTGCTTAGTCTACTTGTATCAGGATCAGAGAATATTTGTGAAAAAATTTTTTTTTCTCCAGTTGTTAATTACTGAGAAACAATGACAAATTTGTAGTTATTTCTAAAGACTGTTGCAGTGTTTAGGAAAATCTCGTCCTTTCTCCCTGGAGGCAGACAGGGCGTCCCCTGGAGGGGGCAGGAAATACCCATTGGGCTAGAAATGAAACTCCGCTACCTCCTCCAATTTTCTGCTCCCCTGAGAAATTGTTCTACCCGAAAGGGAAGGGTCCCCTATCCTCAGATCCCTAGTCTGCACCATCATTATATTATGAACAGATACACTTAGCTAAAGTTGCTAGGAAGAATTTTCAAAGAGATACAAGTAAAAGAACACCATGACAATAATTTACATCGGAAACCACTGGACATTTTATTTTTGTTTTTACAACTTAGTATTAATTTTTCTACAACTCAGCATTATTTATTTTGGAGGTGTAGGTGAGTTGGAAATTCTCTAGCAACGTAATTTATGAATATTAACCTCTCCCCACCAACCTCTAGTAAGGATAAAAATGCCCAACAGGACAATATCCATTAGAGAGATGTAAAATGGTCTCCTACAAATAAAAACACAGGGATGAGATGGTTAAATGGGCAGATTCTAGAAGTCTGGGATAAGCCAATGCTGCTTACTCATTTAAATGGCATTGGGTGGTTACATTTTTATACACCTATTTTTTTCTGAATGTGCAGTCATCACCTGTGATTGCTTTTTTAAATTAAAAAAACCTAAAAGGAATTCAAATTCTTTTTTTTCCCCTAAAAAATAAAGGTACAATTTTATGTCCACTATCAATTACTCCCCATATCCAAGTCCGGGATTAGAGGCATAACGGTGGACAATTCTTACTGCACATGTGCCCCCCCCCCAACTTCTACATAAACGACAACATATGTATATGCACAAAATATACTCAGATACAGCCAGATACCCTGACATCTTCCCCATAACACACACTGACCACACCCACACATTCCCATTCACTAATAAAACCATATCATGCGATCAGTTGTGTATCTTAATAATATGGTGATATATGGGAAGGGGGATATATTGTAAAGCATTGGCCCATGGGATTAATGGGGGCTGAGAAATCCCAGTATCTGGGGGCCTGGATACTCAGCAGGTTGAGCGTCCGACTTCAGCTCAGGTTATGATCTCGCAGTTCGGGAGTTCAAACCCCACATTGGTCTCACTGCTGTCACCACAGAGCTCACTTCAGATCCTCTGTCCCTCTCTCTCTGCACCTCCCCAACTCATGCACTCACTCTCTCTCGAAAATAAACATTAAAAATTGTTTAAATAAAGATCCCCAAATCCGTAGTTGGTAATCTGCAAACGCTACCTCTCCAAGTCCAAATGCAAGAGAAAACCTGTGTCCTGGCTGAAAGGCAGAGAGAACAGGTATCCATTACTCAACGTATTTGTCCTATACAGGCCCTCAAGGAATTGGAGAGAGCCAACCCATACTGGGGAGGGCAATCAGCTTTAATCTGCTGATTCAAATGTTAATCTCCTCACACACCCTCACAGACCCACACAGAATGGTGTTTAAATATGGGGACACGCTATGCACGGGGCGGCTGACACATAAAACTGACCATCACACCTCTTAACGCCACAGCCGTCTTGCCACTCAGAGAGCTGTGAGGTGATGGGGTAGAGCCTGCAGGCAGGAGGGGGCTGGGTCCCGGATGACTTCCTAGAGCACCTTTCCCATGTGATTGGAAGCCTCTACACAACCTATTTATTACAAGAGATGATAAACCTATTGATCTGGATCTCCATGTTCCAGCTGCTCCTTCCTCCACAAATCTTATCTGCCTGTGCTCCTGAACAACGGGCCATGGATCTGAGGTTCCCAACAACTCCCTCCTTGGGTTTGATGAACTTGCTAGAGTTGCTGACAGAGCTCAGGAAAATAGTTCATATACCAGATTAGTCGTTTATTGTTAGAGGAGGGAACACAGGAATAGTCAGATGGAAGAGAAGCACAGGGTCAAGTGGGAGGCACAGGGCCAAGTGGGGGCCACAGGGCCAGAGCTTCCACGCCCTCCCCAGCCTGGGAAGCTGCCCGTGTCCAAGAACACTAGGATTCTGGTAAAGCAAAGGCAAGCCCTTCACCTGCCCCTTGAGGAAGATAGGTCCAAACGATCAAGCACAATTCTTTGAGAGGAGGTTCTAATCACTCTTCCTGGCATCAGTAATAGGAACAGGGATGGGGGCTGGCATCCGTAGGCCACCATGCAGGTGGGCTGTGGCAACAGCAGGCAAGCAATTAAATGCCCTACAGTGCTCTCCTCTCATATGGCAAAGTGGGGTCTTCTTGCTACAGGAAGTCTTCCCCTGGTTGTAATTTTTTATTTGTCAGCTCTTCAGCTGCTTTTGTAGACAGATGGGGTCTGGAGTTTCATAAAGTCACTCCACTATGTTTTTTGTTTGTGTTTGTTTCCTGCAAAAAGCTTTACTGTTTCCTCTAATCTGCAGCTTAGAACAGGGCTCCAGGGTGGTTAAGCAGCTGCCTAGTGGCTGCAGGGAGAGGCTCAGGCACAAGCTGTGGCACCTGGGGGATTCCAGAGGCTCCAAGTCATGCCTGAGGATGAGCCTTTCTAGGTGATACTCACCCAGTCCAGCCTGGGGGCCAGTGAGCTCATGGAGGTTAGTCAGCTGGTCAACCACCTTAAGTTTCCCCTCCCGATTTAGGAAGTGGCTCCCCAAGACTTCACAGAGACGGGGGTGTGGGGGTGGAGAGGGAAGGCCTGTGCGAGGACAACCCAGGGCATGCAGATCCAAGAGGCCCTGGTTCCGGTTCCTGTCCAGGACCATGGCAGCTGGTTTCACTGAAATCAGTGATGCCATTTTTTTACATGCAACTGATCCAACCAGGTGAGGATGGTGTGGTCGCACAGAAACAGCACGGCTTACAAAGACTAAAACCATCTGGCCATTTACAGAAAAAAAATAAGCGGCCAGTTCTGATGTGGATTCACATTTTGTCATGCATGTGTAAAACTATAAAACTTCAGAAATTAAAATGTACTCTTCTGTGTTCTCTTGAGTCAAATTCTAAACAAGGAGGAACCAAGATTGGGCTCAGCTGAAAGAGGAAAGCAGCATTCCTTCCCAGCCACCAGGTGGTGGACTGAAAACAGGGAGGAGAAAGAGATGAGGGCTTGTATTGCAGTGGTTGAAATTACTATCTTTCAGGTTAAAATATTTTCCTTAATAACATTGACACTGAAGTTACAGGGTGGGGACACTGTAGTTAAGATGTTTGTTTTAGATACTAACTAATTTCACTTGCTGAGTGCCCATAAGTTAAGGAAACACCACCCCCTGGGTGGCTGCTGTGTTAGGCTCCAGGAGAAGGTGGTGTCCTAAAAAGTATGTGCAGGGCTACCATCACAGACATCAGCCAGTTCTGGAAAATGACAAAAACAGTCTTCCCATTACTTAATTATTCCACCCCACCCTAGGAATTACTGAGGTTATCCTAAAGGAAATGGTCCAGGAGTTCCTCAAACAGGTCATCCAGATTCTGGATCCACTATTTTTTTTTTCAAGATTAATAGTGTCATAATATAATTTAGGGATTTAGATGAGCTTTGGCCATTAGATTATTTCTCAACACAAGTTTACAGTGAAGTTGAATTAAAACAGACAAGGTCAACGGAGGTGGTTAACTCTCAGGATAAATCATAAACTAACGTGATTATGTATCTGGAAGTAAGTACATCACCCACATTTTTGGTATCACATGACCAATTCAGAAAATGCAAATCTAAATGTAAAGAGAAACACAAAATGACAAAATGGAATAGAATAAAAAAACCTGAAGAGTATGACCAGATATCTATTTTTATATTATAAAGTTGTGGAGTCAGAGATTGATGGCCTCTCCTTTCAGATTTTCATCAGGTTTTTTGTTTGTTTCATATTTGTTTTTTTTAAAGACCTTAGTTGTTGTTGTTTTTTACAAATAGTTTATTGTCAGGTTGGTTTCCATATAACANTCTTGTTGAGGATTTTTGCATCCGTATTCATCAAGGATACTGGTCTTGATGATTTCTGGCTACAACAACCAGAAAACAGCTACTGTAGGGGATGGGCATGGTTTGGTGTAGGCAGGTCTGGTCTCCACTGTGTCCACTAGCCTCCCTGAGGCTCCTCCTTGGGGTTTTGGGGAGAAGAATGGTGTCATCATAGTCCCTTCTCAACCAAGCGTTGCAAATCACTTTTTCCGTCCAATCTCCCTGTGCTGAGGATGTAGCCAAGGTAGGCCGAGTTCTATGCCCCACACCCCACCTGTTTCCCGGTCCCAGTCCATGGGCTTTGTTATACTGCCCTGAACAGTCCCGCAGGCCACTGCTTCCCTGTTGCCTGGGAGTTGAGTGTGGGGTGGGGGAAGTGTCGCAGCCTCATATCCGCCGGGGTCAAGCAGGGATACAACCCGAGTGCGTTCGGGGAACATGGCAACCTCAGGTCTGTAGAGTCCGCACTGCTGCAGTGCGCCGCCGTTGCGCGCTGCTGCTGCTTTACCGGGCGCTGGCACTGCTTCTCTGGGTCGCTGCCGCCGGCCCTTTAGCAGGCCGCTGTCGCATGCGCCACTGCCGCTTCACCCGGCGTCAGGACCGCCTCCACAGGCGTTGCTGCCAGTTCACCGGGCTGCCGCCGCCATGGATGGTGCCCGGTGCATGGCAGTTCAGTTTTTCCTGGCGCCTTCTGGGACCAAGGCACCTAGTTTAAAGTCAGCACCCCAGCCAGAGCGAAAAAACACTGTCTTTCCAAGCCGAGGTTTTCTCTTCTCCAGGGATGGTTCTATAAGCAATCTCAGCTTTTATTTCCTTTCCCCTGGAGTTGTGGCAGCTCACCCCCACTCGCCGGTTAATCACTGCAGCTGCACACAATCCAGGTTCCCTCCCCTCCCTCCATATCTCTGGGTCCCATCTTGCTTTTATCTTCCCCAGTTCGCACTCATGCACTTATGAGGTTTCCTTCCCAGGGTACTCTCTTTCTCTTCCCAAACTCCTGTGGCTTAGTGTCCTACGACTTCAGGCCTTCTCTGTTTGAGAGATGGGTGCAGGCNATATAGCCATCCCCATTGCCACCATATCCACCACCACCTCGACTGCCACCAAAGCCACCACGCCCACTGAAGTTTCCTCCACGACCAAAGTTGTCATTCCCACCAAAACCTCCCCGACCACCACCGAAGTTTCCAGAACCACTTCGACCTCTTTGGCTGGAGGAAGCACTAGCCATCTCTTGTTTAGACAGAGCCTTCCTTACTTCACAGTTGTGGCCGTTCACAGTATGGTATTTTTGAATAACAATCTTGTCTACAGAGTCATGGTCATCAAATGTTACAAAAGCAAAGCCTCTCTTTTTGCCACTGCCTCAGTCAGTCATGATTTCGATCACTTTAATTTTCCCATACTGTTCAAAATAATCTCTTAGATGATGTTCTTCAGTGTCTTCTTTAATGCCACCAACAAAAATCTTTTTCACAGTTAGGTGGGCACCAGGTCTTTGAGAATCTTCTCTCGAGACAGCCCTCTTTGGTTCTACAACTCTTCCATCCACCTTGTGTGGCCTTGCATTCATGGCCGCATCCACCTCCTCCACAGTGGCATAGGTGACAAACCCAAAGCCTCTGGAGCGCTTGGTGTTTGGATCTCTCATTACCACACAGTCCGTAAGCGTTCCCCATTGCTCAAAATGGCTCCTCAGACTCTCATCGGTTGTTTCAAAGCTCAAACCTCCGATGAAAAGCTTCCGCAGCTGTTCAGGCTCTTTGGGAGACTCTGACTTAGACATGACGGCGGTGGGAGGGGAGACTTTATCGATGCTTACTCGGCGGCGTCCACGGGCAGAAAGGAGTCTTATTTTATTAATTTTTAAAAATATTTATTTTGGGGGGGAAGAGAGAGAGAGAGAGCACAAGCCGGGGAGGGGCAGAGAGGGAGACACAGAATCCAAAGCAGGCTTCAGGCTCTGAGCTGGCAACACAGAGCCTGATGCAGGGCTTGAACTCATGTACCACAAGATCATGACCTGAGCTGAAACTAGATTCTTAACCGACTGAGTCACCCAGGCTCTCCATGGAATCCCAAATTTTAAATATGTGCGATAGAAACTCACACACCTCATAAATATATCCCCACCCCAGAGATATTCTATTTTCTCTAATTTAATTTTGTCCTTCTCATTTGCATGAGCCACTACTTCACTTATTTCAGTAAGAATCCTAATACAGGTATTTTTATTATCCCCAAATGCTACAATTTAAACCACCAAAAGTAACTACTATATGAAGATATTTTCAAAAACCAAGAATTGAAACAATCTCTACAAGGATACTTAAAAACAATCAGAATTGGAAATGTCTTGAACATAGGAAATTGAACATTTCCTATGATGGTTTTCCACTCTATCCATTTTTAATTAGCACATGGTTACCAAATTTATACCAAACACTTTAAAACTATTATGTGTTGCTACCTTATCTCATTTTTACTATTTCTCTCCATTGTCAAACCTCTTCCAGACACTTGTTTACATTAAATTCTAGGCCCAGTAAGCTAGGTTCAAACTCAGTCTCGAAGCTTCACTGTTGGGGGCCATTTCCAACTCATAAGTTGAGACAGAACTCCTTGTGAGGTTACGGGAAGTTGCACGGACTCTTACCGACAGATGGCGACCGATACCTACTCCCACCCAATTGTTTCTGCTTGAGCGCCGACTCCCAAGGCACCTTGTTGATTGGTGTTAGGAGTGACTCATTCTGGCTTTGATATGCTGATTGCACTTTGTGAAGGAACTTACTGTAGGAGTTCTTTTGTGGTTATGAGAGCCACACTGCGTTCCTGAAAGACCGGTTTTTCTTAATACCTCCCATTAAATGATAAAGAGGCTATTGACCCCTACTCACAAAGAACTAACTTTTGCCTTTACTATGCTAATGCCACCTCTGGGCTGTTCCCCATACCTTTTGCATATCAATGTTCTGGAGAATCTTTACTGATAAAAGGATTTATCATTAGAATGCCACTTCTGTGCCGTCCTGCAAACACTAAATCATAAAATAGAGTCTCAGACAGTGCAGAGAGGCCTGGCTGGTGACCACGAAGAATCTCGCGCCTCTCTCATCCCTCCCTCGCCGACACCGTCCATCCTTAGGGACCCCTGGACCAGCCGGAGCTGGATTCTGGCAATTCACTAGATGTTTCATACAACATTCTCCTCAAATGGGAATTATGCTATCTCATGAATTTGTCATTGTATACATTAATGTAAATGATAACAACATAAACAAATGTTCATAATATAGTCAAATGATATCTAAAATGTAAGTATTATTTTAGACCTTTTCATTTGTGTAATTTTTTTGTAACATGAAACACAGGAACAAACCATACATTTCGTGATTTTAAAGTTATCCAAGGAATATTTTTTAATGTTCTAGCTCCTTACCATTCACAGGGTGATCCATGGACCTGTAACTTTGAGTGGACCTTGTCACATGTTAAAATGTGGAATCTCAGGGCCCACTCCAGACTTCCCGACACAGAGTCAGCATTGTAACAAGACCCCAATAGAAACTTGTGCAGATTAAAATTTGAAATGTCCATTTAAAAAAAAATTTTATAACATTTATTATTGAGACACAGAGAGAGACACAGTATGCATGGGGAAGGGGCACAGAAAGGGGGAGACACAGAATCCGAGAAAGGCTGTCAGCACAGAGCCCAACATGGGGCCCAAACACACAAACCAGGAGATCATGACCTGAGCCTAAGTCGGACGCTTAACCAACAGAGCCACCCAGGCGCCCCGGAAATGTACAACCCTGACTTCTCCCAGATGAGTAGAGTATGTTGTGTACATGATACGAGGAGCACTCAGCACAGCGGAATACATGTGTGTGTTGCGTCTTACACTCCCCCCCTACCCACTTAGGGTGTCCTGCCTCTTTCCTTGGTCCCTCTTGGTGAGAGAGAGACAGAACCTTGAGGGGCAGGGAGGAGAGAATTACAAAGCTCAGGGCTAAGACTCTTCGGGAGCCGAAGCACAGGTCTCCTGTATCAAGCCTCTTCTATTTTGTAATGTGTTGGACAACAGCAAGCACATAAGCAGAGTATTTGCGATCTTGCCAGGCCGTGCATCTGCTGTGTGCTCCATACTGGGTCAGGAGTACAGCTGGCGCCAGAAAAAACTTTCTTATCCCTGGCCTGGTGTCTGAGTGATGCCCTTCTGGAGAGAAAGTGAAGTCTCTGCAGCTTTCTGCCTGGGAACGGAACTGCTTTCAGTTCCTTGCTGCTCCATGCCTTTCCCTCAGGACATTCTCACAGTGTCTCCAGCTTCTTGTTCTCCAACACCCTGGCCCTCTGTGCAGGGGGCTTGTTTCCGATATCACCTGGGAACCTCCCCAGTTGGCAAACCAACACCTGATGTGTCCTCTCTTTCCATTGGCACCTGAATGTCTACACTAGGGATCAGGGCTGTGAGAAGATGGAAGGACCTCAAGTGTGTAAAAACCACTCAGTTCCGCTCCCATCATGGACCAACTGCTAGCAGGAAGAAGGTTGTTGTCACCATTTTATAAATAGATGTGCTAATGTTCTTCATACAGTGTTTAGGCATAGTATGGGGGAAAAAATCAAGTATTAAATATATTTTTTTAAGTATTTATTTATTGAGCGGGGAGGGGAGGCACATGGGCGAGCACTCACACACAAACAGGGAAGGGGCAGAGAGAGGAGATACAGAATCTGATTCAGGATTGAGGCTCTGAGCTATCAGCACAGAGCTTGATATGGGGCTTGAATCCACAAACTGCAAGATCATGACCTGAAATGAGGTCAGACACTTAACCAACTGAACCACCCAGGCACCCCTTAAATGGGTTTTAAATAGTTACATATATGAAAGAACTTACCAAAGTCAACACCCAAAAAACAAATGATCCAGTGAAGAAATGGGCAGAAGACATGAATAGACACTTTTCCAAAGACATCCGGATGCCTAACAGACACATGAAAAGATACTCAACATCACTCATCATCAGGGAAATACAAATCAAAGCCACAATGAAACACCACCTCACAGAAACAAGAATGACTTAAATTAACAACTCAGGAAATAAAGATGTTGGCAAGGATGTGGGGAAAGGGGTACCCTTTTGCACTGTTGGTAGAAATGCAAATTGGTGCAGTCACTCTGGAAAACACTGTGGAGGTTCCTCGAAAAATTAAAAATATAACTATCCTACAACCCAGCAATTGCACTATAGGGAATTTATCCAAAAGGATATAAAAATGCTGTTTCAAAGGTGGCCATGCTGCCCAATGTATATAGCAGCACTATCAACAATGGCCAAGGTATGGAAAGAGCCCAAATGTCCATCAGTTAACAAATGGATAAAAAAGATGTGATACACACACACACACACACACACACACACACAATGGAATACTATTTGGTGATGAAAAAGAATGAAATCTTGCCATTTGCAACAACGTGGATGGAAATAGAATGTATTCTTCTAAGCAAAAACAGAAAGACAAGTATCATATGATTTCCCTCATATGTAGAATTTGAGAAACACAGCAGATGAACATAGGAGATGGGAAGGAAAAATAACACAAACCTCAGAGGGAGATAAACCATAAAAGACTCTTAAATACAGAGAACAAACTGAGGCTTGCTGGATGGGGGATGGGTGGAAGAATGGGTTATATGGGTGACAGGCATTAAGGAGGGCACACTTTGCATGATGAGCCATTGGTGTCTGATGTTAGAAATGAATCCCTGGGTTCTACTCCTGAAGCTAAGACTACAGTGTATGTGAACTAACTTGAATGTAAATCAAGAAAAAAAAAAACGAAAGGAAAATGAAACCACTTGCTTTCATTAATCTAAATTTTTTTTTTTTTTAAGTTTAAGCATCTGTGGATTTAGGTAGATCCACAAGGTTTTGGCAGCAGAGGTGAAGGATAAATTCATAAAATGGAAAAAAAAACCAGATATAGAAATAAAAATTTTTAAAGTAAAGAAAAGGGGGACAAAGGTCTTCTTTCAAACGTATTCACTCCCACGTTGGTCCAATTGACCAGCTGGGTAATAGTGGGAAAGAGTGTCTAATGCTGGAAATTGCACCAGAACACAAAATGCATCCCAGGTGGGTCTCTGCGTCGGGATTTCCCCATGAGTGTTTCTTAGTACTTATCTCTAGGTCACCTGCCTCAAACACCCCCAGGCCACTGACACTCATCACCAGTTCCCGGATCAACACACAGGATTTCCTTTGTGGGCCCTGAGTTTCCCGTTTATCAGAGCATCACTGGTGATATTAAGACTCACATTCCCAGCTGCCTGCAGCTTTCTCTAACGTGCCCAGCAGGCCCGNTTTTTTTTTTTAAGTTTAAGCATCTGTGGATTTAGGTAGATCCACAAGGTTTTGGCAGCAGAGGTGAAGGATAAATTCATAAAATGGAAAAAAAAACCAGATATAGAAATAAAAATTTTTAAAGTAAAGAAAAGGGGGACAAAGGTCTTCTTTCAAACGTATTCA
>NW_027529999.1:0-128368 GCF_008692635.1 Crocuta crocuta
CCCCATTTGTTAAAAAAGAACAAAAAAAGAATATGACACGACACATGAAAATTATATGAAATTTACCCATAACTGTGATTTATTGGACAGAGCCCGCCCGTTTGTTTACATGCTGTCCACGTGGCTTTGGCAGTGTGCAGAACTCATCACAGACCACAGCTGCATTGGACACGAACACGGCCACCATAGCCACATGCAGCAAATCCCAGGGACAGCCCCAGTGAAGCCTCTTGAGGACTACCTGCATTGACATGCCAAGACTTTTTTTTTCATCGCCAGTGCATGCGCATTATGTCAAAACAAGAGAAGAAGACCAGAGAGGACTTCAAATGCTGCAATTTTAAGGCAAGGTAGTTGGATTATTTTGCGACCGGGTTGCACGGTGAGGCATCTGTGGACACTGTGCAATAATGTTAGAGACGCGCTGAAGACACACACTGCCCGCCAGATTCACTACATGGGCACTTTGTCCTGCAGGACAGCTATGCTCAGAAGAATTAGAAAAATCGCAACGGGCCATATCAGCACAGCAGAATTTCTTCCTGAAACTAGAAGATGAAAACAAGGCTCCCAACACACATGGTAAGCTTCTGAGTGTCCCCTTTGTCACATGGGCAAGGGGAGCCGTTAAGTTACGATAAATTCATGAAGGGAGATTTGGTGCAACTGTTGAAGAATGCACCCACAGATTATGTCCAGGAAAAAAATAAACTTGTTTAAGACTATTAGCTTTTGCCATCAGTTTTGTTCTACTATAATTATTATTATAATTTGAATGTCATCAAAAATGTTGTGGAAATTTGTTTTCTTTTTAATGTTTGTTTATTTGTTTTTGACAAAGAGAGACAGAATGAGTGGGGGAGGGCAGAGAGAGAGGGAGACACAGAATCCAAACAAAGCAGGCTCCAGGCTCTGAGCTGTCAGCACAGAGCCCAATGCAGGGCTTTAACTCACAAACTGGGAGATCGTGACCTG
The DNA here is from genome assembly GCF_008692635.1 of Crocuta crocuta. Taxonomy (NCBI): domain Eukaryota; kingdom Metazoa; phylum Chordata; class Mammalia; order Carnivora; family Hyaenidae; genus Crocuta; species Crocuta crocuta. The sequence continues at coordinate 976 of NW_027529999.1, forward strand.
AGCCGAAGTTGACTGCTTAACCGACTGAGCCACCCAGGTGACCCTATCTTTTCCTTTTTTAAAAAAATGTTTATTTATTTTGAGAGAGGGAACAAGCACATGTGGGTGGGGTAGAGAGGGAGAGAGAGAATCCCAAGCAGGCTCCATGGTGTCAGTGCAGAGCCTGACCTGGGGCTCTATCCCACCAACCTGGAGATCTTGACCTGAGCTGAAATCAAGAGTCGGACGCTTAACTGAATGAGCTCCCCAGGTGCCCATCCTTATATTTATTTTATTTATTTATTTTTTATTTAAAGTAATCTCTTTACCCAGTGTGGGGCTCAAACTCATGACCCTGAGATCAAGAGTCACATGCTCTACTGACTGAGTCAGCCTAGCCCCCCACATCTTTTTTGTTTCTGATGTAAATGATCTTTCTGCCATGATATCATCTCTTGCCTATTCTGTCATTAACTATAATTGTGAGAGCTGTTGAGTTGTACAATTAATTTTTTACCCTGCCTCCTTATGGCATTCCCTGATAGTATAATTTTCAGCTGATACTCTGGGGCAATGATCTTTCATCGCATGCTTTGAATTTTGTGTATTCTACTGTGTTATCATATGCATCATAAAACCGTGTTTTCTTTCCTCTAACACCACTTCTGACATCAAGTGTGTGGTTTCTCCAGTTGGAGAAACATCAAGCAGTTTTTCAGTTCTCTGATGCCAGCTTGGGTGTCAATCAATTCAATTCAGTTCTGATACTGACTCCCTGGAATTAACACAGACCCCAGTTTAACAGCCCCATAACACAGTTTAAGGGCTCAGTTCCACAAGACTGCCCCCACCTCATATGGCAGCCCCAAATGGGGTACCCAGGCTACCCACACTTCTGCCTAATCAGTTGCAAATTCTGGTGTTCCCATGCATTCCCCTCCCACATCTCCTCGGGCTCAAGTTCAGTAATTTGCTAGAACAGTTCACAGAACTCAGGTAAACACGCTTTACTTAGGTTTACCAGTGTATAATAGGGGATCCAACTGAGGGAGAGCCAGTCAGATGCCGTGCATAGGGCAGGGTATGGGGAGAGGAACTGGAGCTTCCTTGCCACCTCTGGCCTTGTCTTGTCCTAGCATTTGGATGAGCTCACCAATGGAATGTTCTCCAAATCTCTTTAAGAGTCTATAACTCAGTCTCCTGCTCCACCCTCCCGCAGGCCAGGCACTCACAGCCATTGGTGGTGAGAGGGTGGGGCTGAAAGTTCCCACTCTTTAGTCACGATCTTCCTGGTAACTGCCCCATTCTGAGGCTATCTAGGGACCCTACCCTGAGTCACCGATGTAGCATAGATTCACGTGTGGACAGAAGGGGATAATTAATGAATAATGAGACACTCTTATCACTCAGAGAAATTCAAGGGTTTTAGTTGCTTTGCCAGAAACCAGGGACAAAGACCAAGTATGTATTTTTATTATACCAAAGAATCATTCAGTAAATATAGCAATTAAGAATGAGAGAAAAGGGGCGCCTGCATGACTCAATCGGTTAAGCATCGGACTCTTGATTTTGGTTCAGATCATGATCTCACCATCTGTAGGATCCAGCGCTGTGTTGGGGTCTGCGCTGGGAACCTGCTTGGAATTCTTTCTCTTCTCTCTCTCTGTCCCTCCCCCTGTACATTCGTACACTTGCACTGTCTCTCAAAATAAACAAACATTAAAAAAAAAAAAAGAATGAGTTTAGGTTAATAGTTTAACCTTTTAATTTGTTGTACAGAAAAAAACTTTTTGTTCAAAAATCCTGTTAATATTTTTATGATATGTTTCACGATTGTATCTATGGAGAGGATCATATATTTATATGAGTTACGTTAATCTGTTTCCTAATCACGGAATCTTTGCATTCCAGGTATAAATCCCACTTGGTCATACTGGATTCTACTTGGCAACATTTTGTACAGCCTTTGAATTGATACCATGGAGATTAGTCTGTATTTTCTCCCAGCTTTATTGATCTCCCCCCAAGTTTTTCCTGTAGCCCCGTTTTTTCCTTTAAGACTCAGTGTAGTTGTCCTCTTCTTGATTCATTCAGCAATATGATTGAACACCTGTTGTGTATCAGGCACTAAGCAAAAATTGGAAATAAGAGAATGAGCAAATACGTACAGATCACCCTTAGTCTTTTGGCAGTTACAATGTTAAGTCTTGTTTCCTTTGGGAATTCACTGCAAGCTAAGTTTATTTCCTAGTCTCTCCTGTGTTTCAGTTCTCAAAGTGTGGCCCTTGGACCCCTGGGGTTCCCCAGACCCTTTCAGAGGATCTGTGATGTCAAAACTACTTTTGCAATAATACTGAGATATTTGCTCTCTCACTGTGTTGGTATTTGTGCTGATGGTGTAAAAGCATTGGTAGGTACACCTGCTGTCCCCTTAGAACATATCGAGGCAGCACCAAACTGTACTGGTAATCACTATTCCTTACCACTGTGTACCTAAAATTAAAAGAAAAAATCATTTTGGGACAAAAGTATAAGAGTCTTAAATAGGAAGAACAGAGGGTTACTGGAGAGGTTCTGGGAGGGGGGATGGGCTAAATGGGAAAGGGACATTAAGAAATCTACTCCTGAAATCATCGTTGCACTATATGCTAACTTGGATGTAAATTACAAAAATAAATTTTAAAAAATTAAAAATAAAGGTCTATTACTAAAAAAAAAGAATAAAAATTAAAAAAGAATAAAGATGTCCTTGATGAATCAGTAAGGACTATCAATCTTATTAAATCCTGACCACTGAGTACATGTCTTTTTAATATTCTGTGAAACAAAAGGAGAAGTGTGCATACAGTGTTTCTGCTTCTTGTCAAGGTATTGATGATTACCTTGAGAAAAAGAACCTGTGTAGTTGAGTTGTGAGCTGGATTTTTTGTTTTGTTTTTGTTTTTCATGGAAGACTCCCCTACCCCTTTCTTTTTCCTCCAAAAAATGACTGAAAGACCATAGTGTTGTTATTCAGGTAGAGGTATTTGGCGGATAATTTATTTAAAATACTTCAAGGAAAACAACACAGTATTTCCTGGCAATGATAAAACTCAAGTATTTGAGTGAAATTCGAATTTTGGAAACTTTGCATCTGGCCTCATGAACTTGGCAGTTTCCCAGTATTAAAAGATCTTTCTGATGATATTGGTGGTGATATTAACAAATATATGTATATATGTGATTTCATTTTATATAATTAAATGTGTCAACATTACTTGTATAAATCAATGAACTAATATTTTTTCAAAAGACCAATGCTTTCGTGTTACACAATCAGGCACAGATAAGATCCATTCTAAGCACAAGATAGAGTTATGGATTTTAATGTTATAGAGTATGAAAAGTTTGTTGTTACAGCTTCAGATTCCGCTTGAATGTTTCTAGTTTTAGTATAGCATCAAGGAAGACTATATATAGTTTTTTGAAAAGCTCTTAAGATACTCCTCTCTTTTCCTCCTGCCTATCTGTGAGGTTGATTTTATGTATATACTTCAATGAAATCAATATAGTGCAACACATTGAAAGTCAGACTTTAAAAATACTTGCATAAACAGTGCCACTCTTCTCATTAAAGTTTGGGGGAAATATGTTTTTTTCATAAAGGTATGTAATTTATGTGAAATGAAATGGGTTTACTTTTTTATTTATTATTACTATTTTCTAAAGATTTTATTTTATTTTATATTTTATTTTATTTTATTTTATTTTATTTTTTTAATCTCTACACCCAGTGTTGAGCTAGAACTCAAATCCTAAGATCAAGAGTCACATGTTTTACTGACTGAGCAAGCCATGTGCCCCAATTTTGTTGTTATTTTTAAATGAATTAGTATTTAAACGTTTTTTCAGTTAAAATTTCTAGTATGGTTAACATTGACAGATACCACCCATATAAGTCAAACCTCTTTGGAGTCTTCAATAATATTTGAGTAAAGGGTTCCTAAGACCAAAACTTTGAGAACTACTACCCTATAGCAATCTGTCATTGTTCTTTTTAAATTGTTTTTTAAAATGGAGGTATAATTTACATATACTAGCAGTGCTCAGATCTTAAGTGTAAAGTCCAATGCGTTTTGATAAACAGATACATACATCTGCTTATCACTGGAGTGCACTACACATTGGATTGTAACCAACACTCCAGTCAGGTTATAGAACATTTCTATCACTCTAGAAAGTTCCCTTTTCCTTTTTTCCTGTAAGCCCCCCTCCCCCCACCCCATGTCCTTACTTGGAGGCAGTTTGGATTTCTATCACCAGAGCTGAATTTTGCCTGTTTTTAAAGTTTCACACAAGTGGATCCACATGGTATAGATTCTTTTATGCCTGGCTTCTTCACTTAGTATCAAAGATAAACACAGCCAGACATTAAAGTGGTGAATGGCTTTTATTCAGTAACTACAGTAGGAGAAAGAACTGAGCTCCATTCCAAATTTTACAGAGGTGATGGAGCCTTTAAAAGAGAGAATGGAGAAGGGGGGAGAGCAGGGGCCTCCTAGAGTCAGAGAAGTGAAAAATTACAAACCGTTAGTCGATGTAAATTACAAACCGTTAGTCTATGTAAATTCGATTAGGCTGCAGGATTTGGCAGCAGGCGGTTATGGAAGTTAGAATCCTCCCACTGAGACTGGGAGTCCTTTCTGCTGATTACATTTCAAAGGAATGGCTCTGGAGTCCTTGAGAAGGACCCTGCTGAGTTGTAAGAGATAAATATTCACAGTTGTAAGCCTTTTATAAATGCCCTTTATAGTAAATGCTTTAAGAATGGGAGGTTAAGGACCTATTGTTAGGTTTTGGTTGGAATGAACAGTAAATTCTCTTGGCTGTGTAGCTTTCCCCGGCAGGTAGTCTAATGCATTTGGGCGGGGTGATCCTCACCAGGCTTACGCTGCTAGAAGTCCAGCTGTGCTATAGTTTGATTACTCTTGGCGCAGAGGGTTTAGATAGAAGTATTACATGCTGAGCGTTCTCCAGTTTTCACTTAATGTTTTTGAAATTCATGTTAATGCGTGAGTCAGTAGATCACACCATTTTTAAAAAATGTTTATTAGTTTTTGAGAGCGAGAGCAAGTGGAGGAGTGAGGGAGGACAGAGAGAGAGGGAGAGAGAAAATCCTAAAAAGGCTCCTCCCTTTGAGTGCAGAGCCTGTTTCGGGGCTTGAACCCATGAACCATGAGATCACGAACTGACCTGAAACCAAGAGTAGGACTCTGAAGCAGCTGAGCCACCCAGGCGCCCCAGTAGGTCACACCATTTTATCCCTGAGGAGTATTGCATTGTATCTTTGTTTATCTGTTATCAGTTGACATCCGGATTTTCATTTTGGGGAATCCACTGCTGTGAGCATTCTGGACATATGTTTTCATTTTTGTAGGGTTAATATCTGTCATTTTCTGTTAACCTGTTAACCTGGTCATCTCCTCGGTACCTGAAACATATTAGGTCCATAAGAATATATTTGAGTGAACTGGAGAAGAATTTGCATATGGTGTGTTGCCAAAAGACTACATGTTATGGTGCAAAGTCTACTACCCTGGCACTTAGGACGTCTCAATTCTAGGCCCAGCTTTGCCCCTCAACAACAGTAGTCTTTAACTAGTCCCGCAATCTCTTTGGATTTCAGGTTTCTTCTTTTTTAAAAAAATTTTAAAAGTAATCTGTACACCCAACATGGGCTCAAAGTCATAACCCCAAGGTCAAGAAGTTGCGTGCTCTTGACAGGCACCCCAGCTTTCTTCCTTATAAATTTTTTTTAATGTTTTATTTATTTCTGAGAAAGAGAGAAAGATAGCATGAGCAGGGGAGGAGCAGACAGGGAGACACAGAATCTGAAACAGGCTCCAGGCTCTGAGCTAGCTGTCAGCACAGAGCCGGATGCGGGGCTAGAATGCACAAATTGCAAGATCATGACCTGAGCTGAAGCTGGACGCTTAATCAACTGAGCCACCCAGGCGCCCCGCCTCCCCCCCCCGCCAGCCCTCTTCCTGTAAGTGAGGGAATTATATTAAATAGGCTACAAGGCTTCCTTTAGCCTGAATATTCTATGATCCTAAGTGGGAAGAATTGATAGAAGTCATGATACCAGTGAAGAGTAGACTGAAATTTTGAGGTAACAGATCCAGTGCAAGTTTGCTGTAGTAGCCGGTGTTGTTTTCCGGGTATTCCTGTGGGGATAGCAGGAAGAAGCTCCTAAACGTAGTGTTGAGTTTACCTTTTTTAAAAAAAAATATTTTTAATGTTTGTTTACTTTTGAGAGAGAGAGAAAGCACGAATTTAGGGTTACAGAGAGGGAGACAGGATCTGAAGCGGGCTCCATGCTGACAGTAGAGAGCCCACCACGGGGCTCAAACTCCGCAAACTGTGAGATTATGACCTGAGCTGAAGTTGGACGCTTAACCAACTGAGCTACCCAGGAATTTTTTTTCAATATTTTATTTATTTTTGTTAGAGCAAGCAGGGGGAGGGCAGAGAGAGAATCTGAAGCATACCTGTGCTGACAGCAGTGAGCCTGAAGGGGGCTTGAACTCCTGAACCGCGAAATCACGACCTGAGCCAAAGTCAAACGCTTAACCGACTGAGCCACCCAGGCACCACAGAAGGATAATATTCTTAATGAACTAGAGTTTCTTGTGATTTGCAAGTTCAGTGGTCAAGTTCAATGACCTATGCATTTTTCCCTCTCTCTCTTAGATTTGGATCATACAGCAGATGTCCAGTGAGTATACCTGCAATTTAGGTCTTTGAAATCATGTTGTTAATAGGAAATCTGATGTTTTAATCTCGATGTCCCTAATTTTATTTTATTATTTATTTATTTTTTAAAGTTTATTTATTTTGTGAGAGAAAAAGAGAGAGTGTGCGCACATAGATGCACACACAACCCGGGAGGGTCAGAGAGTGAGGGAGAGGGAGAATCCTCTCTGTTGGCACAGAGCCCGACGTGGGGCTCAGACCCATGAACTGTGAGATCATGACCTGAGCCGAGAATAAGACTTGGACGCTTAACTAACTGAGCCACCTAGACGCCCCTTGATGTCCCTAATTTTAATTCTCTCCTCCTATTTTGGTTCCTTTAACATGTGAAAATGATGGTTTAAAAGAACCCTTTATATATGTAATGTGCCATTACATTGATTGACACCGTTGGTTTTATATTTTTCATGTTAATTTTATTTTGACTTTGCTGTCAAGTTTTCTCTCTTGCTGTGATTTTATTACACAGGGCATGAATGTATTTCTTTAGGTTACATGCATGGGGAGAGACCCTGGAGGAAGCATTTGAGCAATGTGCAATGGCCATGTTTGGTTACATGACAGATACTGGGACTGTGGAGCCCCTCCAAACACTGGAAGTAGAAACCCAAGGTAACCAATTTGTTCTCAGGGAAGAAATTGTTATGCAAATGTTCAATGTTCTCCATGATTGCAGTACATTTTCACAGTAAGAACAACCAAATGATCAGCCTGTTCTTCCTCTTTCGGCTAGCCTAAGAAATTCATTACACTCTTAAATCCAAACAAGTTTTTAGAGAGGAGACTCATTAAACATCATACTATCATGGTTCTTCTTGACCCTGTGTAGGAGATGACCTACAGTCTCTTCTGTTTCACTTTTTGGATGAGTGGCTTTATAAGTTCAGTGCCGACGAGTTCTTCATACCCCGGGTAAGCAAGAGTTTTTTTTTACTGAACAAACAGGTTCTAGTTCAGATTTTTTAAAAAAGTTTTTAAAATGTTTTATTTTTTTTTGAAAGAGAGAGACAGCATGAGCAGGGGAGGGTCAGAGAGAGAGGGAGACACAGAATCTGAAGCAGGTTCCAGGCTCTGAGCTGTCAGCACAGAGTCTGACGTGGGGCTCAAACCCACGAACCCACGAACCGTGGGATCATGACCTGAGCCAAAGCCGGACACTTAACCGACTGAGCCACCCAGGTGCCCCTCTAGTTCAGATTTTAAAAGAACAAGTGATTGAGAATAGAATGTGTGATGCATAACCAAGCCATACAGATACATAAGATGATACTGATTTGCAGAAAACAGGGACTTCTTGGTTAACCTGCCTTTGACTAGTATATGCGTCTTGTAATATTTAGATCTCTTACCGTATACTTGTCACTAATCAGGATTGTGTGATAAGAATGCACCTGCTGTCTTCACCCACACTTTTTATGTCTCCCAAGTTTGAGCTATATTTATGTCCATCCATATGTCCCTTTGTCCCATATGAAATTTAGCAGCTCTGCCATGTTGGCCTAAATTTAAAAATTGCTGTCAGTTTTCCTTAACATGAACAAGGAAAAGCCAAATGGAGATTGCTTGTTGCCATCAGCCTCTCGAAGGGAACCCATGTCCAGCATCATTGTTACCGCACACACAACACCTCTCCTCCTCACCCCATTCTCTCCTTCCTTCTCTTCTCCCAGCTCCGCTACCTACGCTCTTCCAGCTCGTCCCTTGTCCTGCCGAGTTCAAGAGCCTACAGTGTTAGTTAAAAATGGGGCGAGAATGATTGAAATCCTGTATCATCCTATTCTGTTTTACAGCGAAAGTTCTTGATTCCTGTTTTGAGAGTGTACATTTTTCAACAACATTTCCCTTGACTATATAAAAAAACCTTATTTCCTTGAAATATAATTAGTTTGGTGTTCCACTTTAGTTAACATTTTAGTTTTCTTTGCTTCAGGGAAGTTGTACACTGTTATTTTCTAGGAAAGGGGACAACCTAGACATACTTTTGTAAATTATAGCTGACATACAATATTATGTCAGTTTCTGGTGTACAACAGGGTATTTTGACAGTTGTTAGACATGTTTTAGTAGATGGTCTGTTATGAACATTTTTTTTTAATTAAATTTTCTTTTCCTCTTTAGGAAGTAAAGGTACTTCATATTGATCAAAGAAATTTCAAAGTACGATCAATTGGGTACGTTTTGAAAATCTTTTAAGTAGCAAGTCATGAAAGATGTTGAAATTATATTCTTCACTAAACCTAGTGGGCAGGAAGACAGAAATGTTAACTCAGAGGTCCCATTGGATCCCAGTGGGTCCCTGCAGGTTAAGCTTCATGACCCCTAGGAGTGAGGACTTTGGTCCTCAATTTTGGAAGACCAGAAATTTAGCAGAACAAAGTTAATTTTGGTTCCTTAAAGTTAATTCTGATTCCCAATTTACTGATTTTTAAAAATGTTTACTTATTTTTGAGAGAGAAAGAGTGCAAGCATGGGAGGGACAGAGAGAGAGAGAGAGGGCGGCACAGAATCTGAAGCAGGCTCCAGGCTCTGAGCTGTCAGCACAGCAGAGCCTGATGCAGGACTTGAACCCATGAACTGTGAGATCATGACCTGAGCTGAAATCAGATACTTTACTGACTGAGCCATCCAGGCGCCCCTGCTTGTGGTTGTCTTTTTTTAAAGATTTTTTTTTATTTTTTAAAAAAATTTTAATGTTTTTTATTTATTTCTGAGAGAGAGCACTGGAGGGTCAGAGAGAGAGGGAGATACAGACTCTGAAACAGGCTCCAGGCTCTGAGCTGGCTGTCAGCACAGAGCCCGACGCGGGGCTCAAACCCACGAACTGTGAGATCATGACCTGAGCCGAAGTCAGACGCTTAACTGACTGAGCCACCCAGGGGCCCCTATTTTATTTTTAGAGAGTGAGAGTGCGAACAGGGTAGAGGGGCAGAGAGAGAGAGACAATTTTAAGCAGGCTCCATGCTCATTGTGGATTCCTATGCAGTGCTCAATGCCACAACCCTGTGATCGTGAGCTGAGCTGAAATCAAGAGTTGTACGCTCAACTGGCTGAGCCATCCAGGCTCCCTTCTTTTAGGTTATTTCTATGTAAAACCTATTTTATCCACTTCATGTTGAATTTGATTCATTTCTTTTTGTAAAGTGAGATCTTCCATTCCTCCTCCTTTCTTTTTTTTTTTTTTTAAATGGGTAAGGAATCAGGCTTATCCAAGGATACTTTCCTAATAAATGGCTGTACAGAATTTTAAAACTTTGTTCTTTTTACTACCACTACTGCTTCTCCAACTGTAATCTTTAGCCATATTCATATTGAAGGGAGAGAAGATGCTTAACCCAAGTTCTGGGAGAGTCCCCTTTTAGGGCCTTCTATCTATATACAGACCATGGACATTTTCTGAAAAGTTATAAAATGCAAACCAATTTAAGACCATACTACAGAGTGTAGTATTTTGCGTCTGTGATACTCAGGCCTACTTTCTCTAATGGGAGATAGTATTTAATTCATTGTATAGCCTTGAGTACAGAGAAAATTTTGAACATGCTGCTGTATTATGAAACAGTCATTAAACTGTTTATTGAGAATCTGCTGCACGTGCTCTGTACTAGGGCACTTTTTTTTTTAATTACAGCATCCATCAGCCTTATTGAAATAGCTATAGCACATAAGTCCTTCAACATCTCCATTTACTGGCAATCAAATGGAAATTTATTTATTTATTGAAAGCATTTTTTAATGTTTATTTTTGAGGAAGAGAGTGCATGTGCATGAGTGGGGGAGGGGCATAGAGGGAGACACAGGGGCAGAGAGGGAGACACAGAACTCCAGACAGGCTCCAGGCTCCATGCTCCGCTCTGTCAGCACAAAGCCCAATGTGGGGCTCGAGCTCATGAACTGCAAGATCATCACCTGAGCTGAAGTTGGACACTTAACCGACTAAGCCACGCAGGGGCCTCTCAAACTGAAATTTAAAGGTCCCTTTCCCCTCCCATCTCTTGGCCTCCTCGTATCTTAACCACATTGATAAGGTTTATTTTAAAATGTGTAAAGGGAGAAGGGGCGCCTGGGTGGCTCAGTCGGTTGAGTGGCCGACTTCGGCTCAGGTCATGATCTCACGGTTTGTGAGTTCGAGTCCTGCATTGGGGTCTGTGCTGACAACTAGCTCAGAGCCTAGAGTCTGTTTCAGATTCTGTGTCTCCCTCTCTCTCTGACCCTCCCCTGCTCATGCTGTCTCTCTCTCAGAAATAAATAAAAACATTAAAAAAGGGGGGAGGGGAGAACAGATACTAAATCCTGGAAGTCTAAATCATGTTTTAATTTTCCTTCTCAAGGTGGGGAGAAGAATTTTCATTGTCCAAGCACCCTCAGGTATGTTTAAATACAGCCATTAAAAACATTCTCTACTTCCGTACTGTAAAGTCAGTATATGCCAGTATACTTTAGCGAGTTCTTCTAAATTGGTGTGAAGCGGTAAGTTTTCCTCAGGCTTCCCTGACCATGTTATGTTTAAGCACTGACTCCACACATCTGATTTGGTGGACAGGGAATAGGGAGACAGCACTTGGGTTCCAGGGTCAGGTGTGTTACAGATTTTTGTGATTTAAAAGTCCCTTTGCCTTTTCAAGCTTCTGTATGTATCTCTCCCTGTAGTGAAGGTGTTGGACTGGATGCTCTTTAAAGTACCTTCTACTTTCTGTACTTCTCCAGATTCTGGATTTGCCAACCTGTAGGATCTGTATATAGGAATAGGGGGCAGGCACATGTTCTCTGTAAAGGGCGAGGTAAGGTTTGAAGCTTTGTGGAACCACAGTTGACAGAAGAGCAATATTTGGCTCCTTTGTTATAGCACCGCTGCTGCTACAGGCCAGGCAGAACCAGATGAGTGTGGGTGTGTCCCAGTAAAGCTTCATGGACATTGAAATTTAGATTTCATATCATTTTCAAATGTCATGAGATAATCTTTTTTGGTGTCTCCCCCCACCCCAACCATTAGGCATGTAAAAACCATCCTTAGGCAGTAGGACTATACAGAACCAGGTGGCAGCCTGAATTTGGCCCATGATTTGCAGTTGGCTGAGCCCTGTGTTTAGGCCAAAGAGACGCAAGTTAGTCGAGGGTGACTGGGAAGTTCTGGTTGCTTCCAGTAGCTGCAGTATCATTTCTTCCAGCACAACGTAATGAAATGAAGCCTGGTGAGGGAACCTCAGGAGAGAAGCTTAAAAAGAGAGAAACCACTAGAGGGGTTGTGTGAATTACAATACAAATGACACACGGAATTTTCTTTTGAACATCTTACGTGTGAGGTATAGATTAGACATCTAAATGGAGATGTCCCATAGTAGGCATTGGTCTGTAGAATGACTTGTTCAGAAGATAGGTATCTCTGGAAATATAAATCTGGGAGCCACCACTGAACAGAGGATATTTATAGCCATCGGGCTAGATGAGATTACGAAGGCCGGGAGGATAGATGAGAATATAGAGGGGACTGAGCCCTGGGGCACTAAGTGTGGAAGAGACAGAGCCAAAAAGGAAAAGAGAAGGAGAGCCTCATGCAAGGGAGCAAAAGAACAGGGCATGCCTAAAAGCCAGCTGTCTAATGACCTTGAGACTGCCCAGAGGTTGAGTAAGATGAGGACTGAGAATTGACCATGGGTTTCCTCTTCATTGGAAAGATGTACGGGTCAAAGAGAGAATGAAAGATAGGAAAGTGGAGGCAGTATATTGAGACGGTTCTTTTGAAGGGTTGTCAGAAGAGGGGAGCAAATGCATAGAAGAGTACTGGCCAGGGCGAATGTGGCTGGAAAGGGAGAAGTTTGGTTTTATTTTTCTCTTTTGTCTTAACTGTGAGGTTTTGTGGCACCCATGTATGCTGTGTGGAAGTGATCTAGGAACTCTGGGCAAATTGATCATGTTGGAGGGAGAGAGAGTAATTTCAGAACAAAGATCTGAAGTTGGTAAAGTGGGGTATGGGGTGGAGTGCTCAGGTACAGGAGCTGACCCTCTGATGGGCGCAGGGACAGGCTTTCTTTGTAATAGGAGGAAAGGCGAATGTGAGCGTAGATGGAGAGGAGAAGCCAGTTCTTACTGATTGCTCTTGTTTTCTCCAGGAGGCGTGGTCTGAGGGTGAGAATGAGGGAGGAATCCTAGAGGCAAAGATGGAAAGTAATTGTTTCAGAGAGTGGGCAGGTGAATTTAGTGGCAATTGTAGGGTGACTAGTGAGTGCTGAGTACCCTTTTGAGATTGTGGATGTGATTTACAGTGACACCACTTAGTATGGTGCGTGCTGCCGTAGGCAGAAAGTTGAATTTGGTTGTGGTTTCACCAGGTGATGATGGCGGAGGGAAAGAAAAACAAAGGTGGTTGTCATTCAGATCTGTCTGCGAAATCTTTAGATTTCTTTTGTGCCATAGAGCTAGCAAATGCCAGTCGCCTATTGCCTGACATGTTTTGTGCTGCACAGAATTATTGTGGATTCTTTTCTAGAATGGGAAGGAACTAAGAGAGCATCTGATCCTGTGGTTCTAAACCAGGGCAGGCGAGGGGGATTGTCATGTGTCAGACTTGTGGAGAGAGAACCCCAGGAGGTAAAGCGAGTTGGCAGCTGAGGAGGAGAGAAGAGTCTGTGCTCTTAGGGCCCAGATTAGACCGGAAGGAGGAAGTCTTGAGAAGGAGCCCTGAGCCAGACCGTAGGAAAGCTTCACGCTCCTTGATCCAGTCCACTTGGTAAATGATAAAGCGGGTGCTGGAGAGGTTAAGGGAGCCTCCATTTCAAGGGGGAAACAAAGGCAGGATTAGAGCCCCATCTCTTACCTCCCAATCAGGGCTCCTTCCCTGTGCATCTGTGGCTTCTCATTTTTACCGGATGACTGTATAATGCTGTACAAATAACTACTTGTTTCCCATGAGCTCTTAATTTTTCAGAATAATAGTAAAATTTGGCCTTTCTGCCTGTTATTGCTAGAGTTACTGATTCTGATTTAGATTTTCATTTTTTCCTGTTTGTTTTTTCCTCTAACCCCAACTTTAGGGAACTGAAGTCAAGGCAATAACGTACTCAGCAATGCAGGTCTATAATGAAGAGAAGCCAGAAGTTTTTGTGATCATTGACATTTGAGATACCAAACAAACAGCAAAACCCCCTCCTATGAAGAACTGTTGGTTTTTTTTTTCTCTTCTTTTTAAGAAGATACCATGATACAGATTCTTCAGTATCTGTTGATATATATGGAGATTTGCAGAACAGAACTTTTTTTTTTTTTTGGATGTTTATTTATTTTTGAACTAGAGAGACTGCGAGCGGAGAAGGAACAGAGAGAGACAGGAGATCCGAAGCGGGCTCTGCACTGACAGCACAGAGCCTGATGTGGGGCTCGAGCCCATGCACCGTGAGATCCTGACCTGAGCCAAAGTCAGATGCTTAACCGACTAAGCCACCCAGGCACCCCTGGAACAGAACTTTTTAAATTAAAGTGTGACTTTCGGAAACAGAACATTAAGGTGCAGTGTTGGTCCATGTTACCCAAATATTCAGACTTTAAAGAATTCTTCAGGTGACTAGTATGACTTCTCCTCTCTTAGTCCCCTGCGGTGGTCGCAGGTGCCTCCTACCCTCCTAGTGAAACGTCCTGCCTGGTCCCCAGAGGGACCAGTGATGTCAGCAGCAGCCCGAGGCACTCTGAACCTTCCATAGTTTTATCGAATTCAGTTTGAAAAAAAATAATTTTATCAATAATAAAATAATATTAATAATAAATCCTACAACCAGGAATTTGCTTTTTTTCAAATTGGTTAACACATATATTTCCTATATATACATTAAGAGAGGTTTTGTTTTAGATTCCCGTGGGACAGAGCCATCCTGTATGCCCCTCGGTTTTCTTAGAAGAAATAAATATAGTTGTAACAGTTGGAAGACTTCTCTAGAAAGAGTCCTGATTTTCTCTCTTTCTCACTATTGTATAGCACTAATGGAGGGACACTTTCCTATTTTCTCATAAGAAAAAGTCAGTATCCTTACAAATGAGCCCTTGCAAGGTCACCTGGGTGGCTCAGTCAGTTAAGTGTCTGACTTCAGCTCAGATCATCTCATGGTTCACGGGTTTGAGCCTTGTGTCAGGCTCTGTGCTGACAGCTCAGAGCCTGGAGCCTGCTTCAGATTTTGTGTCTCCCTCTCTTTCTGCCCCACCCCTACTCTCACTCTGTTTCTCTCTCAAAAAAAAATGAATAAACACTAAATGTTTTAAATTAAAAAATGGGCCCTTCCAACATGTGATTTTATTTTGAAGCTCATATATGTATACAGCTGGAGAAGAAAAGAACTGTGTTACATTTCTTGTGTTTTTCTGATTACCTAAGTTTTTGTTGTGGGAAAAACCATGTTAAAAATGATCGGAACTTCTCAAAGTAGGCAACTTAATGAAACTGCTTCTGTTTGATTTGCAGCATTATTCTATTCTCTGTTCATTGACTGAGGTATTTATTGCTACCACAAGAATTTGCAAAGTTGCTGTTTATTCACACACACGGGAGAAAAGATTGCCACTGGGTGGTGCCAGATACCATTACAGCATGCTCCATTTGACCTAACGTGAAGAGATTGTCCGTGAGCTTCCAAAGTGTTCTCAGCACTGTATTTTTTTGGTCCTCTGGGTGTTTAACAGAAAGTAGGGCTAATGGACACTAGGCCCTGAGCCTGCGGTTTTGCGGAGTATTTCTTGAAGTGAATACACAGAATTGCTGGAGTGGTGCTTCTTCCCCTTCTGTATCTTGAGGCACATTTTGTTAATTTGAACTGTGGCCCTCTAAGCAAAAACTGTCTAGAAGAACTTCTTTACCTCTGTCAGGATGAATTTCCAGGCTAACCTAGGGCTCTTCTTTTCATGGACCCCTTTGAACATGATGGGCTATTTGGGGCATTGATTGTGAAAATGAGCAATGGGATACTGTTAAGTCCAATGGAAGAGCTGAATCCAGGATAAGAGTTCTTGGGGTGCACTAAGCCTTAGTACTAAGTTGTACTAAGGTACAAACCTGACTAGGAAAAAACAGGTAGCCGCACCTCTTACTACCAGTGCTGTGTAATGGGGTTCAGTAAAAGCAAGTCAGTTTTAATTACACAATACAAATTATATTTCTTTTTATTTATAATAAATTTTTATTTATTTATGTTTATTTATTTTTAAATGTTTTTATTTATTTGTGAGAGAGAAAGAGAGACAGCATGAGCAGGGGAGGATCAGAGAGAGGGAGATACAGAATCTGAAACAGGCTCCAGGCTCTGAGCTGGCTGTCAGCACAGAGCCTGACGTGGGGCTCGAACCCACGAACCGCGAGATCATGACCTAAGCGAAAGTCGGACGCTTAACCGACTAAGCCACCCAGGCGCCCCATATTTATAATAAATTTTTAATGTATTACTATTTTATGTGAATTTTGAAATGCAGTTTGTGTTAGTTTTTAAATATGCCAAAATGAAGATAACTCAGTGGAAGGAAAACGACTATGTTCCCTTTTGTGTGTGAAGGTGGCGTTCCTGACCCCGCAGCAGCACAGAATTTGTTTTGTTTATTGAGATGGGTGTGCCAGTCTCTCCCCCAACGCTTCTAGTTTCAGGTATGTGTCTTGGCCTCGGGAGCATGCTTTTCTCCTTTGCCAAGCAGTTCTCTCGCCCCGTGACCGCGCCACTCATCTTCACCTTTGTGCCTTATTCTGCTGTGTGGGCTGCCTTGCCCATTTCCAAAAACACGAACGGCACGTTCACTGCCCACGGAGTCGCAGAGGTGAAGTGAGTGAACTCTGGGTGTTTCGCTGAGATTTATGCAGTGGCCATGGGGCAGCTGCCTCTCAGCTCTTGCCCTTGTTGCTAATGTGCATACAGGCCTAGCGCTGCAGTGGTCATGACACTCCAAAATTGGGAGTCTTACGTGAAAGCTCCCAAGTTTGGAGGAAAGAAGAAGAATGAAAAAAACCCACTATAGATCATCACAATGGAAAAACAAATTGTATGTGGGCTAAATCTCCATAGGTTGCTGTTTGGAAAGCCCTGCTTTAAAGCACAGCTCAAGGGGCGCCTGGGTGGTTCCGTTGGTTAAGCATCTGACTCTTGATTTCCGCTCACGGTTTGGGAGTTCGAACCTTGCCTTGGTCTCTGTCTGCTTCCAAAGGAAGCAAGGAGCCTGCTTCGGAATCTGTCTCCTGATTTCTCAGTCCCTCCTCCCCTCCCCTCCCAAATAAAAATAATAAAATTTTAAAAAGCACAGCTCAAGTCCTGTCTTCTTGAAGCCTTTACCTTTTGTCAGGATGAATTTCCAGGCTAATCTGGAAGAAAGCGTGCACACGAGTCAGGGAGGGACGGGGAGAGTGAGAATCTTAAGTAGGCTCCTTGCCCAGCACATGGGCTCATCACCTGAGCCAAAATCAAGAGTCAGACGCTTAACCGACTGAGCCACCTAGGTGCCCCATATCCTTCCGGTATTTCTATATGTGGTGTCTGCATTTTACAAATACAGAAATTAGTAACACCTAGACCCATATGGCAGTTAAGGGGCAGATTTGAGACTCTGACTCTGTTCATTGTCTTCATACAACATCCTTTAATAGATAACAAGTCACGTGTATGTAATGATCCTGTGAGGTCAGTATAGGAGCTATTACTCAACGTTTTACATATAAGGAAACACTTCATGTTTGGGTGATATTTCTAAGGCATAACCCAAAAAGAGATCACAGACAAAGATTGTGCCATTCTCAGACACTTATTCTGGAAGTTCAAAAGCTAATGTTATTTAGCAAAAACATTTGAACTGTAGAAACATCTGGTTTCTTAGGACAAGACAGTAAATAGTGGATTTCTATTGTTTCTTCCCACTGCCAAGTAAATATACAACTGTGTGGGTTTTTTTGTTTCTTTAATTTATATCTCTCTATTTTTAAGAATTTTTTAACATTCATTGAGACACTGGGAGAGAGGATGAGAGAGAATGAGTGGAGGAGGGGCAGAGAGAGAAGGAGACAAGATTCTGAAGCAGGCTCCAGGCTCCACGCTGTCAGCACAGAACCCGACGTGGGGCTCGAACTCACAGACTGCGAGATACATGACCTGAGCTGAAGTTGGATGCTTAACCAACTGAGCCACCCAGGCGCCCTTGTATCTACATATTTTTAAGTAGGCTCCACACCCAATGTAGGTCTCGAACTCATGACCCCAAGATGAAGAGCTGTACACTCCACTGACTAGGCCAGCCAGGCCCCCGTGTGTGTGTGTTAAACTGCCTCCAAGTATAAATGTTAAGGACATTAGAGTCATCGATTCTGATACCGACTCTCATTCTTTAACTGTATGACCTTGGGACATTTCCTTAACCTTTCTGAGGCGTAGTCTCCTCAACACTGAAATGGAGAGGATGACTACTGAAGTGCGAAGGACGGCACATGACACAGAGTAAATGCTCTGTGAGGGCTAGTAGTAGTGCTTTGACAAGCATAATAAATGCTAACAGCCTCTTCCTTTTCTTCTTATTAAAAAACCAGTGTACAGTGTTTGGTTAGGGGGTGTCACCAGCCTAGAAACCACCCTGGTAGCCAGTGCACTGCTGCTAAGGTCTGTGTTTACGAAGAAGGAGAAAAAAGCCGCTGCTTTCAGCTTCTCCCCTCTCCTGTTTTCTCTTTAGACTTCTTTTCCCTTACTGCTTCTTTATGCCAAGTGTTTCCTGTTTAATCTAATTTTCTTTCTTCCATATGTGAATTGAGCATCCATTTTCAAAAGCTGTGCCCATCTCTTTATGCCAAACCAGTTGCCCTTCTGAGGAGCTCCCTTCCGCTCGTGTCTTCTGGATTTCCTTGTAGCTCACAGCATTAAACATTCAGGGGTGTATCACAATGCGAAGGAAGATGAACAAGTTATTGGGTGACTTTTTCTGCCTTTATCATTGTTCCCCCAGCCCCTCCGTAGCCCTCTTCAGGACCAGTGCACTTCATCATAATTAGTCAACCAGCTAAGCTTACATAACTCACCAGTTCTGACCTTTGATTTTTTAATCCAAATTGCTTTTTTTCCAATGTTTTATTCATTTCCGAGACGGAGAGAGAGAGACAGTGTGAGCCGGGGAGGGTCAGAGAGAGAGGGAGGTATAGAATCGGAAACAGGCTTCAGGCTCTGAGCTAGCTGTCAGCACAGACCCCAATGCGGGGCTTGAACCCACGAACCGTGAGATCATGACCTGAGCCGAAGTCAGATGCTTAACCGACTGAGCCACCCAGGCGCCTCCCCAGATTGCTTTTAAAACTGCTTTATTGAGGGGCGCCTGGGTGGCTCAGTTGGTTAAGTGTCAGACTTCGGCTCAGGTCACGATCTCACAGTCTGTGGGTTCTAGCCCCGCGTTGGACTCTGTGCTGACAGCTCGGAGTCTGGAGCCTGCTTCAGATTCTGTGTCTCCCTCTCTGACCCTCCCCTGCTCACTCTCTGTCTCTCTCTTAAAGACATACAAAAAAAATTTTTTTAACTACTTTATTGAGATAGAATTATACTATACAGTTGACCCACTGAAAACATACATACAATTCAGTGGTCTTTAGCATATTTTCAGTTGTACAACTGTTGCCACAATCCATTTTAGAACAATTTTACTCCCCCCAAATCCCACTACCTTTTTAAGCATACTCCCCACCTTCCTGCCTCCCAGTCCTAGGCAATTACTAATCTACTTTCTGCTCTTTAGATCTGTCTATTCTGTTGCCCAGATTCTTACCTGCCAATCCTGTCCTTTTTTGAAATAACTGGAAACGCACCTTTTAGAAGCTATTTGGACTCATCCCACCTGCTTGATCCCAACTTCCCTGGGTTCTCGGACTTGCAAAGAAATACTTAGACAGTGAGACCGTGTTGTAAATATTTGGATATATTGTTGCATAAAGTCCCTTAAGTATATGTAGTCACAACTCTGTTATTTATTTTGAGAAGAGAGCAGAGGTGGGGCAGAGGGAGAGGGGGAGAGAATCCCAAGCAGGCTCCACGCTGTTAGCACAGAGCCTGACAGGGGCCTTGATCCCATGAACAATGAGATCATGACCTGAGCTGAAATCAAGAGCCCACGCTAAGCCAACTGAGCCACCCAGGCACCGCTATACCTTATTTGAACCTTTTTTTAATGCTTAAAAAAAATTTTTTTTTAACATTTATTCATTCTTGAGAGACAGAGTGTGAGCAGGAGAGGGGTAGAAAGAAAAGGAGACACAGAACCTGAAGCAGGCTCCAGGCTCAGCTGTCAGCACAGAGCCCGACGCCAGGCCTGGACCCATAAACCATGAGATCATGACCTGAGCAGAAGTTGAAACCATGAGATCATAATCTGAGCCGAAGTCAGATGCTTAACCTACTGAGCCACCCAGGTGCCCCTGAACCTTCTATCTTTAGTGGTCTGTTTCAGTAACACTTAATCCAGGTTTTCCTGGATCCCAAAGCTCCTGGCGCCGTGCTCCTTAGGAAGAGATCCTTAAAGTCATGTTTTCATATCCAATTCCATATTCCTTATTTCTGTCTACAGAACCCCTAGCCTCCCACTCCCCAGACTGCAGCTGTCTTGGATTCCTCTTAGACTTCCATTCCCTGCACTCATTCCTTAGTTATATTGATCACTCCTTTTCCCTTTTTTCTCTTTGTTGGATATCCTTTCCAGTTGAGGCATAGCTCGAAGCCATCGTTCCTTTTCTTTTTATATAAGCAGATGTAATGTGTATGTTGGGATGAGTGGCCATTTTTGTTATCTATGTTCGTTTTTGTGTAAGAACAAACCTAATACGCTCCCCACCCAGATTATTTGTCTGAATTCCACCTAGGGATCTGTGCGCTTGCAGGAGGCTGCAAATGTAGATACTCTGGTATCTCTTGAACGAACAAATGGATATGATTCCGGCATTTGGTCCTTTTCCACCTCACATCATTATTGGCCATATGTACGTCTCCCCACCTGGAATGTAAAGCTCCTCCATCCTTTCCATTTCATTCCTCTGTTTTGCATGTGACAGGGTTCCCCAAGTTGTAAATGCATAATCTCCCAGAGCCAGGGCCTCTGCTTCTAGTTCCTTCTGGAAGCTTCCCCGACCAGACTGCGGTCCTGGCCAAGTCTTCCTCTAAGCCTGTTTTTTCATCTGCCATAATAGCACCTACCTCACAAGGCTGGCACGTTAAAACATTTGTTACTCAATGCTTCTCTTAAACAGTTGTGACTCTCTAAAAATTAAAGGAGGGAGGGACGAGGCCAAGAAATAAATGAGAAAGGGCAGGGACGCCAGATAAACTACAGAACAGCAGCGAGGTCCCAGCCGAGTCTGGGCGGCAGGGCGTTCCGGAGTGACAGGTGTTCCAGCCAACAGCGGCTCTGGTTCCGCCCCACGTGTCTTTTTCCGGCTCCGATTGGCTTGGCTNGCGGGATCTGGTGGATGCAGTTTGCGTGTGAGGGTCCGAGACTGGCAGGCAGTGAAGCGCCTGGTCGCCAACATCGCAGTAACGTAACCGGAAGTCGGGATCACATAGACTAGCTGTCCCTGGCGTGGCTACGATTTTAGGCACGCACCTGTGGGTGTGCCGCCGCGTGGGCTCAAATCCCTGTCCGGACATCAGTTAGGGTGGCTTTGGGGTCAGTCATTCACCGTCTCAAGCCTCGGTTTCCTCCTGAGACAGGGAAACTGAAGGACTCCATAAAATGCGATTCGTTCCTTTCTCTGCTCCTATTGCTAGGACCTGTACCCCCACTTTGCACATATCTCTTCCTGCAAATAGCATACGTCCTTGTAAGTGACAGGGAGTTCATGATTTCGGTAGAATAGATAACATCTAAGGAAGGACCAGGTGAGAATAACCAGCAGAAGCTGTCATATGCGAATTCCAGACCACTGGCCTAGACAGTTCCAGGCCAAGACCCCTGGCTCCTAACTCCTGGGCCCTCCTCTTTGTTCTAGCTGGCTCCTGGATGCCTGCAAGGAGAGTACACCGGAACACAATCCCCAATGAGAACCCCAGACCCCGAGCAAAGAGGAGGCTGTCTCCTTTCGGAGTCTTCCACTCTGTACCTGCACTTTAGCTATACCTTCAATAAACTCTTTCACCTCCTGCTGGCTCTTGTTTGATTTCTATCCTTGAATGCAGTCAGGGACCTTCTTGACCGGTTCCCTGGGACCCCGTCTGGGTCCTCACCAGGGCTGCCAGCATCACTTTCAGTCGTAAATGGGGATGGTACGAAAGCCTATCTCAGGGATCCAGCAGACACTCAGGAAATGGGGGCTCTTTAATTGGGTGCCCACTTTGCAGGACTCACTTTTCCGTCCCCCCCCCAAGAATGTGACCTTGGGGCGTCTGGTAGGTCGCAGGCCCCTCCCGGGGTCTAGCTGCGTGACTCTTTTAACTTTCCAGGAAAAGTATTTGTGGGGGGGAAAATAAGACTGAAAAGGAAATGGAAGGTTCCTACTACTCACTGCTGTACTCCTCCCTGAAAAGAAAAGATAAAACCACGCCGGTTACCCACTGACTGCGAATAAATGTCGCTGATGGTTAGCAAGAAAAAACAGGCTTTCATTTTTTAACATATCTCCCAAATACTGGAGCCTTCTAGGGCTAATGCTTATAGATGCCCCTTTCCACGGCTGTGTTCCTCATGGTTTTTCCCCCCCCCCTCCAGGGGGAAAAAAGTTTTAAGTCAATTCAAAAAGGCAGCAAAAGGCACAGTATCTATTTCTATTTTGTTCCAAGATTTAACCTTTTTGAACTATGCAAAAAAAAGTGCCACTTCATTATTGGATGAAAATATTTTTTTGTAGGAGACTAAGCAAGGGAGTGTCTGCATATACAATATTGGTGAAGGGATATACCCATAGTGTTTTAACTCCAAACACAACCTTAAAGGTGGCGATGAGGATGGTACTCTACTCTCGTCTTTTTATTAAAGAAAAAAAAGTTTTTTAATGGCAGTACTTGAAGAGTAAGGAAGAAATTTACTCGTTTCCAAATTTGTCCTCAGCCTTCTTTAACACAGCTTCATATTGAGTCCTGCCTCTCCAGTATGACATTTAACTTGAATAAGAAATGATTTAATTCAATTCATTGATGGAATTCTAATATGTAGCAATTAAGTTCCATAGTGCTTAGAGAGTGTTCTGGTTCCTTCTTCAAAAACAAAACGTAATTTCAAGATATAGTATTTCAGTCACATATTCCTAATGTAGTTTTTATGAATCTGAAGTACTGTGTGAATTCCCAGAATGCAATACCCATAATCAGATAAAACCCAAATGCATCCCAAAGTAAAAATGGAGTAGTTTAAGACTACCCGATAATTTAGTGTCATTATTTGTCCTAATAAAAACTTTAAATGAGGGAACATATACAGTATCTTGACACTTCATAAAAATTAGTATCATCCTTTCAGATAAGGTTGAGCACCAGTAAGCTGGAAAGTCAAACGGTTCAAATGCCCACTGTAGCATCTATATGAGGACAGAGGGAAACCTTGAATATGGGACCTATTTTGCACACAAGACACTGGGAAGATTTTTTAAAAAAATACTTCATCTAGGCCCGTTTCTGCCAAAGATTGTGATTAGCTTAGGCTTCTGTATTCCCCCCCACCCCTACCCCAGGCTTCTGTGTTTTTAAAAGCGCCACAGTTACACATCCGACTTCAGCTGAAGTCAGGATCTCACTGCTTGTGAGTTCAAGCCCCGCATTGGGCTCTGTGCTGGCAGCTCAGAGCCTGGAGCCTGCTTCACATTCTTTGTCTCCCTCTCTTCCTGTCCCTCCTGGTCGACTCTCTCTCTCTCTCAAAAATAAATAAACATTAAAAAAAAAAAAAAAAGATTTTCCCAATGGGAAAATCAAGAAACTATATAATGGATTTGTGTATCTAGAAATCTGAAAGAGCAAAAGCAAAGTATAATAAATTCTTAGATGTACTTTATAAGCTGTATTCCATTTAATAATGTTTGTAAATGATCTACCTCATCAAGTCTAAAGGTAAAGAGGTGACTGGCATTACCCTGGTCACTGGCTTCCAATCTAAATGTGAGTATTCAATGGCTTTTGACCCAGGTGTGAAAAAAAAAAGAGATGGAGAAAAGTGTTTATCCTGCTATTTCAGTATGGAAAAGCCTCAAAAAGTTAAGAGGCCCTTAGCTTCTCTTGTGTGTGGTTTATCACTCATTAACATATTTGACTTTTGTTGGCATCAATACAAATTCTGTACGGAAAAGACTAACATGTTAGAAGATGAAGTGTATAGATGCTCTGTGGATTTCATTTTTCTGGTCTATTCATGGGTCCATTAGCATGAATACTTAAGAAACTCCTATATCAAAATAAAATATTAATTATACTTCACAATATATAAAGCCACTGGCTAAGCAGTACTGTTTCTGTGATAACCTGAATTTTATCATTAAAACTCTTATAACTAAAGTCACATCCTTTATATAATATTTATTCTGTATAGGATTTATCCACATACAATGATGTAAACTTTAAGACAATTGACTATTATTTGTAAAAGGCATCTTATAAAATTGAGTAATACATAATACACCTCCGTGAATTAAGCTGATATTCTAGGATTCGGAAAATCTGATCATTCTAGTTCCTATTTTTGCCATTGTTTCACTGGGTTGTCCGAGGGAGGTTGCTTTACTGTTCTGTGCCTCAATTTCTTTACCTTTCATGGGAGAGAACTGTCCAATTTATAGATATGTAAAGAATAACACAAAAATTATTAAATACTTTGTAAATATAAAATGCTATATAAATGATAAATAGTAATACTGATCCACTCTAATATAAAATAACATAGAACTTTCCATGTATAATCTAAAGTTTGGTCCTTCAGTACCTATTATTATCAGCCTTCCCAGTTAAATAATCTTACATTATATCGCTTTTAGTGATTTTCCACAGTATTAAATTTCCATAGTATTAATTACTTTAGGATATATATACATAGGATATGTATGTATATGTAGGCTATATATATCCAATATGAGTGGAAGTTTCAATATAGCTTAGTATGACTTAGCATAATAACCTTAATAAATTCAGTTCTGAGCTCTTAAGTAACTGACACACCAAACTTTCTTCATCCATTAAGCAATAACGTGGTGGCATAAAAGCCGTAACTGTGCTTGTTTTGATTTCTTGACTCAAAAATACAGTGTTGAAAGATTTGTTCTTCAAAAGACATGCCAACTATAGAAGGAATACTGTATAGACTAAGGCTGTGATTTCCTGCTCTAGGAGACCCTCTGATTACCAGCTTATCAGCACAGTGAGTAAGAGAGGTAACGAAGTAAGACCGCACTGCTCAAAGGGAGTTCAAGAAGTTCCTGGGTTCCAAGATTTTCAGTGCTCCACTCCTGAGCTCTGCAGAGGCGCCTGGTGAAAGGCTCACAGGAGGCTTTAACAGGAGCAGCTCTGCTTTTAGAGTTTTGCCCTTAAATGGGGAGCTTCTCTATTGAAACAATTCATTTGGAGACAGGGTTTCTTGGGTTTAAAACAATCTTTCAAGCCACCGATCTAGTCCATTTTGCTTCCTCCAGCCACTAGGCGCGACTGCAGTATTGCTCTATTTTGCAATACTTCTCCCCATCACCACACACTCTTGAGGACCACAGAGTTAGAAGGGCATGCGGCCGCTGATCAACAGCATTGCTGTAAGAGCAAACTTGGTTCTAACCAACTCCTGCTATTTTGCTAATAAAAAAAAAACAACAACCCTTGCCATAAATTAAGCCTACATTGACAGAGTACACCTCTAGGTAACATTTCCCCACATTTAAAAGCCAAAGACTTTTGTTTTCTCAGAAACCGTTACTGGACAGTCTCGCTCTGGGAAAGAACTGGTCTTTAAAGTCTTAGATACGTATGATATGATAACTGGAGTTATTATTTACAACTTACAAACATGTAACAAATGTCCTTTTATGGTACTAAAATGGTAGAACAGATGAGCTGTCTAGTTTGATGAATTTGATGGGGCTGTTTGGGGGGGTAGCTAGTTGCTTGTTATAAACAATGAGAAAGCATTATTTCAGATAAGGCTGTACAGGTGCTGGTGGCACTGTGTTCAGTGGACTTCGCTGACATTCATGCTGATGTTCGCATGCAGAAGAGAACAGCATCAAAGAACATTTAGATCACAGACTAAAGTGCGTTAGAGCGTACACATGCAAGCACTACTTCATTCTCATGAATAAAGCTCCAATCACTCATTTTTCCTCTTGGCTCCAAGGGCTGAAAAATCAGACAATAATTTTAAAAGATGCTACCATCTGGTGAGACTAGAGAATGACAAGTGTTCCCTCCCTCGTTTGGGTACAAGTTCATTGTTAAGACTCCTGATTCAAGAACAGTCATTGTTGGGAGAACAAAGACCCCAGTACATACCATCCAGTCTTGAAGCGACTGGAAATTTACCCTCAGGGGAATCCTGAAAAGAGTCTCAGCATTAAGTACTATAAAACAAAAGCAAATGGTTCTTCATCTATTTATAAAAAATGTTTTAGAACTTAACCATTTTAGCCCTCAAAATGTATCAAGGACAATCACTAAAGAAAGAATGAGAGAAAGAATAAAATGAAAAGTATCATATTGAGGTATGTCATGACATTTAGAAATATAGTATAATACATGGGGCCTCTCTCTATCAAAATTAAATTATATCAAGTTTAATTGTAATAACTTGCAGCGACCTTTAGTAAGGTCAGTTTTTCTGGCATTTAGATTTCATCTTCGGAACTAAAATAATGCTTCTCCAACTTAACTGGATGTTTAGAATGTTTCCTAATTCGCACAGGGGTTAAACTCACCTTTGTTTCCTTGGGGAAAAGCTTGTTTTGAAAAATTACACAAACAAGGTAGGTAAAAATGCTTGAAGCATTTAAGAGAATAATTGGTTCAAATAACATTATATATAAAATTTACATATAAATAACTTGACATTAAAAACATGTCAAAAGACACTGTTGGGACATTACTTGAGCACTCGTGGATAACTCTAGTTCAAGTTATTATTATGTATTGTTGGAGATTACTAAATTCTTCTTTCATGCTTTCTGACAGGCTTCTTTTTCGAATTACTGCAGACTGGTAAGGTTTGACTTTAATTCTTTGCCATTTCAGGAGACAATACAGGGAGAGACAATTGGAAGAGGGCTGTTTAGAATCAAAACCTGTCCATCACCAGTCCCAAAGATTAAACTTCCTGACCTTAATTTCCTCATTTGTATATTAGAGGCGATAATATTTACCTTGCTGATTAAGTGAGAAAATGCGTGAGACAGCACTTTAAAAATAATAGAGCAGAACAATAGATGTTAGAAGTTATTCTTAAGAACTGGTAACCTCCAATTTTCTTGTGTATCGTTTTTTGGTGTGTGTGTGTGTGTGTGTGTGTGTGTGTGTGTGTGTTTTTCTTTTGGAGAGGAAGAGGATTACATTGACAGATCTTCACAAACTACCTTGACTTTTAGGCAGTATTAGCTTCCCGCTTTAGAAAATGAGGTCTGTATATAATCTCTGGTCTGCCTCTCCTTTAGGTTTTTGTTTTTTTCCAACGCTGACTATGTACGAGTAATTTTTAACTTAATGACAAAACATTCAAATGTGAATCGTTTCAAACATCTTAGATTCGTCTTCTGTCATGACCCTAAAACAATCGGTAGCATATTGGAGATAATGATAGGTTGTTTTAGATCTCAGATTAATAGAAAGACTTATTGGTTTGGTCAGGCTGGGTGCCAGACCCTTAAATGTGCTCTTACCTGGTTCCCTGTGAAAATTCAGTATTCGTAGTTTGTGTTTTTACAACACCTTGAAATTATCTTACATAAAGTTTGGTTGTGGTAAATTTATTTAAAATATTTTCTTTGAGAAAAGTTTGCTAAGTAGATCTTTCCAGTATTAAAAGGAAAAAAAAAAAGGTATCTCTGTAATAAAAGTAAGAGGATTAATTGTTCATCCATCATGCCAACTCAAGCTAGGTCTTTCTTTCCGGTGCAGCAACATATTTTAGGGCAACAAAGTTCAGAATGGATACAATGACCTGTTTGGACAGCATGCAAGTTATATTAGGTCATTACTTTTAAGTCAGTCTGATAAATTTGTTAACCAGACTCTGACCGAGGAAACAGAGAGATACAGGAAGTCAATGTGAGTTGCATACATGCCAGCTCTGTGGGTTCACACATCGGCTACCTAATGTTGGGTTTGATTTCCTTTTCTTCTTCTTCTTCACTGTCATCGACCTGTTGTATGACCAGATCAGCAGACCCATCCTCTACAATCTCCACGTACGATCTATTCTCATCTTCACTCAAGTGCCATCTGGAATCCTTATCTCCATCTGATGGGGACATAAGATGCTGCTCAGCTTCCAGATCGATGGGGAGGCTGTCTATGCCAACTTCAGCAAGGCACTCATTACAGAGTCTGTAGCGCCTGGTTCCTTCCTGGACCACTTGGCCTGTTAGATCTGTCACATGGCGTTTGCATTTTCTGCAGATTAGTTTGCATGCCTGGTGAATCTGTGTAGAGATTTAAAGAGTGATTGAAAAAAAGGATTTTTCAAAAGCAGCACAGTTCGAGATCCCGGTACCAGTTAATAAACCTAAGACGTCCAAAACCAAGCACTAATATTAAAATTAACATCTAATTATTAGAAAAAGATCACAGGTTTTGATGACAAGTGACGTCACAAACATCAATTTTCTGTAAATGATGGCTATAACATTTTTAGGATTAATAGCACATACTTTATAATTTCATATATCCCTTAATCCAACAATAGTTTGGTATCTAAGGTAACAAGGGACAGATTCCAGAATAATAATTGCAAACACTAAATATAGCACATGTACTGTTCTAAGGACTTTATATACCTTAATTTTGGTGAGGGAGGAACCTCTTGTTTTGTGTGTTATCAGCTGGAGAAAGAAAAATGTTTTGTCCCAAATTTTATTTTACCAAAACATGTTTTAGAAAAGATTTTATCTTTGGGGCACCTGGGTGGCTCATTTGGTGGAGCATCTAACTTTTTTTTTTTTAATTTTTAGAATATTTATTTATTTTTGAAGGGGAGAGAGAGGGAGAGAGAGAGAGACAGAGTGGGAGTAGGGGAGGTGCAGAGAGAGAGGGAGACACAGAATCTGAAGCAGGCTGCAGGCTCTGAGCCATTAGCACAGAGCTGGACGTGGGGCTCGAACCCACGAACTATGAAATCATGACCTGAGCCAAAGCCGGACACTTAACCAACTGAGCCACAAGGCCCCCCAATCTAACTCTTGATTTCGGCTCAGGTCATGACCCCAGGGTTGTGGGATTGAGACCCACCTCAGGCTCCACACTGAGCATGGAGCCTGCTTAAGATTCTCCCCATCCACCTGCCCTCTCTCATTCTTTCTAAAATAAAATAAAAAGTATAAAGGGTGTCTGGGTGGCTCAGTCGGTTAAGTGTCTGATCCTTGATTTTGGCTTAGGTGATGATCTCACAGTTCAGGAGAACAAGCCCCAAGTTGGCCTTTGCACTGACAGCAAGGAGGCTTCTTGGGATTCTCCCTCCCCCTCTCCCTGTGCTTCTCCCCAACTTGTTCACACTCTCTCTGTCAAAATAAATAAATAAACTTAAAACAATAAAAAATAGAAAATAAACAAAATAAAACTGGGGCACCTGGGTGACCAAGTTGCTTAAGTGTCCGATTTCAGCTCAGGTCATAATCTCAAGGTTCGCAAATTCAAGTCCCGCATCAGACTCTCTGCTATCAGCGCAGAGCTCGCTTTGGATCCTGTCTCCCTCTTTCTCTGCCCCTCCCCCACCTTCTCTCAAAAATAAAAAATAAAACATTAAAAAATATATACACACACATATATTTTTTATCTTTAAGTAATCTCTACACCCATCGTGGGGCCTAAATCCACAACCCCGAGACCAAGAGCTTCATCCTCCACTGACTGACTGAGCCAGCCAGGATGCATATTTTTGGATAGAAGGATTTCTTGTCACTTCTATTAATGAAAGATCCCGTAGAAAGAGGACTAGACTAGGAACTGGAAGGCTTGGGTTCTAGCCCTGCTTTTGTCATTTATTAACCATGTATCTGGAAGCAAGTAACTGAAAACAATATAAACCTGCCTTCAGGGTGATAGTCAAAATACTTAATGACTAGCAAGGTAGAAGTGCCACCCAAATAGAACAGACGCTTGACAATCACAACGGACACTGGTCCTAACAGCAACTGTGGTGGTTCTGCTATGTCTCAGCATATTATTATCCCTGCCTCTTTCCTTAACACTAATGGAATACAACTCCGTTTAGGAGACCCAAATGAGTCCATACATGTGAGGTGCTTTGGAAATAAGTTGTAAGATGAATAATTATATATTTATACTTACTAATAAACAATTTTCTTTTTTTAATTTATATTTTCTTTTTGAGAGAGAGAGAGAGAGGGCACAAGTGAGCA
Source organism: Crocuta crocuta (assembly GCF_008692635.1). Lineage (NCBI taxonomy): Eukaryota > Metazoa > Chordata > Mammalia > Carnivora > Hyaenidae > Crocuta > Crocuta crocuta. The sequence continues at coordinate 31,241 of NW_027529999.1, forward strand.
ACTGGCAGAGAGAGAGAGAGAGGGAGAGAGAGAATCCCACAAGAGGCAGGGGAGGAGGCAGAGGGGAGGGGGAGAGAAGCGGGGCTCACCTGAAGCGGGACCTGAACTCACAAACCGTGAGATCATGCCCGAGACGAAGTCAGATGCTTAACTGACTAAGCCACCCAGGTGCCCTAAACATAACTTTCTTTAATAGCTGTCAGAGCAGATTATGGGTTCTACTCTAAAAATCACTATATTTAATTTTATAATGTTGAATCAATACTTATGGTATATTCACTTAGATAAAATCAGGACACTATGGAAGTATGCCACCAAACACAAACAGACAAAAAACCCAAGAAAACTAATGCAGTGGGGTAAAGTATCTAAGAAAATGTATGGAACTACAACTCAGTATAGTTATTATTTTCTACTTAACCATTGACATATTAATCAGCAAATATTGAAAGTACGTAATTTGAGTGCACCTTTATTTCTCCTGAAATAGTAATGGTATGGGGTATCATATGTGGTATTGTTTTTGTTAGAAAGTTCTGGCACAGATTCGTGTTCATCCCCCATCCCTTCAATTCTAATACGATTATAAAGTCAAGAAAATTAAATAAAATACTATGTTGTAATGGAATGTATCATCATGAATTCATTATTTTAAAAACGTTTATCTTCCAGCTCTGTCCACTGAAATAATCTTTTTTTTTAATGTTTATTTATTTTTGAGAGAGAGCATGAGCAGAGGAGGGGCAGAGAGAGGTGGGGACAGAGGATCCAAAGTGGGCTCTGGGCTGACAGCAGTGAGCCCGACGCAGAGCTCAAACTCACAGACTATGAGATCATGACCTGAGGTGAAGTCGGACGTTCAGCCGACTGAGCCACCCAGGCGCCCCTGTCCACTGGAATAATCTAAGAGGAATGACACCATAGTAACAATGAGCACCCCAGGGGTGTCCAAAGTTTGGTTTCTATTTCATTCCCCATTAAAAGGAACCAAAGGTCTTTTGAGAAATGGCTGATTCCAGTTTTGTGACAAGGAAAATACAAAGTCATTCTAGGGAGATCTTGGGGCCAGAGAATAAGGCCACTTTGACTATTTAATGGAGTTATGACAAAGGGACACAAGAAACAGCTTCAAGTCGTCCACACTGGACAAAACTGAAAATCTGAGTATCAGAAAGAATAATAGGGGTGCCTGGGTGGCTTAGTCGGTTGAGCATCCGACTTTCGCTTAGGTCATGATCTCGCGGTTCGTGGGATCGAGCCCCGCGTCGGGCTCTGTGCTGACTGCCAGCTCAGAGCCTGGAGCCTGTTTCAGTCTGTGACTCCCTCTCTCTGACCCTCCCCTGCTCACGCTGTCTCTCTCTCTCTCCTAGAACTAAATGAAGAAAAAAAAAAAAGAAGAAGAATTGTGGACCCAAACACAAGGAACCAAGGACAATTCATGAGATTGTGCGCTATTTAGAATAAAAAACAAAGCCAGAATAAAAAAAACCCCTCAAGATTACCGTTTGAAATTCCTATTAAATCAACTTTTTATTCTGAAAATTGATAGTTAAAGGGAAAGAATTAAAATCTTTCTCCTGTTTCTCCTGTAGTAACTGTATTTCAAAGTAACCAGATAGTTCCAAGTGATGAGGGAAAGTTTTCCTTTATAGAACTCTAGCTAATAATGTAGAAGAAATGATAAAATCAGGAAATCATTCTGCAAGTAAAATTAATAATTTGGGCAGAGTTTATCAAATGACATTAATCTCATTAAATGAATGGCTGATGGAGAAACAGGTCATAGCAAAATGCCAAAATAGTCCCACATAGATTCCTTTCTAATCACGGGATGGCAACTTTGTCTGCACAACGGTGGGATCATGGTATTATTACCTGGCTTCGCGACAATCTTAATATGAATGATGGGACCACCAGATATTATGTGTCTCCCACTGTGACACATTATGAGATAAACAATTTCTCCTTGATGTGTTCTAACTGAAAGTGTTTACCCTGAATCCATTAAGCCTTTAGATAAAAATTCTGGTTTTTAGAAAATGCAGGAGGGGACAGAGGAACAAGCTAAATGACACCATGTGAAAGCAAGCAGAGAAATTAAGAGGCAGGTTATTTTATAAAACAATTATCTGGATATCTCTAGTAAGTCAGTGTTAGAGAAATAAAAAGGGTGGCTGAGAGAGAACTCAGAACTTAAGATACTCTCTGAAAAAGATATTTAAGGGACTTAACAATGAGATATAATACAGGGTCCTGCATTGGATACTGGCTTGGACAAACCAGCTATAAAAGGTATTGGGAGACTACAGAGAAATGTGAAATTGAACTGGATGTCAGATAAAATTTTATTGAGATGGGAAGGTAGATTATTCACTAAAGAGAGCAGGCTACATAATATCACAAGTAGTATGGTCTAATTTGGTTTTAAAAAAACATATATGCATGTGATAAAATGTTAAGAATGGAGGGGTGCCTGGGTGGCTCAGTCGGTTAAGCGTCCGACTTCGGCTCAGGTCATGATCTCACGGTTTGTGGGTTCGAGCCCCGTGTCGGGCTCTGTGCTGACAGCCAGTTCAGAGCCTGGAGCCTGTTTCAGATTCTGTGTCTCCCTCTCTCTCTGACCCTCCCCTGCTCGCTCTCTCTCTCTCTCTCTCTCTCAGAAATTAGAAAAAATAGAAAAAAAAATGTTAAGAATGGTACATTTAGGTGGTGAAAATAAAGTATTTTATTTTTCTTGGTTTTACTTTTTATAATACTTTTTCATTGCTTTAGGTAAGAAAAGGTTGTTTTTGATTTTAGAAACCTAGCTTCATAAGGTTAATGAAGGCAGAAATTTTGTCTGTTTTGCTCACTGCTGGATACCTAGCACTGAGAAGAGGGGCTGGCACAAAGGTGCTCAGTATATATTTGCTGACTAACCAACTCTAAAGCAATGCATGAAGAAATTGCCTTAAGTGATCCACTGTCCTTCATTTATTACTTTTTTTAAGTTTATTCATTTATTTTGAGAGAGAGAGAGAGAGTGAGAGCACAGGGGAGGGGCAGAAAAAGAAGAGAATCCCAAGCAGCGTCTATGCTGTCAGCACAGAGCCCAATTCGGGGCTTGATCTCACACACTATGGGATCATGACCTGAGCCGAAATCCAGTTGGATACTCAACCAACTGAGCCACTCCGGTGCCCCGATCCAGTGTCCTTTAAAGCTAAAAGGGGCTCCTATACATGGAATAGAAGTATGAGTAATAGAATAGATTTTGGAAAACATTCTTGCATCAAAATGAACAGCAGAGTCACTCCAATGTCCTCACCTTATTTACCCACCAGAGCGCTGACCAGCAAATTCCCTGAGATTTTTGACTGCTGACAATCCTTGTCCCTGACTGGAAGTGGCTCAATCCCCCACTTTGTTCCCTTCCTTGAAGAAGCTATAGATAAACTAGAGAGAGGCTAGAAAGGGAGTATAGTGGACAGATGCTGAACAGCAGAAACTAGACTGAGATCCTTCCATAAAAGGATTCAGGAACCACTAGCAGATGCTGAGTATCTGAAGTGGTGATTCTGACCTAGACATTCAGATAACTTTGGTTTACATTGTCTTTGGCTCTTGAAAATACCAGTATCCAAAAACTGCATGCATAGATAAAGTGGTTTTTCCCATACTTTGAGATGTAGCACAAAATTTTTTTTTCTTTCATAGTTTATTGTCAAGTTGGTTTCCATATAACACTCAGTGCTCATCCCCACAAGTGCCCTCCTCCATGCCCATCCCCCTTTCCCCTCTCCCCCACCCCCAGCAGCCCTCAGTTTGTTCTCAGCATGCAAGAGTCTCTCATGGTTTGCCTCCCTCCCTCTCCCCAAATGTTTCTACCCTTCTTCTCCCGCATGGTCCTCTGTTAAGTTTCTCCTGATCCACTTATAAGTGAAAACATNCTGACTTTAAATGAATTATAATATATATTCCAAAAAATATTAAAGAAGTAAAATGGATATTCAAAAGAATATCTCTTACTTCAAGGTCTCAAAGGAGAATAAAAATGTATATATCTTATATATTAAATTATGCATCATATGCAAAGGAAAACCATTAAGCTGGAAACATTTCCAATATGGTAGAGTTCTATGAAAAGACTTCCCTCAGTAGATGAGGTTTAGTAAATCCTAAAGCAGATAAATGCACACATTTCTTAAGAAGTAAAATGATGAAAAATTATATACATACTGTTCGGAAATGGCTACTTAGATGGTCCAGCCTACTAAATCTTTTCCCACAAGCTTGACACGGATAGGGTCTTTCTCCTGTATGACAGCGAAGGTGGCGCTTGAGGTCTGCTTTCCGCTTCACCACGTGTGTGCAGTATGGGCACTTGAACCGCATCCTGGGCAGATCATCTGTCGGGAGACAGTTGACTAAATTACCGGAAAGTTCATCACAACAATCCTATAACATGAAGAATCCCAAAGGAGTTGGTGAGTCCAGTCTTGGAAAGGCAGGAGAAAAGGAGAAGAAAGAAATTGTATTTATTTATTTTTCCTTTTTTTAATTTAATTTTTTAATGTTTTTTACTTTGAGAGAGAAAGAGTGCAAGCAGGGGAGAGGCAGAGAGAAAAGGAGAGAGAGAATCTCAAGCAGGCTCCATGCTCAGTGCGGAGCCCGACTCGGGGCTCGATCCCACAACCCTGGGATTGTGACCTGAGCAGAAATCAAGAGTCAGCCTGCCGCTTAACTGACGGAGCCATCCAGGTGCCACAAGAAAGAAATTTTTATTAAGACCAGATTAGTCTTAAATTTTTATTAAGACTAAGTCTGACTTCAGCTCAGGTCATGATCTCACGGTTCATGGGTTCAAGCCCCGCGCTGGGCTCTGTGCTGACAGCCAGCTCAGAGCCTGGAGCCTGTTTGGAATTCTGTGTCTCCCTCTCTCTCTCACCCTCTCCTGCTTACCCTGTCTCTCTCTCTCTCAGAAATAAATAAAACATTAAAAAAAAAAAAAAAAAAAGACTAGATTGTTAATGTGAGCCTGAGTCCAGAACTGTAACTTTAGTGTTTGATGTGTTCACAAAGGTGCGGTTAATTTAGACTCTCGCCCTTATCTTTCTATCCAATGTTGCAGAGTCACTAGATTTGAAAAGTCAAAAGATGGATTTTAAAACTGGAGATCCAATCCGAAGTGAAAGTATTTAACATTACAGCTTTTAAGTGACTTGTTTTATTTACCCATTTTTATCCTCTTGACTTTACTTTTCATACACGTGTCATACTTCTAAAGGTGAAAAAAATGTCAAGGATATTTAAGTTTTTGTTTTAAAACTCACGTATTCAAGAGGTGCCTGGATGGCTCAGTCAGTAGAACATGTGGCTCTTGATTTTGGAGTCATGAGTTTGAGCCCCTTGTGGGGCATAGAAATTACTAAAAACAAAACATATATATATAAACTTTAAAAAATAAATAAAACTCATATGTATTCAAGATGTTAGTTGTGACTGGAGGCAAATTTCATCAATTTAACAGCTGTTCAATTCAGCTGTTCATTACTGAGGTTAGGTAAACATAGCCTAGAATTACAGAAGTACAGAGCACAATGAGAGAAAAGATCATTTTTTTGCTGTTTTAAAACTCAATAGAGATTTCTCATTTTTGCTCTGTTATTTCAGTATGCCGTGGTCAAAGGTCAGGGCTCAGTAGGATGTTTAGTGAGCTCTATAATAGGATAGAATTTCATGTATTTTCAGGTTAGTACTACAGTAAAATGTGATTCGTAAAGATCAATTCAGTTACTTATTATTTTTTTTAATGTGTATTTATTTTTGAGAGAGAGAGCACCAGCGAGCAGGGGAGGGACAGAGAGAGAGAGAGGGTGGACAGAGGATCCAAAGTGGGCTCTGTGCTGGCAGTAGCGAGCCCGATGCGGGGCTTGAACTCATGAACCCTGAGATCGTGACCTGAACCAGTCAGACAGAGCCACCCAGGCGCCCGCTTGTTGCCTCTTATTTTAAAATATCTTATCTACCACTGATTTTTTAAAAAAATTATTTATTTGAGAGAGAGAGAATGAGCACATGAACGAGCATGGGGGGACGGGCAGAGAGAAGGGGAGAGAATCTCAAGTAGGCTCTGCTTGTCAGCACGGAACCTGATGCGGGGCTTGAACCCACGAACCATGAGATCATGACCTGAGCTGAAATCAGGAGTCTGATGCTTAGCCAACTGAGCCACTCAAGCACCCCACAACCAAATTATTTTTAGAAATTTATGTGACAACTCAGGAAATGTGAATACTGACTGGCTATTTACCGATGTTAAGGAACTGCCGGGGCGCCTGTGAGACTCAGTCAGTTAAGTGTCTGACTTCAGCTCAGGTCATGATCTCGCAGTTCATGAGTTTGAGCCCATGTCAGGCTCTGTGCTGACAGCTCAGAGCCTGGAGCCTGCTTCGGATTCTGTGTCTCCCTCTCTCTCTGCCCCTCCCCAACACATGTTCTGTCTCTCTCAAAAATAAAAACATTTTTAAAAATAAAACAAAATAGGAACTGTTAATTTTGTTTAGGTACCATTATGGTATTATAGTGTTTTTTTTTAAGATTATATTTTAAGAACACTTTCTGAAATATTTAAGATGAGAATTTATGATGTCTGGTATTTGCTTAAAAATAATAAAGGGAGGGGCACCTGGTTTGTGAGATCAAACCCCACATTAGAGCCTGCTTGTGATTCTCTCTCTCCCTCTCTCTCTGCCTCTCCCCTGCTCATGCTCTCTCTCTCTCTCAAAATAAATAAATAAACTTAAACAAAATAATAATAAAGGGAGGGGTAAGAAGTAGTGATGTGATGAAATAAGATTGATCATGAGTCAGAAGTTGTTCAGACTGTGTAATGGGTACATGGAGGTGACTTATACTACTCTTTTAACTTTTCTATATGTTTGAAATTTTCCTAAATTAAAAAAAAATTAAATATACAATCTGAGACTTATAATCAGTAGGAGTTTCATTGTAAGGTTTTCCTTTAAATTCACATGTAAACTATTAAGCAAATTTGCTGCTTGATTATGACATGAATTTCCAATCCCTGTTCTCTTTTATTTTTTTAGTTTTTTTTAAAATGTTTATTTTTAAGACAGAGAGAGACAGAGTACAAGCACGGGAAGGGCAGAGAGAGAGGGAGACAAAGAATCCCAAACAGGCTCCAGGCTCTGAGCTGTCAGCACAGAGACCCGACGCGGGGCTTGAACCCACGAACTGTGACATCATGACCTGAACTGAAGTCGGATGCTTAACCGACTGAGTCACCCAGGGACCCCTCTAATCCCTGTTCTCTACGGCAGTCTCATGGCAGGGAGAGGAGTATGCTGAAACCAACAACCTACATTATAATCTTTCTGCATTTTACTGCTATCATAAAAGTGAGATATTTCACATTGTTGTTGCATATACGACTATAGTGTCAATGTTATGGGTTGTGTGTTAAGGTTTTTTTAAGTTATGTATTTATATCTCAATAAAATTAGATGTAGTCTCATTTCTTTTAGGTCTCGGTTCTATGAACCTCTAAAAATTCGCATGGCTGCTCTGTTTAACTTTTTGGTATAAAAGCACTCCTCCTGAGTGAATACTCAGAAAAAAAATAACCTATTTAAAGTGAAGATTTGCACCTTAGGGATTGAACCATTTAGAAAAGAGCTTTAGGGGTGCCTAGGTGGCTCAGTTGGTTGTCTGACTTTGGCTCAGATACGGTTCGTGGGTTCGAGCCCTGCGTCAGGCTCCACGTCTCCCTCTCTCTCTGCCCCTCCCCCACTTGTGCTCTGTCTCTCAAAAATAAATAAACATTTAAAAAAAATTTTTTTAAAAAGAGCTTTAAACACTTAATGGTGATCTAATCATTTGTTGACACAGGTTTGGAAAATCTTGGGCTTTGCACCTCAGAAGTCCATAAGTTTTGACTAGTATCAAATTTCTCTCAAATATTATTTTTAGTTAAAAATTTAGATTTATGCTTTATGCAATAAATTGCGTTCGACAAGTAGGACTTAAAAAAAAATCACTTGGCTCAACTGCCTGTAACACTTCAAAGCAAGGGCATGTTGAGACAGCACTGATTTGTTTGGGAGTCTCAGACCCGCATTGAGGCTTTTTGGGGTGTACCTGAAAAGCTTCTGGATGTGACCTCAGATCCTGGACCATACGGATAGCCAACAGGAGTAGAGTCCATGTCCGCATCAACTTGTGCTTGCTCCTCCGACTGGGAAATGTGGCCAGAAGAATCCGATGTCCGAGCTTCTCGTTTGCTCGACTTATAATGAGCCACTTCAGAAGGCTGGGACAGCCTCCAATGTTTGGATTTTTTAATGGAATCTTTCCTTTGTTCATGCTTGGCCACAGGTTGCTGGGTGCTCCTTTGGGAGGCCGGATGGTAATTATACTTACTCCAAGATTTTCCGCTTATTATACCTGTTCCTTGATCCGGGCTTAGGTGGGAATGTGGGGAAGCGCTTTCTTCTTGCCAGCCACCGCTGTAAAAGGAGGAACGTTCTATACCGTTAGAATTGGCATCTTTATCGGAGAGACTGAAATAGCGATCTTTTTCCTTCTCGCTAATGTCTAGTGAAGATTTAATAAAGGTCTTACATACGCTAATGACGTCAGTCATCTGAAGGAAGCTAGCAGCTGACATCACTTCTATGACGTTCTGACCAGTGAGAGAGAGTTTGCCGGAATAGACGAAGTCCAGGATCACCGTAAAAGTGTCGGGGGAGAAAGCCTGAAATGTAGCTGTGGTGGGTTGACTGGTCTCCTTTGAGTTCTGAGAAAGGAGCATTTTGAAGTAGCCACTGCTAGCAAATAATACATTTCGATGTGCTTTGAAGACCTTCCCTTCCACCAGAATGCTGCAATCACAAAAGACATCTTGCCTGCGCTGCTCATTCAGTTGCTGCAGGAGGTGGGACTGGTGAGAGGAGATCTCCATGCTGGAGAGGAAAAGACACGTGGTTAACCAAAATGACACAGCTTTCCCAAGCACAGTCACCCGAGATAACCATCAGAAACCTCTCTCTTGTTTCTACTAAGAAACACTTTCTTCTTAGAGAAGATCTCCTAGACACAGGAGATCGCTTAGTACTGTGCTAATAACTGTACTGTGACTAATAAGTTACGTGATCTGGGGATAATGATTTTGCTCAGTCACCAACCTTTACTGAGCTTCTATGCATCAGGCTTCCTGCTGTGTGCTGAACTGAACTGGCTTGCTTCCTACGTGCATGCGGCGTTCAGTCTAGAGGGGGCCAGGCACTAAACAAACAATCACGTGAAGTCACAAACGACTTCGCAAGGGCAAAGACAGAAAGATGGTGTTGTGAGCAGAACAGAACGTAAACCAGTCGAGACTGGGATGGAGAGGGTTGGGGATACCGCTCTGAGAAGAAATGTTGAGGTTCAAAGGTGAAGGAATTAGCCAGGGGAAGAAGGAGGGGAAACATTACTGCTTCCAGCAAAATGGTGATCTAGAAAGTGCTGAAACTCGCCTGCCACAAATCTCTGGAGATGCTGGCTAAAATATAACCAAATGTTTCAAACTTGTGCCTGAGCTTGCAGGAAAATGAGAAATCCCTAGGTGCCTGCAGTGGAGAAGGAGCAGAGCCGAAGCAGCAATATGGGCTCGGGTTTTGATCAGTAACAATCTGGAACCTTCTAAGGACCACGACCTCAGTGAAGAAAGACTAGTAAACTTTGCCCATAAATCCCCGGTGAAAAAACAAAGTTTGTCTTTGTGGGACTTACACTGGGGAAAAAAAGAAAAAAGTACCTAGGTGAGATAGCAAACCTTTTGTTTTTTAATTTTTTTAATGTTTGAAAGAGAGCGAGTGAACAGGGGAGGGAAAAAGAGAAAGGGAGACACAGAGTCCAAAGCAGGCTCTAGGCTGAGAGGTGTCAGCACAGAGTCTGACACAGGACTCGAACTCATGAACCACGAGATCATGACCTGAGCCAAAGTCGGATGTTTAACTGACGGAGCCACCCAGGCTCCCCCAACCCTTTGTTTTTAGAGGTTCTGGAATCCAATTTGATTTTACTTGTTTCGTGTGGCAAACCTGAAGGTGAAAATTTAACGAAAAATTAGTCCTGGGCTGGGGGAGCCCGTTGGGCGCCTGGTAGAAGTAAATGCAAAACCGCTCAGGAAGGGTGCTGTCAGGACCCAAGCCAGGTGGGAAGTAAGTTCTGCTTATGCTGAACTCAAAGTCATTCCCTTCTTCATATTAAGTGGATGGTTTCCAACATCGGACCATCATGGTGCCTCTTAGCTCTTATCTTAAAAACAAGCAAACAAAATCTCCCTTGGTTTCACATCCACCTCTGGCTACTACTCATTTCTTTATAATTTTTTAAAAATTTTATTTTAAGGAAACTGTATGCCACACTCTACTACACGTGGGGCTTGTGCGATCAAGAGTCGTAGGCTCGCTCTACCGACTGAGCGAGCCTGGCACCCCAGGTTACTACTCGTTTCTCTGTTCCCCTCACACAAAATTCATTGAGAGCGTGTTTTGGTTTGCTCTTTTCACTTGCTGTCTTCACTTCTCCCGTTCTCTATCAGGCTTCAGCACCATCCATCAAAACCATTTTTACAAAGCTCATTGGTAACTTGCGTGTCAAATCCAACGGTCATTTCTTTGTCCTCATTTTACTGATGCAGTGGATCGTTCTCTTCATCCTCAAATACTTTCTTCACTTGATGCTAGGACACCAATTCCTCCATGGCTCTTCTATCAGCCACTCCTTCTCAGTCTCCTAGGCTGGGTTTTCATTTTCCTAATCTAAGGGCTGGGAGATTCCGGACACACTACCCTAAAATATGGTACCTTGGTACATTGAATATTTTGAACTGAAGAAGTCTGGGAAAACAGCAGAAGCATTAAGGTCACTCTGACACCCCCTCTCGTCTCCCCTGCAACTAAAATGACCCTACTGTGAGAGGCGCCCTCCCTATACCCAGAGGAAAGAGAACCCTTATCTCAGAAAACAAAGGGACAGTGCAAAGAATCTGAACAAACAGGCTTCGGTGCGTTTCCCAATTTACTAAATTTATCTTCCTGCTCCTTGATCTACCATATTCCTCCACGACTGTCTGCTCTTCATCAAACCTCGCATAAAAATATACTCGGTGTCTAACTGTTTCTTCCGGTCTTCATTTCCTTTATGAAGGCTTCTGTGTCATGTAAAACTTATATGAAGTAATTTGTTTGCATTTCTCATGTTAATTTGTTTTTGTCAGTTTAATTTCCAGACCCAGCCAGGAAGACGGTCAAGGAGAAATTTTCCTTCCCTACAGCTAGACTATCCCAGGCTTCAGGGCTCAGACCTCTTCTCTACCTACACTCTTCCTTGGGTGAGCCCATCTAGTCTCGTAGTTTTATTTATTTATTTAAAAACAATTTTTTATAGTTTATTTATTTTTGAGACAGAGACCGGGTACGAGTGGGGGAGGGGCAGAGAGAGAGAGAGGGAGACACAGAATCTGAAGCAGGCTCCAGACTCTGAGCTGTCAGCACAGAACCCGATGCGGGACTCCAACCCACGAATCACGAGATCATGACCTGAGCCGAAGTCCGACGCTTAACCAACTGAGCCACCCAGGCGCCCCTAGTCTCGTAGTTTTAAATACCACCTTTGAGCTTATGACTCACAAAAAAGCCTCCAAAGGCTTCCCAACCAGCCTCAAAGTTCTCATGATCTCAGAGGCCCTCCATGACGCTCACCCCCCTGCACCCAGGCGTCTCTCTGCCCTCCCCCTCTCCCCTGCTCTGTCCCTCACACGCTGCATTCCAGCCACAAAGACCTGTGCTCAGTCCTGAACATTCAAGGCATGTTTCTGCCATGCAGCCTTTGTCTTTGCTGCTCTGCTTGGGAATTCTTCTCCCAGATATGAACGTAGCTCACATTCTCACATTCCCAGGTCTCTGTACAAATGTCACCTTATCAGAGATCTTTCCTTTACCATCCTATATAACCACTGCTTCCCATTCTCTATTCCCTTGTTTACTGTTTCCTCCTACTAGAATTTAAGGTGAGAGAGCATAGACTTGGCCTGCTTTACTTATGTGTCCCCAGCTCCCTGAACAGCACCTGAGCACACGACACATGCCCAATCAGTGTTGCTGAGTGAATGAGTCAAAAATGTTAAAACACACAAGGAAATCGTTCTTTATAAAGAAGAATCAGCAGGTAGAACAAACAGGAGAATTGGAACACCAACAATTTTAGAAAATAAAAACCCTAGGGACTATTAAATAAGCATGTTTAAGATGGCCAAAGAAATAAAGGATAATAAAGAGTAGCAGATAGTTATGAGCACAGACGCTAGAGCTGGGTTGCTGGATTTGGAATTCTGGCTCCACGACTTTTCTTTTTTAATTTTTTAAATGTTTTTATTTATTTCTGAGAGAAAGATAGCTTGAGCAGGGGAGGGTCAGAGAGAGAGGGAGACACAGAATCTGAAGCAGGCTCCAGGCTCTGAGCTGTCAGCACAGAGCCCGACACGGGGCTTGAACTCATGACATGAGATCATGATCTGAGCCGAAGACGGATGCTTAACCGACTGAGCCACCCAGGTGCCCCAATATTATACTTTTTAATTTTGCCAATCTTATGAATATGCAATGGTACATCTTTGCATTTATTAGTGTGGATTGAACAGTGAATGTTTATTGACTGTGATTCAGTGAATTACTTGCTCGTTACAGTGTTGGTAACTAACTCTGTATAACAACTAACCACAAAAAACAATGTTATACAATAATCATATATTTAGCTCACATGCTTATGGGTTGGTTAATTTAGGCTGGACTTGTTAAGACAGCTCTGCTGATCTTGCCTGGGTCCACTCACATACCTAGGGGTCAGATGAGTTAGGCAGCTTGTCCAGGTTAGTTGTGTTACTACATGGTCTCGTATCTTCCTTCTGGAACCAGATGGAGGCTGGCTTGGCAGACTTCACCTCGTGATAATGGCAAAGGTACAAAAGACCAAGCAGAAATGTATGAGGTCTCTTAAGGTTGGGCTTGCAACTGGCACAGTTATGTCTACGATACTCTAAGAGTCTAAAGCAAATCCCATGGCCAAATCTAAAGTCAAGGGAAGGAATATCTCCTGCCCTGTAAGTGGGAAGAACTGTGAAGTCACCCAACAAAGGGTATGAATATTGGCAGGGGGTGATGAACAGGGGTAATAATGCTATCTGCACAATAACCTTTCTTATTTTTCAAGTTGGGTTGTCTTTATTTCTTATTTATTTATAGGTATCCTTTAAATATCCAACAGACTAATCCTTTATCAGTTATATGCTTTGCAAGTATCTTCCCCTGGCCTGTGGTTTGACTTTTTAACTTCACTTAAGGTGGTTTTCATCAAAAAGAAGCTTTTGGGGCGCCTGGGTGGCTCAGCTGGTTAAGCATCTGACTCTTAATTTCGGCTCAGGTCATGATCTCACGGTTCATGGGTTCGAGCCCCAAGTCGGGCTCTGTGCTAATAATGCAAGCCTGCTTGGGATTCTCTCTCTCTCTCTCTGGATTTTCTGTCTCTCTCTCTGTCCCTCCCATGCATGCTCTCTCACAAAATAAATCAAAAAAAGAAACAAAAAAGAAATTCCTGTTTCAAGGACATAAAGATTTTTTTTAAAGCTCTGTTTTTCACTTTTAAGGCTTCAATCTACTATTTATTTTGCATGTGGGATTCTAATTTTTTTCATTCAGATAACCAATTTTTCTGGCACTATTTACTGAATAGTCTATCCTTCCCCCATTAATGTGTAACACTATCTCTGTTATACATTTAGTTTACATAAATTCAGATCTATTTCTGAGCTCTTCTTGTTCAGTTCGGTTGGTCTATTTGTCTATCTCTGCAGTGATACTTCACAGTATTAATTACCAAAACTTTAAAGTGAATTCCCCCATCTAGTTCTTCAAATGACATTAAAAAATTCTCTTTCTTCTTCCATATAAATATTAGGATAAGCTTATTAAGTTTCAATAAAAAGAAAAAAATCCTACAGGCATTTATTTTGGACTTGAATTTATAGATTATGGGACAACTCACATCTTTATGATATTATCATCCAGGAACAGCATAATTCTCCGTTTACCTTGTATTCTTCAGTAATGTTTCCTTATTTTCTTTCTCTTTCTTTCTTTCTTTCTTTCTTTCTTTCTTTCTTTCTTTCTTTCTATGTTTATTTATTTTTGAGAGAGAGAGAGAGAGACAGATACAGAGTATGAGCAGGGGTGGGACAGAGAGAGAGGGAGACACAGAATCCGAAGCAAGCTCCAGGCTCCGAGCTGTCAGCACAGAGCCCGACTCAGGGCTTGAATTCATGAACTGTGAGATCATGACCTGAGCCAAAGTCAAACGCTTAACCGACTGAGTCACCCAGGAACCCCCCTCCTTATTTTCTTTATTAAGATCTTGCATATTTTCGTTATTTATATTGACTGAATGGAAATGCTTCTAAAATTTCAGCATTAGGAATGATGTTTAGTATAGGTGTTTGATGGGTACCCTTTTGTTTCCAATTTGCTATAAATTTTTTATCATAAATGACTGCTAAATTTTATTAAATAATTATGTGGGATTTACATTTTTTTTCCCCCTTCTTAACGGTGTATTAGTTTCCTGGAGGTACTGTAATAAAGTACCATAAACTGGGTGACTTAACACAACAGAAATTTATTGTCTTGCAGTCTGGATGCTAGAGATCTGAAACTAGGGTGTCAGTAGGGCCACGCTCCCTCTGAAACCTGTGAGGGAGGAATCTTACTTTGCTTCTTCCTAGTGTCTAGTGGCCTCGGGAGTTCTTTGGTTTGTGGCAGCAAAGCCCCAATTTTTGTCTCCACCTTCACATGGCTGTCTTCTCCCTGTGTGTCTCTGTCTCCCCAAGGAGCTCTCTCCTTGTCTCTTCATAACGTCTTCTTCTAAGGACACTGTTGTTTTCTACAGTCATTTTTTAAAGGATTTTCTTTTCTTTTTCTTTTTTATATGTTGATTTTTGAAAGAGAGAGAGAGAGCATGCGCGCGCAAGCAGGGGAGGGGCAGAGAGAGGAGGCAGAGGACCAGAACCGCTCCGAGCTGTCAGCAGAGTCCGACACGGGGCTCGAACCCACAGAAGGACATTAGCCCTTCTGGATTAAGGGCCCATCCTACTCCAATGTGACCTCATCTTAACTGATTACATGTGCAACAACCCTATTTCCAAAAACGTACCGCAGGTTAGCACTTAGATATATCTTTTGGGAGGAACACAATTCAACCCACAACAATCCTGAGTAGTGAGTATGTTACGTTTTCTGGGTGTTGAGTGATCTGTGCATTCCTGGCATACTTTAACCCAGTCTTTACCTTTGTTTTTCTACTGACTCTGAGACTGAAAAGACAAATTTTTTGCCTTTTAAATTTTCCAATGTTAGGTTGAACTAATAGTGGGTTGAATACTGTCCCCTCAAAATTCATGTCTACCTGAAAAAAAAAAACAGTTCAGGGGCGCCTGGGTGGCTCAGTCAGTTGAGCGTCCGACTTTGGCTCAGGTCATGATCTCATAGTCCGCGGGTTCGAGCCCCGCGTCGGGCTCTGTGCTGACAGTTAGCTCAGAGCCTGGAGCCTGCTTCAGATTCTGTGTCTCCCTCTCTCTCTGACCTTCCCCTGCTCACGCTGTGTCTATCTCTCTCTCTCTCAAAAATAAATAAAAAACATCTTAAAAAATTTAAAAAACCCAACAGGTCAGGTCTACCTGGAACCTCAGAATGTAGCCTTGTTTGGAAATAGTCTTTGCAGAAACAATTGGTTAAGAGAAGGTCACTGGATTAGGGTCTCCTGTCCTTATAAGAAGAGAGGACACATAAATACAAAGAAGAAAGAAACAAACCTTGGGAAATAACAGGTGGAGACGGAAGTCACGCAACTACTAGTCAAGAAACACTTGGGGGCGCCTGGGTGGCTCAGTTGGTTAAGCGTCTGACTTCGGCTCAGGTCACGATCTCACGGTGCGTGGGTTCGGGCCCCACGTTGGGCTCTGTGCTGACAGCTCAGAGTCTGGAGCCTGCTTCGGATTCTGTGTCTCCCTCTCTCTGCCCTTCCCCCTTTCACTCTCTCTCTCTCTCAAAATGAAATAAAGACATAAAAAAAATTTAAAAAGAAAGAAAGAAAGAAAGAAAGAAAGAAACACCTGGAGCCCACAGAGGCAGGAAGGGGTCTCCTCTCGAGCCTTCAGGGGGACGTGGCCCTGCCAACACCTTGATTTCTGACTTCTAGCCTCCAGAACTGAAAGAATATATTTCGGTTGTTGCAAGCAACTGAGTTTGAGGTACTTTGTTATAGCGGCTCTAGGTAACTAGTACACACTGCATGAAATTGCGAGTATTTAACCGTTTTTGACCAATTAAAACAGTACTTTCATACACTGGACATAAACTCTTGATTTTAAATGAACTGATGAAAGGGAAAATATTTATTTCTGTATTAACAGAAGAAGCTACAGCCATTTATACGTTGTGATTTTAGGGGTAACTGAGTGGCTCAGTCGGTTAAGCGCCCGACCTTGGCTCAGGTCATGATCTCACAGTCCGTGGGTTCAGGCCCCGTGTCAGGCTCTGTGCTGACAGCTCGGAGCCCAGAGCCTGCTTCAGATTCTGAATCTCCTTCTCTCTCTGCCCCTCTCCCATTCACACTCTGTCTCTTAAAAAATGAATAAATGTTAAAAAAAATTTTAATAAAAAAATAAAAGCTGTGATTTTAATTTTTTCAGTAGATGTTTTCGTTTTCCAGCCTGTAACACAATTACCCTTCCGTTACTCATTATTCTATTCTGACCCCTCCCTCTCCTCATTCAATACATTTTTCTGGTAATTGCTCCTCACAACTTTTCTTGAGAGGATCACTCCTTCACCTCTTTCAGTTCTTATGGTTTGGGAAATACTGACTTGACTCATCACTGCAGAGGTCAACCTGTGACCAGACCTGACAAATCGGGGCACTGCATTCCCATGGCCAGTTCCCGGTGGGAGGATGCACACACCAAACAAGGCAAGCAAAGGAGGTTCAATCAAAGTGAATCCTAGAATTTTTACAGGAGCAACTGGAAAGAAGACCATTCCTATGAGGACGGACGCCTGGACTTCTATATTGTAGATGTTGTACCATCACGACAGAGCTTCCATGAGAAAGAGCCAACCCTGAAGCAGAGAAAGGCCAAATCCCACCGACATCATTCTGTTTCCTAGGTTGGTAATTTCTTTTTCTGGAAGGGGTCAGACAGGAAATATTTCAGGATCTGTGGGTATGAAATTATTATTTATAATAAATATATAATTTTTAAATGTTTTATTTATTTCTGAGAGAGAGAGAGAGAGACAGCATGAGCAGGGGAGGGGCAGAGAGAGAGGGAGACACAGAATCCGAAGCAGGCTCCAGGCTCTGAACTGTCAGCACAGAGCCCAATGCGGGGCCCAAACCCACGCACCGTGAGATCATGACCTGAGCCGAAGTTGGATGCTTAACCAACTGAGCCACCCAGGCGCCCCTATAATAAATATATATTTTTGACTTTGCCAATGGTCTCCAGCTCATTGCTTCTCAAACCCTTATAATTGCCTAAGCAATAAGAGCAATAATAGCATCTTTTAAAAGAATGTTGATTTTTTTGAGAGAGAGAGCAAGTACATGAACATGGAGGAGCAGAGAGAGAGGAAGAGAGAATCCCAAGCAGGGTCTGTGCTGTCAGCACAAAGCCAGACACAGGGCTCGATCTCACAAACCGTGAGATCATGACCTGAGCTGAAATCAAGAGTTGGAGGTTTAACTGATTGGGCCACCCAGATGTCCCTGGGGGCATCTTTCGTTCTCATATTTGGTCTTTCATCCTCATCCTCTGAAATCACTTCAGAGCCATAAAGGTGACATGGGTGTCTTGCTATTCACAAGAAGACTCTTTCAACCACAGCTGAGTTTATGTTAATGAGGTGACTCTTGGAAGTCCCCTAAGATGGGAGCGGGGGTGGGGTGGGGGGCGTGTGTGTGCATGCTAGGGGAAGCGACCATTACATTAGATTCATTAGACTAGAGGGTTAGAACTTTCAGTCCCTCCCCATGACCTCTAGAAGAGGGGAGGAGCTGGAAATTGAATCAAGCACCAACAGCCAATGATTTAATCAATCACACCTATGTACTGAAGTGTATATAGAACCCCAGAAGGACAGGGTTCTGAGAGTTTCCAGGTTGGTGAACCAGAATGCATCCACTGGTTGGCCCCAAGCTCCATGGGACAGACGTTCCTACATTTGGGACCTTGCCCTATGTATCTCTTCATCTGGCTGTTCAGCTGTATCCTTTAATATCTTTTGTAATGAACTGGTAATCTGGTAAGTAAACTGGTTTCCTTAATTCTGTGAGCCACTCTAGCATAAACTATGCGAACCCAAGAAAGGGGTGAAGCACAGGTAACAACCTGGACTAGTGATGGGCATCTCAACTGGGGGCAGTCTTGTGGGACTGAGCCCTTAACCTGTGAATCTGATGCTATCTCCAGGTAGACAGTGTCAGAACTGAGTTGGATTCGTGTTGGAGAATTGCTTGATGGGGGTGGGGGACCCACACATCATAGTGGGGCATAGCTCTCTCTCACAACTCCTCAGCTTCACCACTATGTTACTCAATTCTGCCACTGGCGCAAAAGCAGCCATAGACAAGAGGAGACGCAATGGGTAGGGTAGTGTTCTAATAAAGTTTTATTTACAAAAATCACCACAGGCTGCTTCTTTTTGCCAACCCCAACCCTAGTCCCAGAAATGCCTTAAGCTCTATCTATCCTTGGACTTTCCAGTTACTTGACCCAATAAATGTCATTTTCCTTAAGCCAACATGAGTTGGCTTTCCTTTTATTTGTAACCAGAGAACCCCATTTTATAAGTTATTTCTGAAGATGCTGAATTCTTTGATAAGCTAACTTCCATCTACTTATTAGTACAGCTTTTCTTATTTTTTAGATTTTTTTAGTGTTTTATTGATTCTTGAGAGAGAGAGAGAGCACGGGCAGGGGCAGGGCAGAGGGAGAGGGAGACACAGAATCTGAAGCGGGCTCCAGGCTCTGAGCTGTGGGCATAGAGCCCGATGTGGGGCTCAAGCCCATGAACTGCGAGATTATGACCTGAACCGGCTGGACACTTAAACAACCGAGCCACCCAGGAGCCCCAGTGCAGCTTTTCTCTAAAATCTACTCCTGATTATGAAAGGGATTGAAACTGATTTCATAGAGGAATGATTAATTGATATCCAAGACATTGCCAGTTCTTTTTCAGACATGAAAGTGTTGTGTAAAGTTTTAGAGAAAAGGTAATTCCTTGGAGGAGAGTGGTTTTTGTTTAGTTTAAATTTCAGTAAGATTTTGCTTTCTAGGTGATCTGTAGACATTCCACATGGGCACCAGTATTGTTAAGTGTTGCAAACGGTAGTCACTCTGTGCAAATTTATTTTTTTAATTGTTTTTAAATGTTTTATTTATTTCTGAGAGAGACAGAGAGAGAGAGAGAGAGAGAGAGAGAGAGACAGCGTGAGCAGGGGACGGTCAGAGAGAGAGGAAGACACAGAATCCGAAGCAGGCTCCAGGCTCTGAGCTGTCAGCACAGAGCCCGACGCGGGGCTCGAACCCACGAACCGCGAGATCATGACCTGAGCCAAAGTCGGACGTTCAACCAACTGAGCCACCCAGGTGCTCCACTCTGTGCAAATTTAAACAGGCGCCTGAGAGTTGATAGGGGAGATGTTTAACAGGGAAAGCAAAGTTGAAAATTGTCTCCTGACTGGAGAGACCCGAACACTGCCTTTGACAAGTAGAAGGAGGAACAGAGGACCTCTGAGAGAGAAGGCTGAGGCTGGGCGGAATGAACAGCAGCGGACTGTGTCAAAGGACAGTCATGAGACTATTCCCTCAAGTGAATAGTTGCCACGTTGGCAGCTGAATCCCCAGTGCCATGTTCTCCAGTCCTGAAAGGAGGCTCTAATTCCAAGATAGGATTAAGAGTAAGTTGAAGAGGCTGAGTGAGGGGCGCCTGGGTGACACAGTCGGTTGAGCGTCTGACTTCGGCTCAGGTCATGATCTCACGGTTCATGGGTTTGAGCCCCGCATCGGGTTCTGTGCTGACAGCTAGCTCAGAGCCTGGAGCCTGTTTCAGATTCTGTGTCTCCCTCTCCCTCTGTCCCTCTCCCACTCGTGGGGGAGAAGAGAACAATCAAGGGTGACCCCGAGGTCTACGGCACGGTACTGGCAGAGTGGAGGTGCCGTTTACTGAAATGGGGAAGACTAGGAGAGGAACCTGTGGGGACCCGTCTCTGCAGCTCAGGTTTGGACATGTTAAATTTAACATGTCCTGTTATCGATCCAACAGGAGATGAAGGGTGGGCGGTTGGATATAAGAGCAGAGTTGAGGGAACAGGTCCAGGCTGGAGATGTGAACTGGGAATCCGCATTTGGATGGTATTTAAAGTCATGAGACTAGATGTGGTTACCAAAGGAGGCAGGCCACGTAGAAGAGGTGAGTCCCTGGCCCTCTGACATTTAGGGACTAGGAGGATGAGGAACAAGCGAAGATACCAGAGGAAAACCAGAAAGCCAGGAAGACATCCCGGAAGTGAAGAAAGTGCTTCAAGGAGACGGGGCAGTCGGCTGTGTTCGTTTTAGTAAGTCAAGGACTAAGAGTTGACCACTGGATGTATCAGTGGTGTGTGCTGTGTGTTCACATGTGCGTGTGAGCACGTGTGGTGTGTATGTGAGTGTGGCGTGCATGTGTGCACCTATTGTATGTGCATGTGTGTACGTGTGTATCTGTGTCTCTGTCTGTGCTGGGGTGAGTTTCAGGGAGAATAGGATGAGAGGAGCGAGTACATATGACTCTTTTCACAGAATTTTGCTCTGGAGGGAAAGAATAGGCAGATAGTGGTAGTAAGGAGAGGTGGCATCAAGACTGAAGAAGAATTTGAGTATTCTGGAAAGAAACAAGTCACTGAAGAAATAAATTTCCAGATGAGGCAGGGAGGAATGAGACTGAGAACACACTAAAATGGTTATTGTTGGAAAGGATTGGTGAGGCGTAGGAGGACAGGGTACCTTCTTCTTGAGAGAGAAAGAGATCATGAAAAAGTGTACAGATCTCTAAAGGAAGGAGATGATATCGGGGCTCATTTCCGATGCCTCTGATCTCTACGTAAAATAGCATTATCTGTGAAAACGACGAGGATATGGCAAATGTGGTAGATTTACAGTAGTTAATATAAACATGTATATCTGATGTTTAATCTACTCTGATTTATGCTTTCCTCTTAAATCACAAGATTAAAGTATAACAGCATGAGCCCAGCTTACAGCATAGTAATACTCAGTAAATATTTAAGGGATTTCTGCTGGTGAAACTGTTCAATGGATACACTACAGCAACTGACAAGCAGGAGAAACTGCCTTTTTTCTTTAAACTACCCATCTATGGCTGAATACATTTGTTCTTTGCCCTTGTAAGGAAGCAGGGGCTTTATAACTAAGACAACTGATTTTGGTTTCTCTACTGGTTATTTACCTATTGTTTTTCAGCCCCCAAACTGCCTTTTTATATTCTACTCTGTTCTTTTTTTCTGATTTTCTAAAAATGTTTATTAATTTTTTGAGAGAGAGAGACAGAGCACAAGCAGGGGAAGGGCAGAGAAAGAGGGAGACAGAATTTGAAGCAGGCTCCAGGCTTTGAGCCATCAGCACAGAGCCCGACGCGGGCCCTGAACTCACGCACCGTGAGATCATGACCTGAGCCGAAGTTGGATGTTTAACTGACTGGGCCACCCTGGCGCCCCATATTCTGCTCTGTTCTGATGGGGCTGAGAGTCTGCAAACTATCTTACCCAGGATCTGTCACCAGCTGGCTTCCTGCGGGATATATACAATGACACTCGGAGGGCCGGAGGAAGAGGGAAACTTCCTGCTCTGGCTCTCACGGTTGCCGGTGGTTGCTGTAGCAGCAGTGGGGCAGCAGGATTCTGGGCTACAGCAGCTCAGGCAGATGCGGAATCTTTCTGGTTGTTCCAGCTTTGATGGATGTGGTACCTCTTCAGCGGATCCTGGACTGACTGTCTCCCTGAAAGTGCAGCAGCAGGTATATGCTCATGGGCTCCAGCTTCTAGGGGCATTAGCAGCCTGTGATCCCTCAGGATCATTTCCTTCTTTTGTTTCCCCAGCCCCATCCTCCTTTGTGCTCTTCCACACCTTCCCACACCTGTGTGATTTCCAGTACTAAATTATCTTTGTCCGGAATATCTAGAATGGCTTCTGTTTTCTGGATGGGACTCTTACTATATAAGCTGGGTAACAGAAAAGGTCCCAGGAAACAGACTCTCTAAAATAGGGTTTGGGGATTGGTTTGCTGACTGTTTTGAGCTTGAACGGAATGATGGCTTTACTGCCAATGAAAAATGGAAATACTGGCGATCCATGTCCTGTGGTGGCATTTATGATTACTTATCATCATTTGCTTAGGATGAGGTCCTATTGAAGCCAACACTTTGGGAGACCAAATGGCTGCTGCATTTCAACATGACATTAGTAATGATGACTACAAGGACTCATCAGGTGAGCTGCTTCCTGGAGCACCGGCAGAAAGGAAATGACAAGCTCCAAGCTTTAAACTCAGCTTGGGGCGCCTGGATGGCTCAGTCGGTTAAGCATCTGACTTTGGCTCAGATCGTGATCTCATGGTTTGTGGGCTCGAGCCCCACATTGGGCTCTCTGCTGTCAGCCTAGGGCCCGCTTCAGATCCTCTGTCCTCTCTGCTCCTCCCCCACTCACGCTGTCTCTCAAAAATAAATATTTAATGAGGTGGCTCAGTTGGTTAGGCATCCAACTTCCGCTCAGGTCATGATCTCACGGCTCAGGAGTTTGAGTGCCGCGTCCGGCTCTGTGCTGACAGCTCTGAGCCTGGAGCCTGTTTTGGATTCTGTGTCTCCCTCTCTCCCAGCCCCTCCCCTACTCACACTCCGTCTCTCTCAAAAATAAACAATCAAAAAATTAAAAATAAATAAATAAACATTCAAAAATGTAAAACTCAGATCAACTGTTAGAAAACCAGAGAACTTTGACAGTGGCCTTAAAGGAATCTCTGTGAAGCCACAGTGTAGATATAGCTAAAAATCAGACACTAAATGTAACTGTATGGGTTGTAACTTACGTTGATTTTACATCTGACCAAGTCTCTTACATGTTTGGCACTGATTGTGAAAGAGACCCTGGGACTGGGAACATTTCAATAGATGCAGACACTCTGAGAACCTTGAACTGCTAAATTCCCAAGAGTCTCTCTTGCCAGCAAGCAGCCTCTCCTTTGAGGAGACTAGCCTTCCCTTTCCTGAAGACTCTGTAATAACACACCTGAGGGAACTACCTTACAAGAGGGTGCCAATTTTCCTCCAGACACATCTCACCACCCCTCATTGCCACGGACCATAACCAGGATCAGCATTTCCCAGCAGGATAATGAAAAAATATCACGTGGGAGGAGATAATTTATAAAACCAAAAATACTGCAAGCGTTTTCTAATTTACCTTGGCAGACACGGGAATATGTTCAGTGATGGATTCTGAGGGACGCCATGTTGCAACAGGCTGGATTTATTCGCTGCACTGGATTTTATGTGTTAGTTCAAACACTTGGGAATGGCTCTAAAAATCTGTTTCAAGGGCAGATCACAACTTGAACTCAAGGGTGGACTATATTCGATGAAGCTGAGATGCCAGAATTCCTGCCATAATGTGAAGGGAGAAACCCAGATGTCCAGACGACACTTCCTTCACTAAGATATTGCAGCTGTCACCTATAGGATGGAAATGACAAAGGGAGATGTCTTCACTGAAATGGGGATGATGAGATTCCAGAGTGGCAAAGGCCAAGCGACAGTGGTTAAATGCCTGAGACAATGTGTATACAATTACCATATATACAGCAGGGGTGGGTCTTTGGCAATGGCTGGTTGACCATGTTGTCTCTAAGAATTATCCAGATGAACAGCTTCCTAAACTCTTAAATTGATCTCTATAATCAAAAACCCAACTAACAAACAAATGCAAAAAAACCCCAAATAAACAGAAATTCCAGGTTTCTTGGGCAAGAATCTGACTTAGTTTGCCATACGGGGGCATGACAGCGTGTCATATATACCACAGACCTAAACCAATGTACAGACCTGGATTTGTTGAACCTTTGATCAAAGAAGGATAGATACTATACTACCACAAGTACATACTGGAACATTTCCTCCATGTCTCCCTCAGAGAGACCTGAGATAATATCCTGGTAAATAATGTCCTACTAAATGAATGTAAATGAAATCACGTACTCGGATGACTGAAGACTGGGAAAGGGTAATATCTAGACCCTCCAGGGATTGCTAGATATTTGTTCTGAATTGATGTTAATCCCTGGGTACCCAGAACAGCATTGCAACCCACCAGTCCAAGCAGGAGCTCATCAAGGTCAAGCAATAAATGGGGTTCTGGCATGAGTCTATGGCTATCTCCTCAGTTTCTAACGTACAGTTCTAAAAAGGAATTGGCAGGAAGCCCCACATTTGCCTCCTGATCACAGTGTGAGGGCTATTATTGTAAGAAGGAAGAGTTCTTAACTTCCTCTCCCTACCAGAACAAACTAAAACAACACTGTATCTCGAGAGGATATGCAGAGATCAATGCCACCAGCAAGGGCTTGAAAGATACTAGGGTGGTGATTCCTATCACTTCTGCATTTAATTTCCCATGTGGCCTCTGCAGGAGGTGGATGGGTCTTGGAGACTGACTGTAGATTACAGTTACTTAGTCAATGAGTAATTCTAATTGTAGCTGTTGTTCCAGATGTGATCTTTTCCAATGGAACAAATCAGCATAGGAGCTGGCACCTGTTAGATACAGCTGTTGACTTGGAGAGATGTTTCTGACTCTCTAATGGATTAGCAAGACACATGAGCAGCAGTTTGCTCTTAACTGTCAGTGACAACGGTTCATGCATTTACGATATCACGCTGACTGAACACAATGAACAAAAAGCAGCAGCCATCCTAGGTACTTCAGTAAGACATCTGCATGCCAGAAGGCAGGAGACAAAGACCCTGAAGACTGAGGGTCCTGCCTCCTCGCTGAAATGTTTAGGGGTCACATGATCTGGGACAAGATGGGATTAGCCCAATATAAAGCGAAAGACACACTGTTCTACCTAATGCCACCCACCACAAAAAGGGAGACAGCAAGCTGGAGGAATCTTTTGGTTTGGAAGCAAGACTATGCCTCACCTAGGGGCTATTCCAACCCATACCCTGAGTAACTCATAAGATGGACAGTTTCCATTGTGGCCCTACCGCAGAAGGCCGAGGCTACAGAGCAAGTTGCTCTGTTACGTAGACCTTATGACACGGCAACTCCATGGTGTTAGAGGATGCTTTACGGCGCCAATGGCCATCCCCAGTAGGGGAATTAAGGCCCTTAGAATTTGGGAGAAAATCCAATACTTCTTGTATTAGCATTCTCCAGAGAAAGGGAACCAAAAGAATGCACACGTGCGCGCGCGCGCGCACACACACACACACACACACAGACGTATATATAAAATTTATTATAAGGAATTGGCTCAAATGATTCTGGAGGCTAACAAGTCCAAGAATCTGCAGTTGGCAAGCTGGAGACCCAAGGGAACTGATGGGGTAGTTCCAGTCCAAGACTGAAGGCCTGAGAACCAGGAGAGCCAATGATGTAAATTCTAGTTCAAAGGCTGGCAGGCTTGAGACCCAGAAAGAGCCAATGCTTCAGCTGGAGTCCAAAGGCAGAATAAAACGCAGTGTACCAGCTTGACGTAGTCAGGCAGGAGGAAGTAGTTTCTTACATGGGAGAAGATCGGCCCTTTGTTCTATTGAGGCCTTCCACTGATTGGACGAGGCTGACCCACATTAGGGAGGGCAATCTGCTTTACTATCAGTTTCAATGTTAAATGCATCCAAAATCATTCTCACAGAATCACCCAGAATAATGTTTGACCAAATTACCAGGTACCCTGTAGACTAGTCAAGTTGACACATAAAATTAACCATCATACCTCTCTACCAAATAACTATTCTCCTTTTCAAAAAGAGGGGCGCCTGGGTGGCTCAGTCGGTTAAGCGTCCGACTTTGGCTCAGGTCATGATCTCACGGTTCGTGAGTTCGAGTCCCGTGTCGGGCTCTCTGCTGACAGCTCAGAGCCTGGAGCCTGCTTCAGATTCTGTGTTCACTCTCTCTCTGCCCCTCCCTTGCTCATGCTCTGTCTCTGTCTCAAAAATAAATAAAACTATAAAAAAAAAAAAAGCTTTTGGAATGTCACCAGACCCGCTTATTAGAGCTTGATGCCTGACCATGGACATCAAGTGGCTATGTCTGAGTTGCCTATTATGGGTGTTACTGATGCATCAAATTATACATCTGGGCATGCGCAGGAGCACTTCATCACCAAGATCAAAGGTTATGAACTGAACAGGTCCTGCGTCCACAAATAAGTTCACGAGCAGGGGGCCCACGCCACAGCTCCCACTCCTAGTACACCGCTGCTTTCCCACCACTCACACATACAGCTGTTGGGTACCCTGAACTGGCTGACTGAGGAAGAAAAAGTTACAGCCTGTTTTACAGACGATTCTGTAAAATATACTGGCACCAGCAGGAAGTGGGGGGCAGAAATATCATAACTCCAATCGGAAGTGCCCCTGAAAGCCACTGGGAAGGGAAGTCTCTCCAGTGACTATCTGGCTGTCCACTTTGCCTCGACAAAGAGACAGACACAGGCACAGGTTTTACCTTGATCCGTGGACAATGGCTAACAAGTTGGCCAAACGATCAAGGATTTAGAAAGAATTGGATAGAAGGATTGATGGACATGTGAGGAAGAGGCATGTGGAGAAAAGGCAGGGGGGATATGCCTCTTGGAGTGGGCACAGAGTATAAAGTTTTAGGGCTCAAGCGAATGTTTAATAAAGGGTGCCCAGTGCAGAGGAGGTTTTCAGAAATCAGGTGGACAACGCAGCAACTTCTTACTTGACACATCCCCAAAAGCAATGGAATCAAGAGCAAAAATAANAGGGGAGGGGGGAGATGGGCATGGAAGAGGGCACTTGTGGGGATGAGCACTGGGTGTTATATGGAAACCAACTTGACAATAAACTATTTGTAAAAAAAAGAAAAAAAAGAAAAAAAAAAGAAATCAGGTGGACAAGATGATCTGTTCTGTGGCTGTCAGCTAGCCTCCTTCCCTGGCTGCCATGAAGCTTGCCATGTGCTCTGCCACCCAGAAGCGGCTCACCTGATAAAATGGTAGACTAACCAAGTGAATATTCCATTATGACCCATCTGGGGGATGAGAGCCTGAGAGATAGGGGTGTTACCCAAATGGATATGGTTGGAGTGTCTGGGTGGCCCAGTCAGTTAAGCAGCTGACTCTTGATTTCAGCTCAGGTCATGATCTCATGGTTCGCTGAGATCAAGCCCTGAGTTGGGCTTGGTGTCCATGCTGACAGCTCACAGTCTGCTTGGGATTCTTTCTCTCCCTCTCTTTATGCCTCTCCCCCTTTCGTGCATGTGCACTCAATTTCTCTCTCTCAAAATAAATAAATAAACTTTTAAAAAACCCTGCAAATGGATATAGTATATGCTTTTAACCACTGACCAATACATAATACTATTTTTTCCATAGCTAGAATACTTACTTCTAGAAATCAGGGGATGGAATTGCTTTCACTTTTATCTCTAATAACCCATTTACAGAATTTTTGCTTTCTGTCCCTGCCAAGGACTTAGCTCCCAAGGCAGGAATGCTTCCAGCAGGGAAACATCACATGATTCTAATAAATTTGATTATGGCTGACCTAGAAGAGGAATTAACATCACCCATTTTGGGCGTGGGTGAGGACTTTTTTTTTTTTTTTGGTACAAAGGATAGTTACATAATTTAAAACAGACTCGTGAATTTATTTAGAATTTTAAAGATGAGAAGAGTGATGTATATAGATGTCAAGCTGTCCAGAAGGTGGACTGTGCTGGTCATGTCGTCTCTCAGCTGAACATCTGCCCTGCTCTACTCTACTCTCTGATGGAACTGGAATTCTGCAAATGACATTTCCTGGGCTTCCTTCCTTGCAGCTGGCTTCCGGTTCAATCCTTTTAATAGGAAGCACTGATAGGAGGTCAGTAAAAGGAAAAGAAGTTTCCTGTTTTACACTTGGTGTTAGCCAAAAGGCCAAGAAGTGATAAAAATGTCCTGTTTGGGGCAGTGGGGAGGCAGCGGGTGGCTGCTGGCTGGTGTAGTGGCATGGGGTACGTGATTCTGGACTCCAAAGCCTTTCTATCCTTCGGACTTTCCATTGCTGACAAAAGTGGCATCTGTTTGGCAGATCCAGAACTGACTGTGACAGCATCAACCACACAGCAGCCAGCACAGGCTAGTGGGCTCCAGGTCGGGGGCACAGCAGCTTCTGATGTATGACTGGAATCCTTCTCGCTCCCTCTGGGCCCTCCTTTCCATTTTGCTGTTCTGGCCCTTCTTAGACTTTTGGAACCAATTTCATATATTAAATTCCCTCTCTCTGAAATACCCAGAGTGGTTTCTGTTTCTGAGTAGATTCTGAACTGATAACATTTCTAGGACCAAAAATAGATAAATCAGCTGTCGAAGGAAAGGCTCTATCCCAAGACGTGCGCTTCTGGACAAGTGACATATAATCTTTCCTCTCAGTGTCTCTCTTACCTTTTATTTCTTAGAAACAATTGTACCCAATTAGAAACTGCATTTATTTTTGTTCTTAACTTCTTTAAGCAAAAATTTTTTTCAATGTTTTATTTATTTTTGAGAGAGAGAGAGAGACAGCGTGAGCAGGGGAGGGTCAGAGAGAGAGGGAGACACAGACTCCGAAGCAGGCTCCAGGCTCTGAGCTAGCTGTCAGCACAGAGCCCGACATGGGACTCGAACCCACGAACCGTGAGATCATAACCTGAGCTGAAGTCGGACGCTTAACCGACTGAGCCACCCAGGCTCCCCTCTTTAAGCAAAATTGTAAACGCTCACCAAAGCAGAATAGATAATATAAGGAGTGCTCAGGTATGTACTATCCAGCTTTAACACTGATCAGTTTCGCTGACTTTCTGTCTCCTCTCTGCCCCCACTTTTCTCTCCAGAATAGTTAAAAATAACATCACAGGCATTAAGTCATGTCACCCATGAGTTTTCAGGTGTACTTTTTTTACATGATCCTCTTTCCATGTCTGTTATTATACTTGGGCCTCTGTGATCTTCTGTGTACACAGCATGCCTCTCTTCCTCAGCACAGGATTCTTCTTTTTCTTTTGGGCACTGCCTTCCACAATTTGGGGCTTCTGTTCCTTGCTGGCCTCACTGACCCCCCTGGACACATGACCAGGCTGGTCAGTCTGAGTCCTGCTTTGGTTGTGTCATGGAAGTTAGAGAATGAAGGTCTCACTACAGGCCTAGAACTACAAAAAGTTGCCTCCAACAAGTGAGAACCCCACCTGAGAGTGATGCTAACTCGGGGGAAAGCCAGACAAAACTGTTTTAGACACACTCCTGGTACCATTATTCTAACTTCTAGACCCAGCTGTGCCTAAAGCCAATGCTCTGTCTAGATTTTTTGTTACGAGACCCAATAAATTTCCTTATTTGAGTTTTCTATATTTGAGTTTCTATGATGTGACCAAGAATCATTTATTCCTGATTTATGCCACTTTCCAAGGCTGCAACTGCAGCCCATTCAAGAATAGTCTATTTAGGGGTGTCTGGGTGGCTCAGTCGGTTAAGCGTCCAATTTTGGCTCAGGTCATGATCTCATGGTTCGTGAATTCGAGCCCCGCGTCTGGCTCCACACTGATAGCGTGGAGCCTGGAGCCTGCTTTGGATTCTGTGTCTCCCTCTCTCTCTCTGCCCATTCCCCACTTGTGCTCTGTCTCTGTCTCTCTCTCTCAAAAATAAACATTAAAAAAAAAAAGAATAGTCTATTTAGCAGAGAGAGGGGAGCATGGGTGGCTCAGTTGGTTAAACATCAGATTCAGCTCAAGTCCTGATCTCAAGGTTCGTGGGATTGAGCCCTGTGGCGGGCCCTGCACTGACAACATGCTCAGGATTCTCTCTGCCCCTCCCTCGCTCACGTGGGCACATCTGTCTCTCTCTCTCTCAAAATAAATAAACATTAAAAAATACTAACGGAGGTGGCTGGATGGTTCAGTCGGTTAAGTGACCAGCTTCAAAATTTTTTTTTAATGTTTTATTTATTTCTGAGAGAGAGAGAGACAGCGTGAGCAGGGGAGAATCAGAGAGAGAGGGAGACACAGAATCCGAAGCAGGCTCCAGGCTCTGCGCTGTCAGCACAGAGCCAATGTCGGGGCTCGAACTCAGGAACCGTGAGATCATGCCCTAAGCCGAAGTCGGACGCTTAACCGACTGAGCCATCCAGGTGCCCCTAAGTGAGCAACTTCAGCTTAGGTCATGATCTCACGGTTCCTGAGTTCGAGCCCCGACATTGGCTCTGTGCTGACAGCTCAGAGCCTGGAGCCTGCTTCGGATTCTGTGTCTCCCTCTCTCTCTAATCCTCCCCCACTCGCTCTTGCTCTCACTCTGTCTTTCTCTCAAAAATAAATAAGCGTTTAAAAAAATTAAAAAATATTTAGCCAAGAGAACACATTTTTTTTTAAAATATTTATTTATTTCTAGGAGAGAGAGAGAGACAGCGTGAGCAGGGGAGGGTCAGAGAGAGAGGGAGATACAGACTGAAACAGGCTCCAGGCTCTGAGCTGGCAGTCAGCACAGAGCCCGACGCGGGGCTCGAACCCATGAACCGCAAGATCATGACCTAAGTGAAAGTCGGACGCTTAACCGACTAAGCCACCTAGGCGCCCTGAGAACACATTTTTATAAGTGGGAACATTAACTTAATGTAATCAGTGTGATTTAGGTGACCATATCGCTGAAGCATAGTTTCTGGTGTTGCTATATTGCACTTGTTTTTCCCTCCATATCCGCTGAAGTCCTGCTATCCCACAGGCAAAGTTTCCTTCAGCTTGATTCATTCACACTTGTGATCATTTCTTTGCAGGCTACCATAACTTTTATGATACCTTCCACGATGTCAGAAGTCTTCCACCAATCTCTAATTAAAAGCTGATGAGTTTTTGGAAGGTGTTTCCCTGACTCAAGCCACTGTAAAACACCCATTTCAAATGCAAAGTAATATTTGTTGTGTTTAAAGTCTCACAGTCACTTTAGCCTTAACACTTGCATACCTGTGATACGTCATAATGGGTCAAAATCATTCAGCAAAACGTGAAATAATAATAGGGGCACCTGGGTGGCTCAGTTGGTTAAGCATCTGACTTCAGCTCAGGTCATGATCTCCCGGTTCGTGGGTTCGAGCCCCACATCAGGCTCTGTGCTGACAGCTAGCTCAGAGCCTGGAGCCTGTTTCAGATTCTGTGTCTCCCTTTCTCTCTGACTCTCCCCTTCTTACGCTGTCTCTCCCTCTCTCAGAAATAAATTAAAAAAAAAAAAAAACGTGAAATAATAACAGAAGGTGAGACCATGGCCTACGAACACAGACAGATTAGTGAGGTCTCCCAGACTCAGGAACAAACAATCTGTTAAATCAGTTCTCATTAGAGCTACCTGTGTTGAACTGGCTCACTTGCACACAGATCCTTGAGCACTTGTGAAATAATGTGATTTCCAGAAGTGGGGTTGCTGAGTGGGTACACAGATTACCTCCGCAAAACATCGTATCAATTTATCTTCACCAACACCATTTGATAGTGTCTTTTTCCTCCAACACTTTCATTAACTCCAGATATTATCCTTTTAAAGTCCTTTCCCATCTACCCTTGGAGGAAAATATCAGGAAGATATTAATAACATTATTTAACATTGTCCTGGAAGTACTAGCCAATGAATTGGGCAAGATAATTAAATATACAGTATGAATACTAGAAAGGATGACACAGTCATCAATGTGTCACCAATGTTATCAATGACACAGTTATTGATATTGCAGGTAATATTACGCAGCTTCAAAAGTGGGGCTCCTGGATGGCTCAGTCCATTAAGCGTTTGGCTCTTGATTTCACTTCAGGTCATGATCTCAGGATTGAGACCTGCATCAGGCTCCACACTGACTGCAGAACCTGCTTAGGATTTTCTCTCTTCCTCTCTCTTTGCCCCTGTGCCACTTGTCCTCTCTCTCTCTAAAATAACTTTTTAAAAAACTAATGCAAAAGTAAAATTAGAAAACTATTTTCCTGGATTTTTTTTTTTTTATTTTGGAGACAGAGAGAGAGAGATAACATGAGTAGAGGAGAGGGGCAGAGGGAGAGAGAGAGAATCTTAAGCAGGTTCCACATTGAGTGCAGAGCCCGATGTGGGGCTTGATGCCACAGTCCTGGGATCATGACCTGAGCCAAAATCAAGAGTCAGATGCTCAACCGACTGAGTCATCTAGGTGCCCCTAGAAAACTATTTTCTAAAGTAAAATTCTTGGGCTTTTGCCATGTTGGAGTAACTGGAACTAGACTTGGCATTCTGCTATAAACAATTAGAAAACTGAATAAAATAGATGAGAATGTTCATAGGCAATATAAAACAGGAAAAGTGGAACCATGATCTCTGAGAGAAGGGACTCAAATGAAGTAAGCTAATCACTACGGCTTTCTGGATACAGGGAGGGGAAATCAAAAGGGATGGAACAGGGGTGCCTGGGTGGCTCAGTTGGTAGGGCATGTGACTCCTGATCTCAGGGTTGTGAGTTGGGAGTCCCATGTTGGGCGTGGAGCCTATTCAATTAAAAAGAAAAAACGGCGGGGAGAGGGAGAGAGGGTACATCACAGACTGAACAGAGTTAGTGTTCCTGAGGGCTGTGGTACCTGGAAGTTGTAGGGTAAAGTGGCAGAGGAGGCATCTCCACAGGCAAAGAGGTCAATAAACCTGTATTTTACCTCTGTGCTGAACACTAATCCATGCAGGTGTAGTATAAAACTTAAGGAGTCTCAGTAAAAAACTACCTTGGGCAGAAAAATTCCCAGAGCTCACAAGGAGTTAGAAGACAATTGAATTTTGACCAGCCCAAGTAAGAATTCTTTGCTGAAAACCCAGGGCATTAAGTAGAGAGCCCAGAACAGTAACACCTTAGTAGAAAAACTGACTTAACTCAACAGTATTCTAGAACTGCCCCGAAAGCTCAAAAATAGGCCTCAAATCATCAAACTGATCCCTTAACAACTAAACTAACAAGTAATCCAAAATTTGAAAGTCTTTAAAGACAACAAAATTCAGACCCTCAAAAACACTTTACTTTGTCCATCATTCCACCAAAAATTACTAGACATATGAGAAAGAAAAAAAGAAAAAGAAAGGTCTTGCTAAAATCAGAAGAAAAATTAGTTATTAGAAACAGACCCAAAAGGGGCGCCTGGGTGGCTCAGTCGGTTAAGCAACCAACTTCGGCTCAGGTCGTGATCTTGCGTTCTGAGAGTTCAAGCCTTGTGCAGGGCCCTGTGCTGACAGCTCAGAGCCTGGAGCCTGTTCAGATTCTGTGTCTCCCTCTCTCTCTGACCCTCCCCTGCTCATGCTGTCTCTTTCTCTCTCTCAGAAATAAATAAAACGTTAAAAAAAAAACCTTTTTTTTAAGTTTAAAAAAAAAAGAAAGAAACAGACCCAGGAATGAAAGAGATGTTAGACTTAGGAAACAAAGATGTAAAAACAGTTATTATACATATACTTAAAATGTATAGAAAAACATGAAAACATTGAGATATAAAAATAATCAAGTAAAATTCTTAGAAACAAAAAATACAATATTTGAAATAAAAAATTCATTAAATGGGCTTAATAATAGCAGGTTATGGCAATCCCTATCAAAATAACACCAGCATTCTTCACAGAGCTAGAACAAACAATCTTAAAATTTGTACGGAACCAGAAAAGTCCCCGAATAGCCAAAGCAATCTTGAAAAAGAAAACCAAAGCTGGAGGCATCACACTCCCAGACTTCAAGCAGTATTACAGGCTGTAATCATCAAGACAGTGCGGTACTGGCACAAGAACAGACACTCAGACCAATGGAACAGAACAGACAATCCAGAAATAGACCCACAAATGTATGGCCAACTAATCTTTGACAAAGCAAGAAGGAATAGCCAATGGAATAAAGACAGTCTCTTCAGCAAATGGGGCTGGGAAAACTGGACAGCGACATGCAGAAAAATGAACTTGGACCACTTTCTTACACCATACACAAAAATAAACTCAAAATGGACGAAAGACCTAAACATAAGACAGGAGGCCATCAAAATCCTTGAGGAAAAAGCAGGCAAAAACCTCTTTGACCTTGGCCGCAGCAACTTCTTAGTCAACACATCTCTGGAGGCAAGGGAAACAAAAGCAAAAATGAACTATTGGGACCTCATCAAAATAAAAAGCTTCTGCACAGTGAGGGAAAGAAACAATCAGCAAAACTAAAAGGCAACTGACAGAATGGGAGAAGATATTTGCAAATGACATATCAGAAAAGGGTTACTATCTAAATTCTATAAAGAACTTATCAAACTCAACACCCAAAAAACAAATAATCCAGTGAAGAAATGGGCAAAAGACATAAATAGACACTTCTCCAGAGAAGACATCCAAATGGCCAACCAACACATGAAGAAATGTTCAACTTCATTCATCATCAGGGAAATACAAATCAAAACCACAATGAGACACCACCTCACACCTGTCAGAATGGCTAACATTAACAACTCAGGTAATGACAGATGTTGGCGAGGATGTGGAGAGAGAAGAATCCTTTTGCACTGCTGGTGGGAATGCAAATTGGTGCAGCCACTCTGGAAAATAGCATGGAGGTTCCTTAAAAAATTAAAAATGGAACTACCCTACAACCCAGCAATTGCACTACTAGGTATTTATCCAAGGGATACAAGTGTGTTGTTTCAAAGGGACACATGCACCCCAATGTTTATAGCAGAGCTATCAACAATAGCCAAAGTATGGAAAGAGCCCAAATGTCCATCGACGGATAAATGGATAAAGAAGATGTGGTGTGTGTGTGTGTGTGTGTATATATATATATATATATATTAAAATGGAGTATTGCTCAGCAATCCAAAAGAATGAAATCTTGCCATTTGCAACTATGTGGATGGAACTAGAGGGTATTAGGCTAAGGGAAATTAGTCAGAGAAAAACAAGTATCATATGACTTCACTCATATGAGGAGTTTAAGATACAAAACAGATGAACATCTGGGAAGGGAAGCAAAAATAATATAAAAACAGAGAGGGGGACAAAACATACGAGACTCTTAAATACAGAGAACAAACTGAGGGTTCCTGGAGGGGTTATGGGTGTGGGGACGGGCTCAATGGATAAGGGGAATTCAGGAATTTACTCCTGAAATCACTGTTGCACTATATGCTAACTAACTTGGAAGAATATTTTTTTTAAATGTTTTATTTATTTCTAGGAGAGAGAGAAAGAGAGAGAGACAGCGTGAGCAGGGGAGGGTCAGAGAGAGAGGGAGACAGACTCTGAAACAGGCTCCAGGCTCTGAGCTGGCAGTCAGCACAGAGCCCGACGCGGGGCTCGAACCCACGAACCGCGAGATCATGACCTAAGCGAAAGTCGGACGCTTAACCGACTAAGCCACCCAGGCACCCCGGAAGAATTTTTTTTAAAAAATAATAGCAGGTTATGAATGGTAGAAGAACAATCCATGAATGTGAAGACACAGCAATGGGAACTATCAGGTATGGAAGAAAAAAAGAGAGAGATTGACAAAAATGAACAGAGCCTTCGTGACATGTGGAACAATATCAAATAGTCTAATACGTAATTGAAGTTTGGGAAAATGTAGAGGCAGAAAAAATATTTGAAGAAAAGATGAGAAACAGAAATATGCTTTACTATACATCAGAGGTTGACAAATGAGTATTTTTTGCCAAAAGGCAAAAAAGGCAAAATAGTAAGTACTTTTTTAGGTTTAGACGCTAATGGTCCTTGTTGCAACAATTGAGGTCTGCCACTCTAGCACAGAATATGCCATAATGAACATGTAAATGAATGGCTGTAGTTTTACTTATAAAAGCAGATAGGGATCCAAACTTGACTCTAAGGCTTTAGTTTGCCAAGCCCTGTTATATATGAAGTGGTGTAATATGTTATGAGTAATAAGTAAGATGCACATTGTATAAGGGATAATGCATATACTGTAACATCTAGAGCAACCACAAAATCTAAAACAAAGAGATTAAGCTAATAAGTTAATAGTGAAGATAAAACAGAATACAAAAATTACTCAACATTCTTTAATGAGGATAAGGATAAGGAAAAGTCAGGATAAGGAAAAGTCAGGAAAACAGAGGAAAGAAACAAAGACAGATCACATAAACAGAAAACAGGAGGATGGTATATTTAAATCCAACTATGTTGATAATTATATCAACTGCAAATATTCTGAACTACACTTAAAAAGATTATCAGACTGGATGAAACATGACCAGTCAAATATATGCTGTCTATAGGAATGCACTTTAAGTATAAAGATACAGATGTTAAAAGTAAATAAACGTAGGGATGCCTGGGTGGCTGAGTCAGTTAAGCATCTGACTTTGGCTCAGGTCATGATCTTGCAGTTCATGAGTTTGAACCCCATATCAGGCTCTCTGCTGACAGCCCAGAGCCTGGAGCCTGTTTTGGATTCTGTGTCTCCCTCTCTCTCTGCCCCTCCCCTGCTTACACTTTGTCTCTCTCTCTCTCAAAAGCAAATAAACATTAAAAAAACTTTTTAAGCAATCAATTGTTTAAAGAAGTAAATAGCTCTAAAAAAGTATACCATAAACACACTAACTAATGAGAGCTGGAATGGTTATACTAATATCAGATAAAGTAGGCTCAAGAAAATACCAGAGCTAAAAAGATATTTTATAATTAAAGAAAATACCAATGCATTGAGAAAATATAACCAAAAGTATATATGCACCTAATAACAGAAGTTCAAAATACAGAAAGCAAAAACTGGCAGAAGTGAAGAGAAATGCTGAAATTCATATTTATTATTGTATATTTCAACATTACTCTCAGTAATTGATAGAAGGAATAGCTGGAAAAACTGATAAGGATATAAAATACTTGACCAACACTATCAACCAATTTGACCACACTGACATTTATAGAACATTCTACACAACAGAAGCAAAATACACATTCTTTTTAAGTGCATTTCAGAAATTTACCAAGATAAACTATAGGCTTGGCCATAAAACAATTTTTTAATATATTTAAAGGATTGTCATCATACAGAGTATATTCTCTCCCCACAGGGAATTAAATTAGACACCAATAGCAAATGAAAATCTCCCAAATTTTGGAAATTGAAGATTAAACTTTCAAATAACCTAGGTGTAAAAGAAATCATAAGCAGTATTAGAAAATTTTTGAACTGCATAAAAACACAACATATGAAAATTTGTTGTTTGTAGTTAAAGCAGTATTAAGAGGGAAA
Source organism: Crocuta crocuta (assembly GCF_008692635.1). Classification (NCBI taxonomy): domain Eukaryota; kingdom Metazoa; phylum Chordata; class Mammalia; order Carnivora; family Hyaenidae; genus Crocuta; species Crocuta crocuta. The sequence goes on from NW_027529999.1 coordinate 68,867, forward strand.
TGGATAGCTTCAAATGCTTATATTAAAAAAGAAAAAAGATCTAATACCTAATGAGTTAAGTTTTACCTAAGAAGCTAGAAAAGGGAGATCAAATTAAACCCAACATAAGGAGAAGGAAGAAAATTAAATAAAGACAAGATCAGAAATAAATGAAATATGGGGCACCAGGGTGGCTCAGTCGGTTAAGCATCCAACTTCGGCTCAGGTCATGATCTCACAGTTCGTAGGTTCGAGCCCGCGTCAGACTCCGTGCTGACAACTAGCTCAGAGCCTGGAGCCTGCTTCAGATTCTGTATCTCCCTCTCTCTCTGCCCCTACCCTGCTCATGCTGTCTCTCTCGCTCTCTCTCTCTCTCAGAAATAAACATTAAAAAAAGAAAGAAAGAAATGAAATATAAACAGCAAGTGACAGAAGAAAAATCAATGAAGCTAAAAGCTAGTTCAATATATCAAATTTCGATATATTGATCAATAGCAATAAAACTGATACCAATATTAATGAAATTTATCAACTTCCAGCTTGACCAATTAAGAAAAAAAAAAGAGTTGCAAGGGTGGCTCAGTCAGTTAAGCATCCAGCTTTGGCCCAGGTTATGATCTCACAGTTTGTGAGTTTGAGCCCCCCATTGGGCTCTCTGCTATCAGCACAGAGCCTGCTTTGGATCCTCTCTCACCATCTCTCTCTCTCTGCCCCTTCCTCACTCACATGCTTTTCCTCTCTCTCTCTCAAAAATAATTTTTAAAGAAAGAAAGAGAAAAAAAAGAAAAAATTCCCAATATCAGCAATAAAAGAAGGAAACATCATTAAAGGTCCTTAGACATTAAAAGAGCAAAATATTTTGAACAACTCTTTGTCAATAAATCCAACCATTTAGATGAAATGAACACTTTTTTTTTTAAATGTTTATGTTTGAGAGAGAGCGCACACATGCAAGTGAGCAGGGGAGGGGCAGGAGGGGGAATCTCAAGCAGACTCCACACTATCAGCATTGAGCCCAATGCAGGGCTTTCATGAAGGGTGAGATCATGACCTGACTTGAAATCAAGAGTAGGATGCTTAAGCAAATGAGCCACCCATGTGTCTCCTGAACACACTTAAGAGATATAAACATTCAAAACTGATACAAGAAAAAAAAAGTATGAATAGCCATATATCAATGAAAGAAACTGAACATATAATATTCAAGAAACTGAAAATGTAATTTTAAAATCTGCCCCCACACAAAAAAACTCCAGGCCCAAATGGCTTCAATGTTAAATTACATTAGACATTTAAGTAAGACATAATACCCCTCCTGTATAAACACTCAGAAAATATACAGAGAGGAAATCTTCCCAACTCATTTTATGAGGCCAGTATTACTAGTACCTAAACCAAAAGACACCATAAGAAAAGAGAACTACAGAATAATATCCTTTGTAAACAGAGAAACAAAAAATGCTTAACATTATATTAGCAAATCAAATATATAAAAGACAGTAACAACTAAGGGTTTCTCCAGGAAGGTAATAGAGTTCAACAGTTGAAAATCAATCAGCGCAATGCACCATATTAACAGAATAGATTATAAACAGATGTAGAAAAAACATCTGAAAAATTCAACACACATTCATGGTAAAAACTCTAGCAAAACAGGAATAGAAGGGAATTTCCCCAGCCTAGTAAAAAGCATTTACAAAAAGCAAAAGACCTGGAGGTCTTGGTCAGTGTAATAAGAGATGAAAATGAAATAAAAGAGAATGAAAATGAAGAAAATAACTGTTATTGTTTACTCATGGCACAAATGAGTAAATCCCAAGAGAAATAATGTACAAAGAAAATCTCCAGAGAACTAGGGTGTCTGGGTGGCTCAGTCCATTGAGCATCCATCTAACTCTTGATTTCAGGTCATGATCTCATTGTTCATGAGTTCAAACCCCATGCGGGGTTCTGCACTGACAGCACAGGTCCTGCTCGGAATTCTCGCGCTCTCTCTGCCTCTCCCCTTCCCCTGATTGTGCACATGCGCTCACTCTCTCAAAATAAATAAAATAAACTTAAAAAAAAAACAATCTACAAAGAGTCTTCTAGAACTAATAACTGAATTTAACAAGGTCACAGGATATAGGGTCAACATATAATAATCAATTCGACTTCTTTAAGTTAGTAATGAACAATTAGAAAATGAAATTTAAAAAAACAATGCATTCACAAGAACATCAAAAACATGAACCACTTAGGGATCAATTTAATAAAATATATGCAAACTCTGTACACTGAAAATTACAAAACAGGTGAGAGAAATGTTAAAGATCTAAATAAATGGACAGACAGGCTATGCATATGAATTAGAAGACAAAAACATTAAATATGCCAATTCAAATTATTCAAATTAACCTATGGAATCAATGTAATCTCAATCAAAATCCAGAAAGGTTCTTTTTGTGAAAATTACCAAGCTGATTCTAAAACTGATAGAGCGTGAAATGGACTTAGAATAGCCAAAATAATGTTAAAAAGAATAAAAAGGGAACTTGCCTTACCAGATTTTAAGATTTAATATAACTACAATGACCAAGACAATGTAACATTAACATTAGGATAGACACATAGGTCAATGGAATAGCATAAAGTACAGAAATATGCACACAATATATTACCAATTGAGTTTTTTAGTCAGGTTCATTTTATCAAATTTTTAAAAAGGCACCACAATAATTCAATGGGGAAATACTAATACTTTTTTTTATTTTTTTTTTATGTTTTATTTATTTCTAGGAGAGAGAGAGAGAGAGCGCGAGCAGGGAAGGGTCAGAGAGAGAGTCACAGACTGAAACAGGCTCCAGGCTCTGAGCTGGCAGTCAGCACAGAGCCCGACGTGGGGCTCGAACCCACGAACCGCGAGATCATGACCTAAGCGAAAGTCGGACGCTTAACCGACTAAGCCACCCAGGCGCCCCGGGAAATATTAATACTTTCAAACAAACAGTACCAGAACAACTGAGTATTGATTACAGGAAAAAATGAAACTTGACCCTGAGCCGAAGTCAGATGCTTAACCGACTGAGCCACCCAGGTCCCCCAATGTTTATTTATTTTTGAGACAGAAAAAGAGTGCAAGCAGGGAAGGGGCAGAGAGAGAGACCCAGAATCCAAAACAGGCTCCAGGCTCTGAGCTGTCAGCACAGAGCTCAATGCCAGGCTCAAATTCACAAACAAAATCACAAAATCATGACCTGAGCCCAAGTCCAACGCTTAACTGACTGAGTCACCCAGGCACCCCACAAATTTTAACTCAAAATGGATCACAACACTAAATGTAAAAGTTAAATTTCTAGAAGAAAACTGGAGAAAATCTTCAGGACTTTAGGATTGGCAGATTTCTTAGCTTACAAAAAGCATGGGCCATAATGAAACACTTGACAAATTCTGCTCTTTGAAAGATACTATTAAGGAAATGAGAAGCCATGCCAGGCATTAGGATAAACTATTTGTGATACATATATCTGAGAAACACCTGTATCCAAAATATGCAAAGACCTCTAAAAAACCCTCAATAAGACAAACTATATGACATCTTCCAAAAGAAGATATACAAATTAGTAGATGAAAAGAGGTTTACCATCACTCTTCATACAGGAAATGCAAATTAAAACCACAATTAAATATCATTATACACACACTATAATAGCTACGACTAGACTAAAAAGACAGACAGTACCAAGTGTTGACAAGAATGTGGAGAAATTGGATCTCACCCCTGTCAGTGGGAATGTGAAATGGGACAGTCCCTTTGTTGAGGTTTTGGGGGGGGGGGNACAAGTGAGGTAGAGGGGCAGAGGTGGAGAGAAGAAAGGAGAGGGGGAGAGAGAGAGAGAGAGATTGAGAGAGAGAGAGAGAGAGAGAGAGCGAATCCTAAGTAGGCTCCACACTCAGAGTGGACCCTGACTTGGGGCTCAATCCCACAGCTCTGGGATCATGACCTGAAGCAAAATCAAGAGTTAGACACTCAACCGACTAAGCCACCCAGGCCCCCTGGGACAGTTGCTTTGGAAATCACTTGGCAGTTCCAATAAAGTTATACCTGCTTTTGAGCCAACAAATTCATTCTTAAGTATTTACCCACAAGAAATGAAAACATATCCACAAAGAGACCTGTCTCAGAGCTGTCATAGCAACTTCATTCATACCAGCCCCAAACTGGAAAGAAAACGTCCGTCGCTCAGTGAATAGCAAAAGTGTGGTTCATCCATACCATGGAATAGTACTGAGTGGTAGAAAGGAACAGACCTCTGATATACACAATGACCTGAATGAGTTTCAAAAGCATGAGCCTCAACAAAAGAAGCCAGACACAAAAGAGTACATATTGTGTGATTCCTATTACACGAAAGTCTAGAACAGGCAAAACTAATCCAGAGTGACAGAATTAGGAGATTAATAGTTGCCTGTGGTTGGGAGTGAGACAGACAGGAGGGTTTAAGTAAAAAAAAGGCATAAGGGGAGGGAAAAAAGACATCACAGAAAATTCGGTGTGATAGAAATGTTCTCTATTTTACTTATAGGGGCCTGTTAACACGTGAATATATGTTAAAGCTCACTGAACTGTACGTTTCAAATGGGTGCATTTTATTGTATGTAAACTATATCTTAATAAAGTCAATTAAATTTAAAAAATCACAGAAACCAAAGAATTTGGTAAGACAACTGGTTACAAAATTAATACATAAAAATAAACAGCTAGTGAGCAGATACAATGGAAGGTCCCTCTCACAAAAATAGTTGAAACTAAATGTTTTAATAAGGAGCATGCAGGAAGTTTATGATAAAAATGGTAAAACTCTGCTGAGGATCATAAGAGAACACTTGAGTAAACAGACTACAGCTTCCTTGCTAGTCTCTGCTTTTTCCAGAGGGATCTATCCAAACCTGAGTCAGAGCATAGCATTCCTCTACTCAAAACCTCCAAAGGCTTCCTTCTTGTTTGGAAAGGAATCCAAAATCTTTACTCTGATCTAAAAGGGTTGCAAGATCGCCTTTCCTCCTCCCCTCCTCCCCACCCCTAGCACTAACCCCACTGGTTTTGATATTTCCTAATGTGCCAGTTGACTTCTGGTGGCCTTTATCTCAGGAAGGCTCCTCACCTAGATCTTTACATAACTTGTGCCCGCAACTTCATGCAAGTCTCTGCTTCAATGTCATGTTATCAGAGATTATCTTAATAAGCCCATATGCAGTATGGGGAGGAGTTCCATTACAGCTCACCACAGCTCAATGGCTGGTATCCAAGAAACTATCTCCTAGAAGGCATGGTGTAGAAATCAGGGGAAAGGATTGAAAGAGACCATGATAGCTGTCTTCCAATACTGAAGGGCAGTTATGTGGAAGAAGTAGAATTATTCTCTTAGTCACTTCAATAGACAAGTCCTCTGGACCAATCGCTAGAATGCGCTCCCTTAAAGGATGGAGACTCTGTTTCATTCACCTGGGCATCCCTAGAACAGAGCATAATGTCTGCCATACAGGAGCTCAGTCAGTGTTTACTGAATGAATGAACATTCAGTGTGGTTCTGAAAAGCAAGGTGGATCAATGGGTGGGACTAAAGGGAGCCAGATTTTAGCTCAATATGAAGAACAGCTCTTTAAAAATGAGAACTTCACGGGATTTTTTTGAGCTCAGGTGTCCTGATCTAGCACCTTCGCACCTATATGCCAGCAAACTGAGGTTTGGTGAGTACTAAGCCAATATTATCATCCTGCTTGTCTCAATCCATTAGAGGGTTTCAAATTCAAGTTAGGATTTTATTTTTATTTTATTTTTAATGTTTTTAATTTATTTCTAGGAGAGAGAGAGAGAGACAGTGTGAGCAGGGGAGGGTCAGGGAGAGAGGGAGTCACAGACTGAAAGAGGCTCCAGGCTCTGAGCTGGCAGTCAGCACAGAGCCCGACGCGGGGCTCGAACCCACGAACCGCGAGATCATGACCTAAGCGAAAGTCGGATGCTTAACCGACTAAGCCACCCAGGCGCCCCTCAAGTTAGGATTTTAAAGAACACAAAATAGAATTGAAAATATCAGGGCTTATTGCAAGTAGTAAGATTTCTTTCATGAGTTTTTTGATTTCAGATAGAAAGATTAATATGCAGAGTCACAAATATGTGTGTACTGGGTCATGATGTAAAATATATTTCCTCCTGCGGGTTTGGTAAAACAAACAGGGAAGTAGTGGATTAGGCTGTCCAACAACAGTATTTGCCCCCCTGCAAAGCAGTGAGTTCTATATTTCTGCTGTAGTGGAGGCTGAATGTCCCTGATTTAGGATGAATGGACTTGGGAAGAGGTAGGACTGCATAATTTCAGGAATTTATATTTTTTCTTTATGTTTGTCCACATTTTCCAAAGCAATTATCTATCTTTTTAAAAGTAATTTCAAGTAGTTTTAAATTATATATATATATACACCATATATTTGAAAATAGAAATTAGACATTCAAGGGAAATGAGATGATTTCTTTACACTTACATTTAACAACATTTGTTCTGGAGTCCAGGGCCAAAACAAACAACAGGGAAAACAAATGATTTATATAGTGTTCACATCAGCTCCCCAATTAAAATGAGCATTTTTCTGCCACTGACTTCTAGGAGGAATTTGTCACATGAATCCTTATATGAGGACACTAAATGTCATCATAGAGAATATTTGGACTAATACAATAAACTTCCTAATTGGTCTCCTTGCCTTTTATCTTTCTCCCTTCAATCCACCCTGAAGTATGCTATCTTTCTGGTTACTGCTGCTTAAAATTCTTTAATAGCTCCTTCTTGCCTGCTGGATAAAGTCCCTATTTCTATGAATGGATTGAATTCTCTTGGGACCCAGCTTCTGTCAATCTCGACATGCTTATCTCCTACCACCTACCTCGCCTCCCATCCTTCAGCTACATGCCAATTCCTGGGCACATGGTACCTTTCATGCTGCCAAGCTTTTGTACATATTGTTCCTGTGCTACAATAAAACCATCCTTCTCAATCTGAGAAGCTCTTATTCCTCCTTCCGAGTCAGCTCAAACAGAGCCTCCCTTGGGGCCTCTCCTGGACTTCTCCAGGCTGACGTTAACTTTGACTTCGTCCATGCTCCCTCCATTGTACCTTATACGCGTTCTTCATGGCAAGGGCTGGATTGCATTTGTCTATCTTAATGTGTTTCCTGCTACACTGTAAGATCCATAAGAGTAGAGATCATGTCTATGTGTGTGCCTGGCCTTAGCTTAATGTTTGTTATGTTGGAGGCATTTGATAAACAGCCTCCCCAGTGTCCTTACTGAACTAACAACGATTCTTTATGACTTTCCCTGTGTATTGCCTCCAAAGTCAAGGACATCTGATAATGAATTTAATGAAAACATTTCAATGGAAACTAAGCTAATGTGTTTTAGTACCTTGTTCTTTAGAATTTTACCTTGACACGGGGCTCAAGCTGATCGGCTTTCACCCTTTGTGTCTCCACTGTATACTCTATATAACTTCACAGTGACATTCATAACACTAATTTGTCTATCTGTCTTTCCCTGTAAACTCTCTGAAGCCAGGTAGAGTCATACTCATTTTCTTTTCCTTTTAATTTTTTTTAATGTTTATTTTTGAGAGACAGAGACACAGAGCGTGAATGGGGGAGGGACAGAGAGAGAGGGAGACCCAGAATCCAAAGCAGGCTCCAGGCTCTACGCTGTCAGCACAGAGCCCAACAGGGGGCTCAAGCCCACAAGCTGTTAAGACCACGGCCTGAGTGGAAGTCAGACACAACCTAGGCGCCCCGCATTTTCTTTCTTTCTTTTTTTTTTTTATCTCTATTTTACAGTACAGCGTTTGATCTATAATCTGTTTTCAATAAAACCTTGCTGGTGATAAAATATGTCTGTTTCAGTCTAAAACCTAGCATCTGTATAGAACCTTCCAGTAAAGCCAGCAACAGAACAAGGATGCCCACTAATACCATTATTATTTAACACTGTTCTGAAGGCATTAGCCCAGGCACTTAACTTGAGAAAGAAACTAGAGAAAGGACCACTGGCAAGTAGGAGATAAAATTATCATTATTTGCAGATACTATTACTGTATACCTGGAAAATACAACAGTCTCAACTGCTAAACGATCACAAACAAGTAGAGGGAAAAGAGGTTATAAAATTAACATTAGAAATCACTAACTTTCATATATACAAAAAAACCCCACATTATGTAAGACATATAATGGAATAAAAGACTCCCACTTACAACAGCATCAAAAATATGAAATACCTAGGAATAAATTTAACAAGAAGTGCACAAGGCTCATAATATGAAGAAAACCCAGGGACAGAAGAGAAGACTATGGAAAGCCAAACCTTTTGAATTGGGAGATTCAACATGTTAAGATGTCAGTTCTTCCTAAGGTATTTTATAATAACATGACCATAGTAAAAACACCAGCAGGTTAGTTTAAGATCAATGTAAGTTGATGCTAAAGTTTTATGGAAAAATAAACAAACAGGAATAGCTAGTTAAAATTCTGAAAAAAGAAGAACAAAGGGAAGAAGTTAGCACCAACATCTATTCAATTATATCATACTTCCTCAGTAAAAAAATCTACGGTGCAAGTGATAAAGCAATAGACCAGTGGAGTAGATTTGAAATTCCAGAGGCACCTGGCTGGCTCAGTGGGTAGAGTGCAACTCTGGATCTTGGGGCTGTGAGTTCAAGCCCCACATTGGGTGTGGAGATTATTAAAAAAATAAAATCTTTAAAAACTAAAAAAAAAAATCCAAACACACACCCAAGTACNAATGAGCAATTTAATAAATGGCACTGGGGCAATTTTAGATTTCCAGAAAAAAAATTAAAGTGGATTTACACTTCCCATCTCACACTAGGATAAATTCCATATGGATCAAACATTTAAGTGTGAAAACAAAGCCATAAAAGTTCTAAGAGAAACTATGGAAGACTCTGTAAGCAGAGTGGGAAGGGCCTCTGACTCAAAATACAAAAGCTATAAAAGAGTGATAAAAACATTTTTTAAAAGTTTTATTTATTTATTTTGAGAGAGACAGAGATAGTGTGAGCAAGGGAGAGGGAGAGAGAGAGGGAGGGAGAGAGAGAGAGAGAGAGAGAGAGAGAGAGAGAGAGAGAGAGAGAGAGAATCTCAAGCAGGCTCCACGCTGTCAGCACAAAGCCCAATACAGGGCTTGAACCTATGAAACCATGAGATTATGACCTGAAAAACTGAGTCAGAAGCTTAGCCAATTGCGCCCCCCAGGCGCCCCCCAATTTTTTTTAAGTAAAAGACTGATACATTTGATTACATACAGATGAAACATGCAAAGCAAAATAATAAGAAGAAGAATGCCACAAGCAAAGGCATAGGTATATGACCACATGGAAAAAGAGTCTATCAGAGAAAAAGGTCATTTCAATACACACCAAGCTCCTAAGAAATTGGTGAGTAAAAGAACAACAACCCTGAGACAAAATGAGACAAAGGACAGTCCTTGGGAAAAGAAATATGAATGTCCCTTATCATATGAAAGGTATATTTAACCTGGGTCATAAAAATATAAATGCACATTAAAACCACACTGATGTATCATTCTTTCCCCCTCTCAAGGCAGCAAAAAAATCCAAGAATGTGATAATATTGATAAGAATGTGGGAAAACAGGCACCCTCAATCATTACTGGTGGGAATATAAATTAGTATGGCCCTATGGAGGTCAGTTGGGCAATAGCTCTCAAAATTACAAATGCATGTCTTTTCTGACCAAGCAATTTCACTTCTGGGAATTTATGCTACAAGTCCACTGGTACATAATCAGAATGACACATGTATATGGTTATTCACCGAAGAACTAACTGAGACAGTGAAGGGTCAGAAAAATATCCACAAATAGAGGATAGCTATATGGAAAGATGGCTATGACACATAGTTACATTTTTTAAAAAGTAGGGACAAGAGTGTATAAATATATACACACATGGGAAAAAAAGCAGCAGAGACTCTGAACAGATTAGCAAGGAACATAGAGCAGTGGCTGCCAGCTGGAGGGGAGACAGGATCTGGGAGGCAGGAAACAAGAATGGGAAGGAGATCTGCTATGGTAAACTTCTACATATTTTGAAGTTTGAGTAACAAAAATATACTCAAATATAAAACTTTTTAAAAAATATTTTTATTTATTTCTAGGAGAGAGAGAGACAGCGTGAGCAGGGGAGGGTCAGAGAGAGAGTGAGATACAGCCTCTGAAACAGGCTCCAGGCTCTGAGCTGGCAGTCAGCACAGAGCCCGACGCGGGGCTCGAACCCACGAACCGTGAGATCATGACCTAAGCGAAAGTCGGACGCTTAACCGACTAAGCCACCCAGGCGCTCCATATAAAACTTTTTAAAGTCTGTCCAACAAATGGGTGAAATATTCACCGTGAGTCTTACATTTAGCCAGATCTAGGCTGTAATTCAAGATTAAGGTATTTTGGAAATTCTCAGAGTAATGTCTGTACTGAAGTTAAGATTCATGTGCTGCATGAACAAGCCTGGGAAGTCAAGGGGTTGTATTTCTTGGGGAAGAAAGAGAGAGAAAAGGAACCCAGCCATTTCCAGGTAAAAGAACAGCTACTTTATTGGCAACTGTTGCTCTGCTTAATGGCCTGACCACCATGATGCTGGTAGGAATGGGAAGGAAGGAAAAGATGCAAAATGCTTCAATGGGAAATAAATCCATGGATCTTGATGGCTGACTGAAAAATCCTACTACATATGTTCAGAGAGCCTCACTGCAGCCACCCAGATATTTTGTAACTTCTTCAATCTGCCAGATTGTACCACAATTTGAGGGTACCACAATTTGTCATTGGCTTTGGAAGGCTAGAGAACTCTAAAGAGAACATGGGGATTTGTAAAGCCTGGGCATTTGGTAGTATCACTAACAGAAATGAGGAAGTCAGGAAGAAGAACTTATTTAGGGGGAGGGGAATGGCTTTGGTTTTAAATTCACCGTGTTTGAGGTGAATGGGAAATCAGGTGGCAATGGCCTGATTGGAAATGCTGATCTGAAGTATAGGGGGTGGTAAGTCAGACGTGAAGACAGAGAAGTAGAAGATGTCAGTAAATAGAGATGGAGGGGCTCACGGGAAACGTGGGATGAGATGAGAGCCTGGAGGGGTGCCCTCGTCTGTGGAGCAAGATGGGGAAGAGAAGCCAGTGTCACAGAAATTACCGGGAGAATCAGGACAGCATTGTGACCGTGAGCCGAGGTGTGGAGTGTCAAGAAGCAGTGAAGGGGTCAGCCCAATGAGAAGTAAAAAGGGCTACAGACAATAACAGCAGGAGCACAATATATTGTCTTCTTCAATCCTCATACACAACAACCCACCAGGTAAGTGGCATTATTCTCCCCACTGGACAGAAAGGGGTATTAACCTAGACAGTGACTCCAAGCCTGCGGGATGTAATTTCCGAGCTATACTCCCGCACAGCTGTCGGGGGGAGAGCTGAAGGACCTGACGCCGGCTCTGCCACTCAATCAGCTCTATGTCCGTGGACTTTACCTTCACCTTTCTAGGCTTCATTTCCTTCTCTGCAAACTGAGGGGATGGGTCTACATAATCTCCAGCTCTAATATAATATGAATCTTTGATTAAGGCAGAATGGAAGAGATACATACACAAGAGAGGCAATGAATTAAAAATTTAGCAATAAGTGAACAGGGAGACCTGGCCAAGAAAATCAGAATGCTTAATGGTTTTTTTTTAAATTTTAAAAATGTTTTATTTATTTCTGAGAGAGAGAGAGAGACAGCACGAGCAGGGGAGGGTTACAGAGAGAGGGAGACACAGAATCTGAAACAGGCTCCAGGCTCTGAGCTGGCTGTCAGCACAGAGCCCGATGCGGGGCTCGAACCCACGAACCACGAGATCATGACCTGAGCCGAAGTCGGGCGCTTAACCGACTGAGCCACCCAGGTGCCCCTGAATGCTGAATGTTTTATACAATGGCTTTTCAAGCAATAAATCCATACTCTGACATATAAAATCTGTAATTGCAAAATTCTACCTTCTATCTGTTTATTAAAGTTAGGTACAATATCAAGAATTAAAATTGTTCATACCTGCAAATTTATGAACGCTGCTCTTGAAACCCTGCTAAGTCAATTGAGTGGAGTAAAAAAGGGAAGATTCCAAGTCAAACACACTCTGTATATGAAGGTTTGTCCTGTAGAGAGAGCAAATAGCTATTTACAATGTACTTTTACATTAAAAGACACAGAAACATCTGCTAAGGTACTTCATAGATACTGATTTAAATAAATTACAGGGCAGTCCTCATCAGGGATCACTTTGGAGCAGGCAAAAATAGATAATCGGCAGAGATGATTGATTAATGGAAATATATAAACCTGGATCTTTAACTGAAACTTTAATATTCAAATCTGCAAGAAGAGTTCTGACATTAAAATGTATTATGGCAAATTGAAAGCAGACACACTTTTTAACTTTCACAATAAAATAAACTTCTTTAGACAACAGCTGTTCGAAGACAGGCCAGCAGATGAGATACTAAAACAGCAACACATGTCCTATTTACCCTTTTCCTCCAAGTGGCACTAATATGATTTGCAAGAAAACCAAACAGAAGAGCTTTAAAGATTCAACTTGAAAAACGCAACATTTCTGAAAAACGGTATGGCTGCGGCAAGTGGGGGAAAAAAAAATCCTACCACATATGTTCACAAAGCCCTAACTGTAGTCACCCAGAGCTTTTATAACTTGCTCAATTTGCCAGATTATACCAGAGTGTACCACAATGTTTTTTCCTGCCCCTCAAGGTCCCGAGTGTACCGCGATTTGTAATATCAGTTGTAACAATGTTGTAAATGTTTCAGTTTGCATTATATTCCAAACCTTTTTAATTACCAAAAAACTTTTTCTTTAATCTGTTTGACTATGTTTTTCACTGGCCATGAAGTTTTGTTAATCAAAGAGAGGGTCAGGCTTGGTGTCCATAGGCAGTGGAAAATGAACGTGATGCTTTCTAGACCAATCGGTTAAGCTAAGAATTCTTGCCAAAAAATTTTTGACTAAAGTAATGGAATCACTTTTTAAGGTAATATGTCTCTTTTTTCTTATTATAAAAGTATTATGTAATTACAGAAAATTTAGAAAATACAGGAAAGTAGAAGGAAACAAAGTGAAATAATTTTTTTTTTAAATTTTTTTTAATGTTTTATTTATTTCTAGGAGAGAGAGAGAGACAGCGTGAGCAGGGGAGGGTCAGAGAGAGAGGGAGTCACAGACTCTGAAACAGGCTCCAGGCTCTGAGCTGGCAGTCAGCACAGAGCCCGACGCGGGGCTCGAACCCACGAACCGCGAGATCATGACCTAAACGAAAGTCGGATGCTTAACCGACTAAGCCACCCAGGCGCCCCGAAAGTGAAATAATTTTTAAATGAGTAACCTGAAAACACCACCAGAGAAAAGAGAACTGTTCAAATATATTTAAATTAGCAAAATGATTGCATCAACTACCCACTCACGAGGAGGTCTGAATTCTGGCAACTTAAACCATTCAAAACATTGCTGCCTTGAGGCTTACAAAAATCTTTGAGGAAAATTGTAGTTGGGGGAACAAAATTACTAATTTTTGAAAACAACTCCTTCCTACACTAAAAGCTCATCTATCATCCAGCCCCAGTGAGCTAGGAGGACACTCAGCAAAGGGACTTCCTGTGATAGCATTACTATTTCAACAAAGATACTTAACAGCACACTAACTAGTACTGGTCTGTACAGTGGCAAGCAAAAGTTTATTCTATAGCTTAAAAAAAACTTTTTTAATGTTTTTTTTTTTCGAGAGAGAGAGCATGTGAACAGGGGACGGACAGAGAGAGAAGGAGCCACAGAATCTGAAGCAGGCTCCAGGCTCTGAGCTGTCACCACAGAGCCTGATGTAGGGCTCGAACCTCCAAAACAGGAGATTATGACCTGAGCTGAAGTCAGACACTAACCGACTGAGCCATCCAAGAGCCCCAATTCTATGGCTTTTAAAGAGCACTAATTTCTCTTTCTTTTTAAACAAAAATTTTTAATGTTTTACTTATTTTTGAGAGAGAGAGAAAAACAGCACAAGCGGGGGAAGGGCAGAGAGAAAGGGAGACACAGAATCAGAAGCAGTCTCCAGGCTCTGAGCTGTCAGCACAGAGCCTGATGCAGGGCTCGAACCCACGAACTGTGAGATCATGACCTGAGCTGAAGTTGGACACTTAACTGACTGAGCCACCCAGGCACCCCAAAGAGCACTGAAGCACTGATTCTGAATATAGTCTCTGCCCTAAATGGTTTTTACATACAGATAAAATATCGTTTTTAGGGATAACCACTACGTTCTACCCTAACAGATATTTTTAATATATATTTTTATTTTATATAAATATTTTATATATATTTTTCTTAAGTAGGTTCTATCTATGCCCAACATCGGAGCTTGAACTCATGACCCTGAGATCAAGAGTCGCATGCCCTACCGACTGAGCCACCTAGGTGCCCCTACCCTAGCAGATCTTAGTGTATTAATCTTCAGCATCCTTTATTACTTCCTTTTGGAAAATGAAAAAGTACATTTCCCAGACTCCTTTGCAGTTGTTTCCCCATGTGAAATGGGGTCCATCCATCGGACTTTCTTCCGTGAGACTTGGAAGGCAGAAGTGAGGCGGGGACCATCCTTCTGCTGCTTAGGCATTGCTGCTGGCAAGCACATTGATGGAAACCCCGGATTTTCCTGCAGCAGCCTTCCAGTCTCCAGAGCTTCACTCATGGCCGTTCAGAGATCAGTTTGCCGGAGACAACCGTCACCAGTTGGTGGGGGCTGAGGGGCAGTGTGGGGATGGCAATCTCTTGACCCTTGAACTGCAGCTAGCAATGCCATCTGGAACTCAGCAGTGCCAGTGGTGGCCTCCTGACGCCTTCCCCTCGAGGACCTGCTAGGCAGTCTGGTTCTGGGAATGATTTCTGCAGGCCCAGCCTGGAGCCCATTCCTCCCGGCCTTTCCAGGGATTTTGTAAGCACTCAATTCCCTTTAGTAAAGGGATTAAAACACGAGTGTGGTGTCTTTTCCCTGCAACTGGGCCCAGATGGCATATTAGGTCACCACTTGCCTTAAAATTTAAGCAGAAGGGTGAGTAGTCTGTCTGTGAGCAGTGGTACTGGGTAGTGTGGTCAGGGGCACAGGCTCTGGAATCAGACTATCCAGGTCCGATTCTGGCTCTGCCACACAAAGCTAGACAACACAGGAAGTCAGTTTCTCATTCTATGAAATGGACTAATAATAATAATACCTTTTAAAGTTACAGGACAGAGTAAATGAGAAGATCATCTAAGCAATGTGCTTACAACAGTGACCGGATTATAACAAGCCCTTGACAGATGTTAGTGACTATGATTATAGTAATAACAATAATAAAATCACTATTACTAATTATGCAGACCACTTTAAAACATTTTTTAACTGAGTAGGAAATGTAAATGTAAACGCTAAAAAAAAATTTTTTTTTAATGTTTATTTTTGATAGAGAGAGACAGAGTGCCAGCAGGGGAGGGTTAGAGAGAGAGGAAGACACAGAAACTGAAGCAGGCTCCAGGCTCTGAGCTGTCAGCACAGAGCCTGCCGCAGGCTCAAACCCATAGACTGTGAGCTCATGACCTGAGCTGAAGTCGACGTTCCACCACCAACTGAGCCACCCAGGTGCCCCTGAAAATGTAAACATTTTATAATTTTCCTACCATACATTTTCTTGTGGCCTGTAAAATGCTAACTTGTACAAAGGTGCACACAGAAAAAAATGTGACTGGGTCCATCATATTTGTGTACCCAGAGTGATCTTTCCAAAACCCCAGTGTATGTGAAGATAGCAAACTCCATTCTCACTGAGTAACTAGTTAAAGCTACATTGTAGACCTTGCCCTAAGGAAGAGCTATTTTTTAAAAACAATTGTTGGGGCCCCCCGGGTGGCTCAGTCAGTTAAGCACCAGACTTCAGCTCAGGTCATGATCTCACGGTTGTGGGTTTGAGCCCCACGTCAGGCTCTGTGCTGACAGCTCAGAGCCTGGAGCTTGCTTCAGATTCTGTCTTCCTCTCTCTCTCTGCCCCTTCTTGGCTCATGCTCTGCCTCTCTCTCTCTCTCTCTATCAAAAATAAATAAACCTTAAAAATTGTTTTAAATAAATAATTTATAAACAATTGTTGCCATTTTCCCATTTCAAATGTTACCTCATTAATTATGCTCTAGGAACCTAGGTGTTTGCTATTCAGATTTTTTTCAGCTTCAGGAACATGCAATTGACAAAACTAAGATATTTAAAGGGTACGCCGTGGTGATTTGATATACATATTCGCTGTGGAAGGATTCTCTCCATCTAGTTGATTAACAAATCTGTCACTTCACATATTTGTCATTGGTTTTGGGGGGGACTTGGGGTTTGTTTTTGTTTTTTGGTAAGAACATTTAAGTTCTACTCCCTCAGCAAATTTCAATTAGACAATACAGAGTTATCAACTATAGCTACCATGTTTATACATTAGATCCTCAGACCTTATTCACCTTATAGCTGAAAGCCCATGCCCTCTTACCAACCTCTCCCTATCTCCTCCACCCTCCAGCCCGTCACAACCACTTTTCTCGTTTGTAGGAGTTTCACATTTTTTTTTTTTTTTTTTTTTTTTTGAGATTCCACACATAAGTGATAACATGTAGTATTAGTCTTTCTCTATCTGGTTTATTTTACTTAGCATTATGCCCTCTGGGTCCATCCATGTTGTTGCAAATGACAGGATTTCTTTCATTTTAATGGCTGAATATTACTCCATTTTATGTATCTGTATCTATATCTACATGTATATCTCACATCTTCATACCCATCCATCTGTTAACACTTAGCTTGTTTTGTTATTTAGATTTTTAAACTGTTATCACAGAGATTTCAGGAGAATAGGATTTGTACTCTCCATAAGATTTACAATCTGAAAGTTAAAATTTTAGTGTTTAGGCTTAGAATACTATTTTTTTAAAATAGTTTATTGTCAAGTTGGTTTCCATACACCACCCAGTGCTCATCCCCATAAGTGCCCTCCTCCATGCCCATCACCCCCCCACACACACACCCATCAGTCCTCAGTTTGTTCTCAGTATACAAGAGTCTCTCACGGTTTGCCTCCCTCCCTCTCCCCCACTGGTTCCCCCCTTCTTCTCCCCAACGATCCTCCGTTAAGTTCCTCCTAATCCTCCTATACATGCAAACATATGGTAGCTGTCCTTCTCTGCCTGACTTATTTCGCTCAGCATAACACCCTCAGGTTCCATTCATGTTGCTACACATGGCCAGATTTCATTCTTTCTCATTGCCATGTAGTATAGAATACTATTTTAATGTCCATATGAAGAAGGTCTTAAAAAATAAAAAAAAAAAGGCCTTAGATTAAATTATAGCCTTGGCTGGTTTGCTAGTATCTTCATTTTTATTTTTCTTTTCTTTTCTTTTTTTTTTTTTTTTTCTTTTTTTTTTTTTTTTTCTTTTTTTTTTTTTTTTTCTTTTTTTTTTTTTTTTTAAAAAAAAAGGGCCCCCAGGGGGGGGGGGGGGGGGAAGGGGGAGGACAGAGGGAGAGAGATAGATAATCTTAAGCAGGCTCCATGCTAATTGTGAAGCCCCACGCAGGGCTTGATGCAGGGCTCAATCCCACAACCCCAGGATCATGACCTGAGCCGAAATCAAGAGTCGGATGCTCAGCTGACTGAACCACTCACGCATCCCCCTTCCCTGTTTGTTTGTTTGTCTGGGTTTGCTGGTATCTTCTGTTGATGTAAACTACATTGTAGATCTTGAAATAAAGCTTCTCCCAAATATTCTGGAACCATAAAAACCTTATGTTGCACCTTGTCCAACAGAACCAGTGAGACAGAGGGAACTGACGCGGACACAAGGTGTTTGTTGGACCCTAGATGGTTCAGATGCTGCTGAGGGCCAAGGACTCAACAGTAGTGGAGACTTTCTGAAGGGTTAGAAAAACAATGGAAAGAGAGCAACTTCAACCTTTGATTGAATACTTTCACCCTGTTCTGAACTCCATACAGTTCTATACGCTTTCTTTTCCAATGTTCTTTTTTTTTTCTTAATGTTTATTCATCTTTTACGAGACAGCGAGATAGAGCATGAGCAGGGGAGGGGCAGAGAGAGAGAGGGAGACATAGAGTCCAAAGCAGGCTCTAGGCTCTGAGCTGTCAGCACAGAGCCCGACGCGGGGCTCGAACCCATGAATTGCAAGATCATGACCTGAGCCGAAGTCAGATGCTTAAGTGACAGCCACGCAGGCGCCCCTTTTCCAATTTTCTTAAAGCAAAACTCTTTTATTCTATTTTTATGAGAAGGAAAGATATTCAAACTGAAAGGATAAATGTATTTATTTGATACATATTTATTGAGCACCAAATCTGTGTCAGGCTCTCTCTGGCTCTGGGAATACAAAGATGATGAGATGTCAAAGGTCGGTGCTCTGGAACACCACACTATCTACATGGAGACAGAGAGTCAAGGAAAGAGAGAGACAGAAAGGAAGAAAGAAACTTTCAAACAAAGTTACAATACAATGAAAAAAATACAATAAAACCTTGGATTGCGAGTGACTTGTTCTGCAAGACGAACAAACATTCCTAACAAACATTAACTTGATAAACGAGTGCTGTCTTGCAATACAAGCAGTATATGACGCTGAACATCACATGATCACAACTGAGCCAATAGTTCTGAGCTTTCTCTCTCACTGTGGGATTGTCGGTAATCATCTCCCATGTTCAGATGATTGGTCTCAGGCCGCAGTGTTTGACAGAAATCAGTGATTTTTCAGAACGTTGGGAGGTGACCACAAGTGGCACTGGTGTATTTTTTGTCACTGCACAGCACCTGTGGACAGTCCTTTGCTTTTCCATCCAAGAGTCAGCTTAGGAATGCTTTGCTTCATTCTAGGTCAGGCTGCCTGCAGATAGAGACCCTTTCCTCTGCTGCCTTACTGCCAGTTACATTAAATACAGTAGACGACAAGAGTTTATTAATACTGTACAGTAGTCAACATCTGTGTAAGCTATACAACGGCCCCCATGCAGAAAAAGGTTGAAAAGAAAGGATGTAAGAAGAAGATGAGTACGGTGGAAGTTAAGAAGGAAATCATTGAGAAGTAGAAACGAGGTATGCGGTAGCCAAAACTGCAAGATTTTATAAGAAGTCTCTGTCTGCATCCTGTCTGCAGAGGAGGAGGAGAAAAAGGCAGCGGGATCCCTCACTTCAAATCAGATTAGGGAGATGTGTAAAATGTGGGAAACAGTGCAAAATTTTGTAGAGAAGCACCACCTGAATAAGGCAGTAGCAGTGTCAGCGATGAATCTGTTTAATGACAATGCAATGTCACATTTCCGCGAAATCATCAAAAGGAGGCAAAAGCAAGTGTCACTGGCTAGGTTCCTTGTTAAAGGTGCACAAAAAGAAAAAGATTCCATTGAGTCAATAGGTAGCAGTGATTCCGTTAGTGATAGTGAAAGCCGTCCTTCACAATAACCCTCCTCTCTCTTGTCTCCCTCACACCAGCCACAAAGGTTTTCGGAGGTAAGTGCAGGTTAATTTGTTTATTTCTCTTTATATTTTGTATTTTCTTTATTATTTGGAGGGTGAGTAAAAGTTCATTCATGAAAAAGAGGACCCAAAGGGCATTCCAGATACAGCCCAAGGGCAAAGGCACTTTACAGGTACTCAACAGCATGCCCTCTTCAGGGATGATAAAAAAGTTGCTGCGGCTAGAGACTTAAGGCCTGTGGAGGGATAGTGGATAAAAAAAAGAAAAGTATGTAAGCACCAGATCCTAAAGCCCCTCTACTTTTGCAGGTTCGGGGCACTTTTGAAGGACTGGAAGACTGACATGATTATAGGTCTACCAGTGACTGCATGACTTAGGCTACTTTACACGTCAGTTTCTTCTCTGTAAAATGAGGAAATTGACTGTTAAGAGGCTCTAAGGAAGTCTGTTAAGAGGATTAAATAAGATAATAGCTAAGATAAATAAGATTAATAGCAATAAGAAATAAATTAAGACAAATAGCAATAAGCACATAAAGATATGTTTAACATCATTGGCCATTAGGGAAATGCAAATCAAAATCACAGTGAGATACCACTTCACATCCACTAGGATCGCTACAATAAACACAGACACACGCATCCACACACACACACAAATAACAAGTGTTAGGCAGGACGTGGAGAAATCAGAACCTTCAGGCACTAATGGTGGGAATGTGAAATGATGCGGCCATTTTGGTAAGCAGTCTGACAGTCCCTCCAATGATGAAACAAACACAGGGTTACCATGGGACCCTGCAATCCCACGCTTAGGTATGTATCCAAGAGAAATGAAAACATATGTCCCCACAGAAAACTGTATACAAATGTTTATAGCAGCATTATTCAGAATAGCTACAAGGTGGAAACAACCCAAATGCCCATCAAGGGGAAAATGGAATATGCATGCAATGGAAAGTTATTCAGCCTTAACAAGGTATGGAGTACTGGTACATGATTACAACAGTGATGAACCGTGAAAACATGGGGCACCTGGGTGGCTCACTCGGGTAAGCATCTGACTTCAGCTCAGGTCATGATCTCATGGTCTGTGAGTTTGAGTCACACATAGGGCTTTGTGTGGACAGCTTAGAGCCTGGAGCCTGCTTTGAATTCTGGTCTCCCTCTCTCTCTCTCTCTCTCTCTGCCCCTCCCCTGCCCATACTCTGGCTCTCTCTATCAAAAATAAACAAACATTAAAAAATAAATAAATAAGGGGCGCCCGGGTGGCTCATTCTGTTGAGCATCCCACTCAGGTCATGATCTTGCGGTTCGTGCCGTGGAGCCAAGCGTTGGGGTTCTGTGCTGCATCGGGCTCTGTGCTGACAGCTCAGAGCCTGGAGCCTGCTTCAGACCTGTGTCTTCCTCTCTCTGCCCCTCTCTCACTCACACTCTCTCTCTCATTCTCTCTCTCTCAAAAATAAATAAATATTTAAAAATTTTAATAAAAGATACATCCAGAATGGGCAGATGATAGAGACAACCTGTTGTCACAGATCTAGGGAGATGCAGCTATGGGGAGTGACTATGAACGGTATTGAGGTTTCTTTATACTATGGTGAAAATGTTCTGGAATTTGAGGGTGGTAATGGTTGTGCAACTCTATGAATACACTACAAACCACTGAATTACACACAATTTAAACAGGTGAGTTTTATGACCTATAAGTTATACCTCAATAAAAATAGCTTATTATTTTTTTTTTTTGAGACAGAGAGCGTGCACAAGCAGGGGGGAGGGGCAGAGAAAGAGAGGAAGACAGAGAGAGAGAGAGAGAGAGAGAGACTCAAGCAGGCTCTGCGCTGGGGACTCAACATGGGGGCTCAATCCCACGACCCTAGGATCATGACCTGACCCAAAATCGAAAGTCCGACACTCAACTGCCTGAGATGCCCAGGCGCCCCAAAATAGCTAATATTTGAATGTTTACTTGGCGCTGTGCTAAACACTGTACACTTATCTTACTGTGGTCCTCACAACAGCCTCAAGCTGCGATCCACATTGTATAAAGAAACCAAGGCGTGCAGAAAATTTTTAAAAACTTCCAAGACTGCACAGGAGCAAGTGAATGAACAGAGACTGGAATTCTGGCTGACTGACCCCAAACCAACACCCGAGTCTTGCACTCTTCTCTCCATAGCATATGCACAAGACGGGGCATGCAGCAAAGGCTCAATAAATATCAGGTATTATTGTTACCAGGATTCTGTTTGCGTGGCCAGAAGAAAACCTGAGCAGCATGGAAGACAAAATGTGGGAGAGGCAGGCCCAGGGAGACCAATTTAAAGCTCAATGAAATGGTCAAAGCAAGACATGGACTGAACTAAGACAGGCAGTAGAGACACAGGAAGGAGCAAAACCAGCAACTTTTACAGGAAAATAGGAATTGTCCCGTAAACTGGATTCAGGTACAACTTGGTAATATTTACACCCACAGGACATTAACATAACCTGCACTCATAATTGTACTCACATCGTTTGGAAAGGTTTAAGTTATTTTCAAAATATGGAAATGGGTAATACGTTTCAAATGTTCTTCTCTCGGTAGATTGACCTTCTAAGTTGAAACAGCAAATTATATGAACTCATGCGGTACATCCCAAATTCAACTGGAAATCTGTTAGACATCTATAAAATAGAAAGTTAAATATCTATAAAATCCTAAGAATATTAAAGAAATCTAGAGTCCCATTCAGTTGAAAGATCTTTAAACAGGTGAATGGAAAAGTCAAGTCCATGCTTTAGGAACCAAAGTTCAAGTGTCCTTGGAATAGAAGGAAAAAACACGTATTTCATGATTGAAGATTTAGGTAAAGAGTACAGTGAATTAAGACTGTAGGCTAGAAGACCATCTCTTTTAAGATATATAATCATTAATCTAGAATTTAATGTGTCCCATCAGGGTCACCAAAATAAATCTCATAAGCCTCCTTAGCAAATATCCAAGTCATAAAGAATTTGAGCTAAGTAGCACGGTGACTGTATTCTTTGGTGAATGAACATCTTTTAACCCTGGTAAGATTTCGAAATAAGTATTAAAATGTGTAAGAGAATCAAAACCATAGCTGGGAAAGTCTCAGTGAGAAGTTGGCATTTAAGTAAGGTCCAAAGGAGGTGAGACAGTCATGTGGTATCTAGGGGAAGAGGGTTCCAAACCGGGAGATGAAGGGCAAAGGCTCCGAGGAGGCGCAAGCGAGGAAGACTGGAGGAACATTAACGAGGGACGGAGAGAGCAATGAGAAATGGAGTCAGAAAGGAAGAGCAGATGGTGCGGCAGGGAAGACATCATGGGTCCGACTTTTACAAGGCCTTGGCTTTTAATAGGAGTAGAATGAGGAACCACTGAATATGGGGAGGCACTGACCAATTTTGGGCAAAGAAGTGACAAACATTACCCTTAAGGGGATCAAAAAGCTTACATCAAACCTTTTAAATATTATAAACATAGAGTTATGTCACTGAAAGGATTAAGCCTATTAAGCAGAAACCCAGTTTTATTATAGAAAATAAGACTGAAATTATAAAGGATGAATCAAGTATCATGGGGTCAGAAATCTACATGACCTGGAAGGAGGCCAGAGATTCAGGATGCCTTCTGTCGATATCGTATAGTCTAACCCAACCATGCCTATTTGGCCAAGGGCTGGAGGTTAGTCTCACTTTCCATTTACCACTGGTGTGGCCAGGGAGATTCCCAGGAATAAAGATACCATATCTGATCACGGGCTATCTTGCTTCAGGGATTCCACAAACCTACCCACACTAGAGAGGATCAGCCTAGAGAGGAAGTTTGAGCCTTGGTTCTTCTGCTTAGGATTTTGGAGGGGTTTTTTTGTTTTTTTGTTTTTAATTTTTTTTTAATGTTTTATTTATTTCTAGGAGAGACAGAGAGCGTGCGCAGGGGAGGGTCAGAGAGAGAGGGAGTCACAGACTGAAACAGGCTCCAGGCTCCGAGCTGGCAGTCAGCACA
The DNA here is from genome assembly GCF_008692635.1 of Crocuta crocuta. NCBI lineage: Eukaryota > Metazoa > Chordata > Mammalia > Carnivora > Hyaenidae > Crocuta > Crocuta crocuta. The sequence continues at coordinate 92,500 of NW_027529999.1, forward strand.
GAGCCCGACGCGGGGCTCGAACCCACGAACCGCGAGATCATGACCTAAGCGAAAGTCGGACGCTCAACCGACTAAGCCACCCAGGCGCCCCTGTTTTTCTTTTTCTGATAAAGATCAATGAAGGTTTTCCGAGCAGGAAAGCAAAGTGACCAACTTGCTTTCCAGAAGACTCTGGAGGTGCCTTTAGGAGGGAACGAAGAACAAGAACAGGAGACAAGGGCGTTGGGAGGCTGCCATCGCTCACCTTCTGGTTTAACGCTTACGTTCTGCACATAATGCACTTCCTCATCTAGAAAGTATAATAACCATGGACCTGACGGGGTGGCTGTTCTATGTGAAATTAAGTGAAATAATTCATATAGGTGAAGGCACTCCATTTACTAAATAAAGTTCCACAAATAGAAACGTTTACGGAGAACAGAATACTGACATGTGTAGTTAGAAACCCACTAGGTGGGAATCTACTGCTTCCAAAGACNTTGAATCTGCCTAGGAGCACAACCCAGGCTAAAGAAGCACATTTGAAGGGGAAGGGGCCAAACCGCTAACTTACAAAAGAGACAGTCTACACGGAGAGAAGGTGCGTTTGTGCGGTTCCGTCATAAGCCAATAATTATGGCTCAATATGTGTTAGGTGTAGCAAGTCGGCCTTCGGTTCTGACCCCGGATCTGTTGCATCACGACATAAAAGCAAAGGATGGAGGCTGGAGGAGAAACTCGGACTACTGCCCAGGGAGCCACCTTCCCGAGGAAGCGCCCGGGGCGCGGGGGANTTTGCGCCCTAAAACAAGTAGCCCCAACGTGAGAGAAACAAAAGGTATTTGCTGACGTGGGCGTTGGACAGAAACGCCCGAGGGCTGGGGACACAATTAAAGGGGCAACGCACAGATTTCAGGCACCAACCAGCAGCTTCGCCCACTCCCCCTGCCCTTGCCTACACCCCGCTGCACCCTCCAGAGGCTCTGGGGTGCCCGGGTTCCCTGGCAGTTGACTACAGAATCATTATTTAGTCAAGAGCTGAAATTTAAAATTGTACTTTACGTTGGGAAAGGCGCCTCCGGAGGGCAGAAGGGCTGGATTTCTAGGATCTGGGGAATTTGGTTTAGGAAAGAGGGAGGGACTTAGGCGTGCCCACAATTACTGTATAAGTACATGTGACAGTATTGTACTTAAGTTTAGCAACGTCAAATGTAAGCGATTTCCACAGAATTTTTCCCTTTATTGAAGCACTTGTTTTGGTCGGGGATAACCTTTTTCTAAACGTCTACAGGTCACAAGCGTTTTATTTGAAGAGGAAAGCCCAGAGAGTCTGAGATAAGGGAAAATAATTCTTGCTTAAGTTCAGAGAAAATATAAAACTAGTAAAAATAGCAGGTTTTGTGTTTTTGAATGCAAAGATTCATTGTACATCAGGACTTTCTGAGGACATATTATTTATGACTTTAGGTACAAACAGGTTAAATATTTCTAAAACCTGAAATCACTTCATTTTCACTGCAACTGCAGAAACACGAATTCTCTAGATTCGTTTCTAGTTCCTTACGCTGGGTCAGGTACCGAAAAGCACTGTGATGTAATAAAAACTAGGGGGGAAATGTCAAAACCTTTAGTTTTTCCATGGCTTCCTCTCCTATGTCATAGTCATATCAGGCAAAGTTTATTGCCTTAGTTCCAACGATTAGCTATGCATTTTGAGGATCGTATGCTCTATGAGAGGGATCCAGACTCTCCACAACTATCCCTTAATGTCACTAACATATTACCCTAGAGGTGTTTTGCTCTTGAGCTGCATTTCCTCACATTCTGAAGAGGTCAACGGAAACCTGTTTGAAAAGCACTGTAAGTTATCAGAAGGGTTGAATGTACTCAGGCTACTCTGCAAGCATCCCCGTTGAAGATTCTCCAAGAAAGACCTGGGCGTTTTTATAGCAAAAGGTTTTATTTCAGCCTTCATTAATTAAAACATGCAAAGGAGTTCTACAAACTTGTTCAAGAGAGCACATCAGATAAGGTGATACACTCTTTGTTCCAAGGAAGAAGTAATGGGAGCTTTTTCCCCCTCGCCTTCCCCCTCATAGCTTCTGAAACTCATTTATATATTTGGAGAATTCCTTATGTTATGATTAATTGGCGAGAGGTTGGTTCTGCCTTCTGCAGTAGAATCTGGAAATGCCGGGGTCTTGCTCTCCCAGAGCCCCTGCAGCTAGGACAGTGCCCATGGACTTCTCTTTAATCATCGGACGCATGCACCAGGGACTTTGAAGAGAGAGCTAGGACACCAAGAAGCAGGGACCTCAAAGAAGCTTTTCGTGCAGTGGTAACAGCTGCAGCAAGGCAGTATCTCCTGGTGCTATCGTGGCAGCCTGTTAGTGGCCGCACCCACCGTCCAGAGCTAGTGCTATCGGTGGTGCCAGCCGCCATGTCTCTGCTGAGAGCAGTGCTGGTATCCTCACCAGGCCAGCCCTGCGATCTGACTTGGCTATTGTTTCTGCCTGTTTAGTGTAGGCTCCAACCCCTGTGCTCTGCTCTGCCTGGGACTCTGTGAACTTTTAATCCATCCATTTCTGCTTAAATCAGCCAAGGCCAGTCTGTGTGCAGCTAAGAACCCTGACCAGTACAAAATGTTAAGAAGGCATCTGGACACATGGCGTGGAGCTTACTGGATACAATTGTTAGGGATAAAATGTTGTCACTGATGTCACATGGATGGGAATTAGAACCATGGATCCGGATAGAGAGAGAATACAAAGTGAGAAGAGAAGACTTAGAACCAGCCTGCAGCCACTTCATCACCCAGTGGCTGGTTAGAGGAAGATGGAACTGCAAATGACATCAAGAAGCGACTAGAAAGGAAGGAAGAGACCTGGGATAGGGTGGTGTCATAGAAACTAGAAGAAGAGTAACCCAAAAATGAAGAAGTGGACAGTACTGTTAAATACTTCTCTTAACAGTCTAAGAGAGGGGCGCCTGGGTGGCTCCGTCGCTTAGGCGTCCAACTCTTGATCTTGGCTCAGGTCATGATCTCACAGTTCATGAGTTCAGGCCCCGAGTCAGGCTCTGCGCTGGCAGTACGGAGCCTGCTTGGAAGTCTCTCTCCTCTCTCTGCCCCTACCCCACTTGTGCACTTTCTCTCCCTCTCTCTCTCTCAAAATAAATAAATAAACTTTAAAAATAGTCTAAGAGAAAGTATCTATTAGGTTTAACAATTGGAGATCATTGACTTCAGAGAAAACTTAAATTTGAAAGAACGGAATAAAATCCAGATTAGAGGAATACATAGGGGATAAAGAAATAGAGATAATGAGAATAAACAACTCTTTAGAGATCTAGGTGGAAAGGGCATGTTCTAGTACTGTGTAACAAACCATCCCAAAACTTAATGGACTAAAAGAAAGCTATATTATTATGCTTATGGATTCCATAGATCAAGAATTGGACAAGTCACAGCAGGGATGGCTTGTCTGTGTTTCACAGTATCTGGTGTCAGTTAGGAAGACCCAAATGGCCAGGAGTGGGAACTGGAATCATCGGGAGGTTTGTTCACGTACAGTTCTGGCACCAAGATCAGGATTGCTTGAAAACTGGCTCCACTCTGCCTGCTGCCTGGAACACCTGCACACGGCCTCTCCATGTGGCTTGGGCTTTTTGCAGCATGGTGGCTGGGTTCTGAGGCGAAGTGTCCTCCCAAGAGAGCATACCAAGATGGCGTATCCAAGAGCACTAGGAAGGAGCTGTGTGATGTTTTATACCTATCAACGGAAGTTACATTGCCTCATTTGCCATATTCTGTTGGGAAAAGTAGTCACAGCTTACCAAAATTCAAGCAGAATGGGATATAGCTGCTATCTCTTAACATGAAGAATCTCAGAGAATTTGGGGACTTGTTTAAAACTACTACAAGCAGGGGCGCCTGGGTGGCTCAGTGGTTAAGTGTCCAACTCTTTTTTTTTTTTTTTAAGTTTTTTTTAATGTTTATGTTTGAGAGAGAGAGGGTGAGCGTGCATGAGTGGAGGAGGGGCAGAGAGAGAAGGAGACACAGAATCTGAAGCAGGCTTCAGGCTCTGAGCTGTCAGTACAGAGCCTGATGCACGGCTCAGACTCACGAATTGTGAGCTTATGACCTGAGCCAAAGTTGGATGCTTAACCAACTGAGCCACCCAGGCACCCATAAGTGTCCAACTCTTGATCTTGGCTCAGGTCATAAGCTCACAGTTCATGACATTGAGCCCTGTGTTGGGCTCTGCGCTGACAGCTTGGAGCCTGCTTTGAGTTCTGTGTCTCCCTCTCTGGCCCTTCCTGGCTTGTACTCTGTCTCTCTCAAAATAAATAAATAAACATTAAAAATTTAAAAAAACTACTATAGGAGCACCTGGTGGCTCAGTTAGTTAAGCATCTGATTTCAGTTTAAATCATGATCTCACGGTTCATGAGTTCGAGCCCCGCATCAGGTGAACACGAGCCCTACTTCAGGTGAACAGGATCCCCGTTCTGGGTGAGCCCTACTTTCCCCTCCCTCTCTCAAAAAAATAAAAAATAAAAGTAAAAAAATAAAACTACTGTTAGCAAAGAGAGAGGGTATTACACAGAAGGGGGTAGGTAAAAGACTTAAACATGTTTAAATGCTAATGAAACGCATGAAGAAAAAAGAGATTAAATATGCAGGAAGAACAATTAATAGTGGCTGAATTCGTGCAATTGAGGGAGAAGGAGATCAAAATCTCAAACAGAGGAACAGTGCCTAGATAGAAAAAGTGAAAACTCCACTATCCCCATTGGAACTAGAGGGCAAGGACAAGAACATGGGTAGTCATGGTAATCTTCTTATTTATTTTTGAGAGAGAGAGAAAGAGACCGCGCATGAGCAAGGGAGGGCAGAGAAAGTGGAAACAGAATCAGAAGCAGGCTTCACGTTCTGAGCTGTCAGCACAGAGCCTGACACAGGGCTCAAATTCACAGACCGTGAGATCATGACCTGAGCCAAAGTCGGACACCTAACCTTCTGAGCCACCCAGGCGCCCCTAGTCACAGTGGTTTTTAAATGCCTCCATATTCTTTGGCACTGCTCCCTTCAAGAGGTTCATCCTAATTCCCTTCTGCATGAGTGTGGGCTGGACTTAGTGATTCACGTCTATAGAATGGAATAAAGCAGAAACGATAGTGTGTGATTTCAGAGTCTTGGTGATAAAAGCAAAGCAGCTTCCTGCTTGTTCTTTCTCTGTCTTGGTCTGTTGTTCTGGGAGAAGCCAGTATCCTCAGGCGGCCATGTAGAGATGAACTGAGGCTTTCTGCCAACAGCCATGAGAGTAGGCCACCTTGGAATGGATCCTCTGGCCGCAGATAAGCCTTCAGCATACTGCAGTCCAAGCTAACTAGTTGAGTGAAACCTTGTAAGAGACCCTGAGCCAGACCAGCCAGCTAAATTGCTTCCAGATTCCTGACCCTCAGAAATCTTGTGAAGTAATTAATATTTGTCCTTTTAAGCCATTAAGCTGTGGGGGCATTTTGTTATGCAGCAATAGATAACTTAGACACAATTTTGTACCTAAAAGTGCTATCATAACAAAAACCTAAAAAATGTGACTTTGGAACTGGGCAGTGGGGATAGACTGAAGGACTTTGAGATGAGTGTTAATGAAACTTGACTCTTTCAAAAAATAGTAGAGTCCTTATGGCCTTTGAGGAAGTAGCCAGTAAGGGCTTAAAGGAAAGCCATACAAATCTGATTGGACACTGAAAGAAAAGGGGTCCTTGTGATGTATTGGCAGAAATTTAGCAACACTCTTGCCTGCAGTAAGGTGAACAGTAAGGAAAATGCACCTAATGAATTGGGTAAGGAGATTTCCAAGCAGAATGTTGAAGTGGCTGCCTCGTCTCTTCTTGCCACTTGTAGTAAAATATGAAAGAGAGAGATAAGGTAAAGGAAGGACTATTTGACAAAAGGAAGCCAGAACTTTCTGGTTTGGAAAACTCCTAGTCTTTCCAAGTGGCAAACAGTGTTAAAATTAAGAAATGGCTTCTGAGCAAAGATTAAATCCAGGACAACGCCAGGAAAACAGTCCAAAGGTGAAGTAAAGGGAGTAGTGTTAAAATCCTTTGCAAAGATCTAAGAAAGATCGAAGGTGTTAGCTCAGAGTATTGTTCATTTAGATAAAAGGCTCTTTAAAGATTTAAGGATGTGACTCATGGACCCTCATTCAAAGAGTAGAATTCCTTTTTAAGTTTATTTATTTATTGAGAGAGAGAGAGGGAGATAGAGAGCACAAGCCAGTTAGGGGCAGAGAGAGGAAGAGAGAGAAACCCAAGCAGGCTCTGCACTGTCAGTGCAGGAGCCCAACTCAGGACTCAGTCCCATGAACTGTGAGCTCATGACCTAAGCTCCTCAAACAGTAGAATTCTAAGAGACTTAGGGCATTGTTCCTTAACAGAAACTCAAGGCAGAGAAGGATTTATCTTGAAGAACTTTGTGAAGATACTTTTATCTAATGGAGTGAACCTCAAGAAGATTTGCAAGAACCCCCATGTTTTTCAGAAGAGTTTGGAGGAATACTGCCTACTTGGACTGAAAGGAGCAGAGGCAATACAAAATGAAAAGACACCTTCTGATCCCCAAATTTCTGCTGATAGAATACAATCTGTGAAAACTACATAGTTGCAAATTGGGATTTTCATGCAAAAGGAAGGATGACTCAGAGGGCAGAACCAAGAGCCACAGATGATTATCCCCAGGCTTTGAGTTCTAATCAAGGAATTTCCAACATTTGTCCAGAGAGATTTCAGAATTACTATGGACCAGTGATTCATTTGTGCCTGCATTTCCATCCCTTTTGAACAGGAATGTCCATAGTGGTTATCCTATATGTACCACCACTGCCATTTGGGTAAGGATGAAGCAGATAACTTTTCTCTTTAGTTCATGGGTCTTCAGATCAGGAGGGACCATCCTCAAGGAGCTATGTTTAAGAAACTACACCCTTGGGAGTTATTGTAAGATGTGGATTAGCATGATCAGAGACTGAATGACAAGAAAATTTTAATCCCAAAATATGAACAAGAGATTAATGGGCAGAAAGGAAGAGTGTGTATCTTCTGAATTGGGGTGATGGTTTATTGGTCATTGATTCTTTGTATTAGATTTGTCTGAGAGTGACAGACAATCTAAAATAACAATGGCTTCAACAAGATATACGCTTATTTTTCTCTCACATAAAAAACCTGGAGGTGGGACGCCTGGGTGGCTCAGTTGGTTAAGTGTCCAACTTCAGCTCAGGTCATGATCTCAGTTTGTGGGTTCGAGTCCCGCGTCGGGCTCTGTGCTGACAGCTAGCTCAGAGCCTGGAGCCTGTTTCAGATTCTGTATCTCCCTCTCTCTCTGACCTTCCCATGCTCACGCTGTCTCTCTCTTTCGCGCGCGCGCTCAGAAATAAATAAAACATTTAAAACATTTTTTTAAAAAACTGGAGGTGGATGATTCAAGGCTAGTATCAGAGCTTCATTCTTTGAAGGCTTCAGGGAACCAAGCCTGTTTCGAAGTTTCTGTTCCAGCATACCTAGCATGTGGCCCTAATGTTCCTATTCTAAAATGGACTGCCAACTCTACATTCAAAGAAGAGAGAGAAAAGGAGAATGGGTAAAGGGTATGTATTTGCTGTCACTTCAGGAAGATTGCTGGAATCTGCCACATCACACTTTTATTTACATCCCATTGGTCAGAACTTAGTCACATGGTCACCCCTAGCTGCAAGAGAATCTGGAAAATACAGTCTTTATATGGGGTCGTAATACGTATAGCTAAACATTCTCTTACTAAGGAAGAAAGAGAGAAAAGATGTTGAGGGGCCACTAACAGTCTCCTAGAGTCAGTATTGTTACTTGTAGAAAATAGAATCCACCCAGGGTATTTTAAACTGAAAGAGCTTAATTAGACAACATTGTGTGACTTATGAATATCCAGGTGGGCCAGAGAATCATGCTTAGATGCTGAAAGTCAGGACAACAGCAGCCATGAGAAACTCCCAACCACACCACATGGCTAATGTCACAGAATCCCAAATGCTGCCACCACCTAATACTATGACGTTAGGAATAGACATTGAAATCTCTACCAAGCTGCCTCAGAAGAACCAACCCCTTCAAATTATGTTTGCAAGAAGAGCTAATATACCCACAGGCATGACTTTTGCCTCACATTTCTCCTTTCCTCCATTTCAGTCTCATGTGGATGCATCTGTTTGAAAAATAGCTTCAGAGGAGTCTGGGAAATGTAGTTTTTAACTTTCCAGCCTATGCAGCATAGAAAGGCATACAAGAAGGGGATTGGGCAGTGTGGTAAATGAGCCAATACACAGTATAGGCCACAATCCATCATTTTATATACTAATTATCCATACAAACTTACCATGCTTAAATTTCAAAAAAAGAAAAAAAAAACAATAGTAACAAAATGTTCCCGCCTAATATAATTCAACTGTCATAGAAAAAAAAATCTCAGTGTCTCAGTGAAAGGGAATACCCTATGACTCATGAAGAACTACATCATTCTCTGAGAAATATTCATGTCTTATCCATTAAGTCATAATATGATATTCTGTAACCAAGAAAGAAAATGTGTATAGCTACTACAGTCCTTGTTTCTAAAACTGGTCACAGGGAATAGTTGGCATTTATAATTTCCTTATTCTCCTTCCTATGTTATGTCCCATAATCCCATAATATCTTTTATCTTTTATGACTTTTTTTTACTTTAAGTCCTATTTTATTGCATATGAGGATTATTGCCTTCCGGATTCTTTTGATTTGTGTATGTCTGGCATAGCTTTTTCTTTTCTTCTTTTTTAATATTTTTTAATGTTTATTTATTTTGGAGAGGCGGGGGAGGAGCAGCGAGAGAGAATCCAAAGCAGGCTCCAGGCTCTGAGCTGTCAACACAGAGCCCGATGTGGGACTCAAACACAGGAACCATAAGATCATGACCTGAGTCAAAGTCAGATGCTTTACCGACTAAGCCACCAAGCACTCCTGGCATAGCTTTTCTATCCTATTTTTATTTTTATTTTTTTTTAATTTTTTTAATGTTTTTTTTTTTTTATTTATTTCTAGGAGAGAGAAAGACAGCGTGAGCCGGGGAGGGTTAGAGAGAGAGGGAGTCACAGACTGAAAGAGGCTCCAGGCTCTGAGCTGGCAGTCAGCACAGAGCCCGACGCGGGGCTCGAACCCACGAACCGTGAGATCATGACCTAAGCGAAAGTCGGACGCTTAACCGACTAAGCCACCCAGGCGCCCCTATCCTATTTTTAACCTTTCCATTTCTTTTTGTTTTTAATGTATGCTTTGATAAATTATATTGTTGGAGTTTTAAAAATTAGTCTGAGAATTTGTCTTTTAGTTTTGAATTAAATGCAATTATTGTATTTGCAGTTAAATTAAGATTTACTTCTGTCATTATTTTACATTTCCTTTATGTTTTATTCCTTTTATGCTGTTTTTACTGTTCTTCTCTTTATTGGCTAGATTGAGTTTTCTTCTCCTGATTTAAAAGTTACATATTTGTATTGTGTTCATATTGTGGTTGTCCTTAATTTATTACCTATATTCATGTTTTTTACTCTTATAAATAATTACATGTATCAATATTTATTTATTTACCTTAATAAGAAGGTACTTACGCATATGCTCATATCTCTTTTTTTTTTCATGTTTCTTTCTTTCCACCTCTGTCCAGAATTGATATTATTATAGATGTTTTTTCTCTTTTCACCTTATTTGATACAACCCCTTTTTTAAAAAACAAAGATAAACTTTATGAAAGTATTTGAACACTCTTTTTTTTTTAAAGTAAACTCTAGGCCCAACATGGGGCTTAGAGTCAGGACCCCAAGATCAAGAGCCACATGATGTACCAAATGAGCTAGCCAGGAACCCCGAAGCATTTGAACACTCATATTTCTCCAATCTCTTGGAGCATCTCTGGGATTTGTGTCTCATTTCAAGTACTTTCTTTAAGACGGTTTTCAATGTTTGTGCAGTAAAGCTTTCAAAGCATTGTGTGCCAGAAAATATTTTTATCATGCTCTAACATTTGAATGACAATTTGACTGGATATAAAATTCTAGAATCAAAGTTCTCTTTCTTTAATACTATAAAACATATTACTCTATTCTTATCTTGCATCCAGTGTTGCTGTTCGGTAGTATCATACCAAATCGCTCTTTATCTTCCCATAGAATTCTTTTTTTTTTTTTAATTTTTTAAACATTTATTCATTTTTAAGAGATAGTGGGGAGAGGAGCAGAAAGAGAGGAAGATACAGAATCCAAAACAGGCTCCAGGCTCTGAGCTCTCAGCACAGAGCCTGATGCAGGGCTTAAACTCACCATGAGATCATGACCTGAATGGAAGTCAGATGCTTAACTAACTGAGCCACCCAGGTGCCCCTCTTCCCATAGAATTCTTTTACAATTCCCTTAAAATTTTCTCTTTGTCTTTGATATTCTTCTGTTTTACATTTGATAGTGTTACATTTTGTTATAATGTGTCTAAGTGTAGATTTTTTCTTAATACTCCTGTTTGGCACTCTATGGGTCCTTTTACTCTAAGACCTTTCATCCTTCTTTAATTCTGGGAAGGTTACCTTCACTATTCAAAAAATAATTTATTCCTCACCGTGGTTTTTGCCTGCCTCTGGAACCCCTAATTTTTCAGATGTTGGCATTTTTATTCCTGTCCTCCATGTCTCTTGACTTTTTTATATTCTTTATCTTTTTGTCCTTTCTTGCTATCTTGTGAAAAGTTCCTCAATATGATCTTGAAATTTACTAATTTTTCTTCAGTCATATCTATCCTTCTATTTATTCTATCTCTTATGTTCTATTTTCTTTTTTTTTTTTATGTTTATTTATTTTCGAGAGACAGAGAGACAGTGTGAGCAGGGGAGGGGCAGAGAGAGAGGGAGACACAGAATCCGAAGCAGGCAAGGCTCTGAGCTGTAAGCAGAGAGCCCAATACAGGGCTCGAACCCACAAACTGTGAGATCATGACCTGAACTGAAGTCAGATGCTTAACTAACTGAGCCACCCAGGCACCCCGGTTCGATTTTCAATTCTAATATTTCTTCTTGGTTCTTTTTTATGATTTCTTATTACCTCATATTTTAATATAATCTGTTCTCTAAGTATTTTTATCATCCTCATTCTAAATTTTTTATTTATTCAAATAATTCTTAGATTATATATATGTACTTGTGCATGCATCTATGTGTGTGTGTGTGTGAGAGAGAGAGAGAGAAGGAGAGAGAGAGAGATTCAGTTTATTGTTTCTCTCATACTAGTTGCATATTGGCTCATGAATTCATGTCCTCTGAAAGTATTGGCTATCGTGTCTGCTAATGAAGTACTTCTCAAACTGTGTTGAAGAACTAGATTGTTTTTCTTTGCAGACATATGTATTATTTAAAACTTCTTACATTGTCACTTACTTTCACTTTCTGCACTTATTATAGACCAGGCACATCAGTCCGTGAACCACACGTCGACCAGTATTGCCCTAATGCACAGTGGGAACAGATATTGGTTCAGGGTGATATATTGTATTAGCCTTTCCAGCTATTCCCTTCTTTCATTCTGAGAAGACCATAAGTCACCACTCACTGCTGTGTGATGTTCAGTGCCTCTCTGGAGACAGAGTGAGATTCCCTGCTCCACTGTCTGCTTTGGTTTGTGACTTGTCTGGGCCAATGGAGATGAGCAGTGACAGCATGCCAGTTCTGAGCAGGAGTTTTAGGGCACATCATACGTTTCCACCAGAGCTCTTGTCCTTCGTCTCTGCTGCGTAAGTATGTGACCCAGGGACACCTGAGTGGCTCAGTCAGTTGGGTGTCCGACTCTTGGTTTCAGCTCAGGTCATGATCTCACAGTTCATGGGTTCAAGCCCCACATTGGGCTCTGTCCTGCCAGCAGAGTTCCTACTTGGAATTCTCTCTCTACCTCTCTCTCTGCCCCTCCCCTGCTTGCATGCTCTCTCTTTCTCCCTCTCTAGATAAATAAATAAACATCAAAAAAATAATAGGGGCTGCTTTTATAGCCCAACCTGGGTCCCAGAGTGAGGTGCTTTGACCCACAGAAGCTGATCTGCAATCACCAACTTGGAAAGACAGCAAGAAATATTTTGGTTGTTGTAAACCAAGGGTCCGCACAGTACAGTCCATGGGCCAGATCCAGTCTATTGTCTGTTACTGTAAGGCCCATAAGCTAAGGATTTTTTTCATTTTTGAAAAGTTGAGAAGTAATATATGCTCAGTAAGTCGTATATTAACGAGACATACACCAAAGGAACCAAAAACATACAATGGGGGAAGGACCATCTCTTTAATAAATGGTGTCGGGAAAACTAGGCGGCAAAAGAATGAAACTGGACCATTATCTTCTATCATACACAAAAATTAACTCAAAATGAAGTAAAGACTTCAGTGTAAGACCTGAAACCATAACACTCCTAGATGAAACTATAGGCTGTAAGCTCCTTGACATGGAACTTGGCAATGACTTTTTGCATTTGACACTAAAAGCCAAAGTGTCAAAACCAAAAATAAACAAGTGGGATAACCTCAAACTAAAAAGCTTCTGCACATCAAAGAAAATGCTCAACAAAATAAAGACAATCTACTGAATGGGAGAAAATACTTGCAAATCGTCTATCTGATAAGGGATTAATATCCAAAATCTATAACGAATTCATACAACTCAATAGCAAAAACAAAACCCAAAACCCAAAAACCAAAACCAATCTGACAAATCCAAGCCAATGGGCAAAGGATCTGAATAGAAACTTTTCCTAAAAAGGCTTCTAGGTGGCCAACGGGTACATGAAAAGGTGTTCAGCATCAGTCACCATCAGAGAAATGCAGATCAAAACCACAATGAGACCTCACCTCACTCCTGTTAGAATGGCTGTTATCAGAAAGATAAGAAAGCAGGTGTTGCTGAGGATGTGGAGAACAGGGAAAGTTTGTGCACTGTTGGTAGGAATGTATACTGGTGCAGGCATTGTGGAGATGTGGGAAACAGTATGGATGATCCTCAAAAAATTAAAAATAGAACCACCATATGATCCAGCAATTCCACTTTAGGATATTTAGCCAGCAGAAATGAAAACACTAACTCGAGGAGACATATGCACCCCCATGTTCATTACAGCATTATTTACAATAGCTAAGACATAGAAGCAACCTAAGTGTTCGTGTCCATGAAGGAATGGATGAATAAAGAAAATACACACACACACACACACACACACACACACACACACACACAGAGGAATAGTATTCAGCCATAAGAAGGAGGGAATTTTGCCATTTATAACAATATGGATGGACGCTGAGGACATAATGCTAAGTGAAATAAGTCAGAGAAAAAAAATACTATGCAACCTCACCTCGATATGGAATCTAAACAAAACAAAACAAATTCATAGATACAGAGAACAGATTGGTGGTTGCCAGAGGTGTGTGTGGGGGGAGGCAAAATGGGTAAAAGAGGTCAAAGGTTACAAACTTCAAGTCATGAAATAAGTCATGGGGATGTATACGTGTGGTGACTATAGTTAATCATATTATATTGTGTATTTGAAAGTTGCTAAAAGTGTAAACCTTCAAAGTTCTCGGCACAGAGAAAAAAATTCATAACTGTGTGGTGATGGATATTAACTAGACTTACTGGGGTGATCATTTTGAAATATATACAAATATCAAATCATTATGTTATACCCCTGAAACTGATATAAGTTACATGTGAAGTATATCTCAATAAAATGTAATCAAAAGAAGGATAAGATTTGTGACATAAAAACTATATGAAGTTCAAATTTTAGAATTCATAAAGTTTTATCAGAACATAGACACACTTACTAGTTTGCATGTTGTGTACGGCTGCCTCCTTGCCCTAAGGGCATAACTGAGTAGCTGCAATAGACACCATATGTCCCACAAAGCCCAAAATATTTACTATCTGGCTCTTCACAGAAGAAGTTTGCCAGCCTCTGTTGGAAGCCACAGAGAGTTTGAGGTTGGTTGCTACTTGAGCAAAAATGACTAATGTAGTCAAAATGAGTTTAAGGAGAGGGAAGGGAGTAGCCGCAGAGAAGGGAGTACCAGGCACCACCACACGGCTCTGGATCCTTCCCATTTGCTGTCACTGTGGACCGGCAGCCCTTCTGAGCTTTTACCTTTCAGCTCTTTAGCAGAAGAAGCATCGGGATGAGGTAGCCTCTTAGCTTGTAATTCCTTAGCCTTGAGTATTTGGAGGAGAGGCTGGCAGAGAGGATGCTCACGTGCCCTAGTCAGTTCACCCCCGTCTTTATTCCCCCAGCAGGACTTGGCAGCGCCCCCATATTAGTCTGTCCGTACCGGCAGCCTGGGTTTTTGCTCTGCACTGCAGTCTGAAGCTGTTGAGAATATTTTTATTTCTTTGTGCCCTGCTCAACGTCGTCAATCCTTTGGATTACTTGGTAGGTGGATCAGAGCAGCTGGAGAAGGTAGAGGGAAACCTATGCATTCTGCTGTGTTTTCTTAAACGGAAGAGACAGAGTTGGGGTAAGAGCCAGGAATTTTGTGTAACACACAGCCTATCTTATCTATGCCATAGACAGTAAGGAGCAAACATTACCAATGTTCCATTTTTGGCTGCAGCAACTATAAATTACAGATGCTCTGTTAAACCCTTGAACTAGGGAAGGAGTGTTTCAGCAAAAACCTGGCACAGGTATGGAACTGCTATGAATATGAATATTATCTGTGGTTGGTGTCTTGATGCAAAGTAGGTTGAAAATCTCTGGCCTAAATGCAAATACTTAAAGTGGCTCACAGTATCTTTCATGTCCCTTACCATTCTCTCCTGCCTCCTGTGCCCTGGCCCCAGGGACTTACCTCACTCACACTCCCCAGGACGTAATGTGCTTCCTCTTGCCTCTGGATACACTTTCTCCCCTCCATCTGGATTATACTACTATGAACCTTCATTTGCCTGGAAAACTGTTTTCCTTCAAGATTCAGTCCAGACATCACCCATCCTGTGAAGCCTTATGATATCCCATGAGCTAGGTGTTGCTTCCTCTCTGCTTCTGCATGGCCCTAACAAGCATGTCCATCATTGTTCTTATGAAATGTTTTTATAACTTTTCCTTTGTTCATTTCTTTCAACTACTGAAGGAAGGTAATTTATTTTACTATGATCATCTTCATGTATGTGACATGTATCATGTACACTGCTAATATCAATCATGTCTGGTCAGGAGGCAGAAACCACACCATGAATTTAAGCATGGAGACTTTAGTATAGAAAATCTTTTTTTTTTTTTTTTTTGAGAGAGAGACAGGGAGAGAGTTGGGGGAGAGGGGCAGAGGGGGAGAGAGAATCACAAGCAGGCTACATGCCTGGTTTGGAGCCTGACCCAGGGCTTGATCTCACAACTATGAGATCATGACCTGAGCTGAAATCAAGAATCAGACACTTAACTGACTGAGCCATCCAGACACCCCAGTATAAAGAATTATTAATTGGTAAAAGATTTTATATATACATATTATATATATAACATATATATAATATATACACACACACAATTTGTTTATTTACTTATGTAAAGAGATTTATGGGGCACCTGGGTGGCTCAGTTGGTTAAACATCTGACTTTGGCTCAGGTCATGATCTCACAGTTTGTGGGTTTTTGCCCCATGTCGGGCTCTGTGCTGACAGCTCAGAGCCTGGAGCCTGCTTCAAACTCTCCCTCTCTCTCTGCCCTCCCCCACTCATGCTCTGTCTCTTAAAAAAAATGAATAAATGGTAAATTTTTTAAAATAAAATAAAGAGATTTATTATAAGGAAGTGGCTTACATGATTATGAAGGTTGGCAAGTCCAAATCTGCACTGTGGGTCAGAAGGTTCAAGACCCTGGGGCTCCTGAGTGGCTCAGTCAGTTAAGCAACCAACTCTTGATTTCAGCTCAGGTCATAATCTTGCAGTTCGTTGGGCTCTGTACTGATGGTGCAGAGCCCGCTTTGGATTCTGTCTCTCCCCCTGTCCTCTCAAAAATAAATAAATAATGGGGCGCCTGGGTGGCTCAGTCAGTTAAGCATCAACTTCGGCTCAGGTCATGATCTCACGGTTTGTGGGTTTGAGCCCCACATCGGGCTCTGTGCTGACAGCTCAGAGCCTGGAGCCTGTTTCAGATTCTGAGTCTCCCTCTCTCTCTGACGCTCCCCTGCTCACGCTGTGTCTCTCTCTCTCTCAGAAATAAATAAAACATTAACAAAATATTTTTTAAAAATTAATTAATTAATTAATTAATTGATTAATTAAAAAATAAAAAGGTTTGAGACCCAGAAGAGCCAATGTTCCAGTTCCAGTTCAAAGGCGGTCTGCTGGTAAAGTTACTGTTAGTCAGAAAGGCCAGTCTTTCTGTTCTTCAACTGATTGGATAAGCCCCTCCCCACCTAGATTATGGAAGGTAATCTGCTTTACCCAAAATTCACGAATTTAAATGTTCGTCTCATCCAAAAATACCCTCTAAGTTGATTAAACACATAAAATTCACTATCACAGGTGATTGTCGACTAAGAGGGTAAAAGAGAACTTGAAAGAAAACAGGAATAACTAGTGGCAAAACAACAAACAAACAAAAACCAAGAGCAGCTGTTATGTCTGGAATTGAACAAGAATGCTCTAGCAAGGAACACAACTGCAAGACCTTCCCATCTCTCCCCATCCCCTGCCCACACTGAGATCTAGATGACTCTACTGATTTCTCTGCAGCTCACTGGATGCTAAAGCTCACCGAGGTGCCTGGGGCGCCTGGGTGGCTCAGTCGTTTGAGTGTCCGGCTTCAGCTCAGTTCATGATCTCACAGTTCATGGGTTCGAGCCCCGCGTCGGCTCTGTGCTGACTGCTAACTCAGAGCCTGGAGACTGTTTCGGATTCTGTGTCTCCCTCTCTCTCTGACCCTCCCCTTGTGAGCACCACTCCCCTGGTTTAGGATCAAGAACAAAGATAAGCCAGAACCAGAGCCCCCTGCCTCTGCCATTGCAGTGTCCCTCCAATGCCCTCTGTTGACAAGGACCAATACTGTTCCAGCTGACAAAGAAGACATACTTATGGGGTCCTGCTCTTTTAACCGAAAAAAAAGGGCAAAGAAGGGCAGATTTAGAGCTAAGTGACAATAATGTGATAAATTGCTACATTTGAGGAATAAATGCATGTTTTCTTTTTAAAAAATTTTTAACGTCTAATTCATTTCTGAGAGAGAGAATGAGAGAGGGAAGGGGAGGGGCCAAGAGAGAGGGAGACAGAGTCCAAAGCAGGCTCTAGGCTCTGAGCTATTGGCACAGGGCCCCACATGGGGTTCGAACCCACAAACCGTGAGATCATGACCTGAGCTGAAGTCGGATGTTTAACCAACTGAGCCATCCAGGCGCCCCCAAATGAATGTTTTAATCTAAGTAGGAGGATCATGTGTTGTCTGAGATAATCAAATGAGAAAAACTTATTAAAATTTAAAAAGGAAGGGTGTGGGGCTAGTCACTGGAAGAAAAGGAGGAAATGGGCTGTAAGACTCCTGGTGACCAGGGAGATCAGAGACTAACACAGAGCTGAGAGAACCAGATGGGCAAGATTCCTGTGATGTTTTACTAGCACTTTAACAAATGTGACTATCTAACCTTGATCCCAGAAGTAGAAACCTGTACTTCGTATGCTAATTATTACTCCAGTGACCATAAATCCACACCGATGCTGCAGTTGAGAACTCATCAACACAATGAACTATTTTCCCATTTTTGAATTTATTTTCATAAGACTATTTACGAGGGAAATAAAAATTAAATCTCACTTTGTTTCATTTAATGTATTACTCCACCTAAAATAATATCTTATTTAAACTTATTGGTTCAGGTAATATTAAGCTAGCATTTCCCTCTTTTATGTTTATGTATTTATTTTGAGAGAGCACACACAAGTGAGCAGGGAGGGGCAGAGAGAGACTGAGACCGGGCTCGATCTCAGGAACTGTAAGATCATGACCTGAGCCAAAATCAAGAGTCAAATGCTTAACCGACTGAGCCACTCAGGTGCCCCTAGGCTAGCATTCCCATAATTCATTCTGTTTATCTCCCTACTATATTGGCTACAAAATATTATACCAAGTATCACATTTTGATTTTATTACTTTGTTTTTTAATTACACAAGCAATTTGCGAATGCAGTCTTGTAAAAGGTTTAAGCAATGCAGAAGTATACATGGTTAAAAGTGCAAGTCTTCGCTTACCAAGATCGGTTTTGCTGGACCCTGATTATGTATTTCCCCAGATTTGCTCAGTGGTCTTTTCCCTCTCTGTTAATGAAGGCCCCTGAAACAATTGCCTGGTAGTAAGTACATTCCTCTGGGCTGCAGGGGGAGGCCTGTCACACTCCTAAGGCAGAGGAGAAATTGTCTCTTCGTGCTCCACTGGCTTATCCCAGAGGGGCTACCATGTGACCACTCCTGACTTCCCAAGTCGTTCACAAGCACCACCCATTCTTGCCTTGGGCCTCAGAACCACCTTTGGGGCTTATCTGTTGTCGCTAAAACAATATTCCATACAACCGACTCAACACCCATACTTGCAGCCTGGCTGGTCAGGCTGGCTCCAGAAGCGTGGGGGGAGCTGATGCCTTGGGGGTATGCTTTGTCTAGTGAAATACAAGGAGCAGATAAATTCTTCTCCCTTGCTCTCCACCATGGACGCGTGAGAGAGGCAGTAGGTTTATACAGTATCTTCGATGACCTCCCTTGAGACCAAACAATCACTGGCGCTTGCTATAAAGCTGGGCCGGCTCAGTAACACATCTACATTTTTATTTTCTCCCTTCCCTGCGTCTCTCTCTTTTGCCCCTCACTCCTGCTTCCCTAGAACTGCACTATTCCCAAAAGTGTTAGCCCATAAGCTTTTGCCCCAGGCTGTCCTTTCTAGGGAACCAAGTTAAGACACCAACCCTCTCATTCTACTTTTTTCCCCAAAGGTCACCGTTGCTAATAGTTGAACATGTAGCCTCTATTAACTTACTCACAGAAGTGAAGTTTTTGTTTTACTTAGTTGTTTTATGTGCATATCATACTATACTTTTCCTCTGAGGCTTGTTTCTAACGATATGTTTTGGATATCTCTCAATGTTAGTATACAAATTCAATCTCATTTTTTCCCAGTATCATAAACATTTTCAATCGTACGACAAAGTTGGAAGAACTTTACAGTGAATGTCTGTGTACTCACCACCTAGACCCTACCATTCACATTTTCCTAGACTTGCTTTGTCTCATATCTGTCCATCCCTCTCTTCCTTCAGCCATTCATTTGCTTTTTTGATAGATTCCAAAGTAAATGGCAGACCTCAGTACACTTCTTCCTAAAAAAGTATCATACATAATAATTAATTAGAATTGAATGTTTGCATGCACATTTTCATTCAAGATAAAATTTACGTACAATGAACTGTACAAATCTTAAGTCTGCTTTGGCTGAGATTTTGAGACTTCAAACACCTGTGTAATCAAAACCTCTATGAAGACATAGAACATTATCATCACCCAGCAAATTCCCTCTTGCTCCCTTCCAGGTCAATTCCTGACCCTAATCTTCTATAGCCAAACTTTCTTCCAATTTTATTCCATCAAAGTTTAGTTTTACCTGTTGTAGAATTTCATATAAATGGAATTGTTAAATGTGTTCTTTTGTGTAAGGATTGTTTTCACTTGGCATAATGTTTTTGAGATTTATCCATATTGTTACATGCAGTAGTAAGTGGTTCTTTATATTATTGAATGGTATTCCACTATATGAATATACAAGAGTGTATATATTTGTTCTCCTATTGATGGGCCCTTGATCTGTCTCCAGGCTTTGGCTTTTATGAATATGCACATTTTTGTACATCTTTTCTATGGCACATAACTTTTTTGAGGTTTGAAATTCAAATAACTTTTATTTAAATTGAAAAAATTCTTTTAAAAAAATGTTTAATTATTCTGAGAGAGAGAGAGGAGGGAGAGAGCTGACACATGTGTGAGCGAAGGAGAGGCAGAGAGAGAAAATCCTAAGTAGGCTCTGCCCTGGCAGCATAGAGCCCCACACAGGGCTAGACCTCACAAACCCTGAGCCCGTGACCTGAGCTGAAATCAAGAGTCGGATGCTTAAGCGACTGAGCCACCCAGTTGCCCCTAAATTGAAAAAAAATTCTTAAAACTACATTCAGAGTCAAAACTCGTTTGCTATGAAAATCATGCGTATTTCTAGGTAAGACAGAAATATCTCTAGGTTAACAAGATCAGATTGGACTTTGGACTGTTCTTTAAACAGATTGTAAGGAATGGAGGAAAAATAGGACATTTACAGAAAATATCTACAGATGCACTCAGCGGTACAAATTTGGTGACAGAAGAGACTTTAAGTACATGTTGGCATCTGGGACGTATTCGCAAAGGGCTTAATTTTATTTTCTTAGATTTTAAGAATGCCTATGATCCTTCTTCATCCTTGGTCTTGGGAGCCAAAAAGTACTTTAAATCTCCCATATCAGCAGTTTTATACTCTACACCAAGGGATACATCGCAATCATACTGAGTGTCACTGTGGGAGACAGTGGAGTGGCTTTGTAAAGAAGTTCAGGGACCAGTGCAAAAAGAAGTTGGCCCAACTAGCTCATTCATCTCTAGGGTAACAGCTTCCTCCTCTTTATCGACATCACTTGTTTGTGACAACTTAGTATTTTTATTTCCTAGTACTCCGCCTTTTGCACAGGAATTTACAACAGCGTCTCCAATATGACTGAGATCTCCCCATATATGTGCAAATTCACCAGAAGGCATATTTGCTAAACAACTATACCCCTGTTCTGGAATTCCAGGTTGTTCAACACCTAAAGCCATTAATTACCTTCATTTCATAGTCTGAAACCTTTTCTTTTATATTTTTTTTTAAATGTTTGTTTATTTTTGAGAGAAAGAGAGAGAGACAAAGTGTGAGCCGGGGACGGTCAGAGAGAGAAGGAGACACAGAATCCCAAGCAGGCTCCAGGCTCTGAGCTCGCTGTCAGCACAGAGCGCGATGCAGGGCTGGAACTCACCAACTGCGAGATCAAGATCAGATCCAAAGTCGGAGGCCCAAACTCACTGAGCTCCCCAGGCGCCGGGACACTTTTTCTTGATTTGGAGGTTCAAATACTAGTGTCCGCATGATTTTCAGCTCTTAGTGTAATGATGTCTTCGTTGCCGGCACATTTTAGTATTTTGGACGTGGTGGTGAGGCTCACATCCATGGCCAACCTGCGGTGGCTCCGACACGTGTGGAAGCCCACACGCAGGAGCTGCACCAGGGAGACGTAGGAGGAGTCTGTGCTCGGCCGATTTACCCGCTCCCGCTTCTGTCCCAGCTGACCTCCTTGAGAAGATCCTTAAGCACCTCTAGCACCTTCTTCAGGATGGAGCCCTGAAGCGCCTGGAACGTGGTGGCAGAGTCCCAAAGAAATGGCTACAGGCGGAGGTAAAGGAGGAAGTCGTAGCAGGCTTCGTGTCACTGGATAGAGCGAGCGGGTGAACACAGGAGTGAAAGCCTGAGACCCAGGAAGATGACTGCACATAAATTCCAATTTCTCTTTGGGTAAATTCCTACGAATAGAATTGCTGGTTCCTAGGGTAGGTGTATGTTTAGTTTTACAAGTAAATACCACACTATTTTCCAAAGTGTCTGCACCATGTTACACTTCCACAAACAATGTACCAGAGTGCCAATCACTCCCGCTCCTTGCCAACATTTAGTATTGTCAGTTTTATTTCTGTTAAACATTGTGGTGGGTGTGTAGAGGCATGTCATTGTGGTGAGCTCAGTTTTAAAAACTTTTTAAATGTTTATTTTTGAGAGAGAGCACGGGAGAGTGAGCAGGGGAGGGGCAGAGAGAAAGACAGAGAGGGCGATAGGCTCCAGGTTACAGGCGAAGGTGCAGCTGTCAGCACAGAACCCAAGGTGGGGCTCAAACTCACAAACTCTGAGATCCACCTGAGTGGAAGATGGAGGCTTAACCACTGAGCCGCACAGACACGCCCCTCCCCCCTTTTAATCTCATTGTTTTTAAGTGCTGCATAGTATTTCATGGTATATATACACCATAACTTTATTGACCATTCCCCTAACCATGGTCGTTAAAGTTGTTTCCAACTTTTTCTGATACAAACAATGATGCATGAACAGGTATCCACTCATATGTCCAATTAGTAATGTAATGTGCCCACTTGGCTGGGCTGAATTACACTTCCCAGAATGTCCTTTCTTCTGTTTCCTTTAGAGTGGGCCATGCGGGGGGGTGGGGGGAGGCGCGCCTGGGTGGCTCAGTCGGTTAAGCGTCCAACTTCAGCTCAGGTCATGATCTCACGGTTCGTGGGTTCGAGCCCCGCATCGGGCTCTGTGCTGGCAGCTAGCTCAGAGTCTGGAGCCTGTTTCAGATTCTGTATCTCCCTCTCTCTGACCCTCCCCTGCTCACGCTGTCTCTCTCTCTCTCTCTCAGAAATAAATAAAAACATTTTTAAAAATCTATAGAGCGGGCCATAGGGGAGATACGGGGGATATCTGGAGGGCAGAAGGAAAGCCAGGGCCATTTTCTAGTTCATACACATAGTTGGTGGTCTGCCGACTTACCTCCTTGGAGGTGAAGCAGCAGCTGGACTTGAACTTCTTGACCTTCCCCTGGGTCCTCCATCAGCTTCTGCAACTCCTGACCCAAGCGCTTGTGTTTTGCTCTGTGACAAAGGGCCCTAGTTTCTGGGGACATTTACATCAGTAAGACCGGAAGCGGTGAAAACCCGGCATGGGTTCTAGTCCGTTCCTACAGGGTGCTAGCTCTTCCTTGTGGTTCAGCCTGCTTCTGATCCCCCCATTTACATCTATCTTCCCTTCCCCATGGCTTTCCCACATTCCTGTAAAAGAGCTTTCCTAGAATAAGAGGTGCTAGGTCAAAGGGTGTGCATATTTAAATTGCTGACATAGTGACAAATTGCCCTTCAAAAAGCTACCAATTTGCACTCTCATAAATAGTGCGTGAGGGTGTTCATTTTCCTGCAGCTTCATCAGAACTAGATATTATGAATCATTTTAATTGTCGCCAATCTGGTTGGTTAAAAAAAATAATAACCATCTATGATTTTGATTTGTATCCCTACTTACCAGTGAGGCTGAACATCTTTGCATATGCTGTTGGGTATTTTATTTATTTCTTCTTCTAAAATTCCTCCACAGTCTTTTATTTTATATTGAGATATTTGGGCTTCTTTTAAAGAGTTCTTCATGTATTTTTGATATTAATCTTTTTTCTTTGCCAAATAAGTGACTCCAACCTTTCTTATCTTTTGTTTATAATCTCTTTCACTCTACAAAAGATTTCGTTTGATGTAGTGAAACCTACCATCCTATGGTCTCTGGGCTTTATGCTCTTCCTTAGAAAAGATTTTCTCACGTCAAGATTATAAAATATTATCCTTTATTGTCCTTTAATACTTTCATATCTATCTCGTTATGTTTAGAATTCTGATCCATCTACGTTTTATTTTAATGTGTAGGGTCTAATTTTTTTCCAACAAGTTATCCAGTTGTCCCAATGATGCTTATATAATAAATCATCTTTACCTTCTGGGTTTGAAAAGCCACTTTTATCAGATATTAAACTTATGTATAGTCAAGAGTCTTTTTCTGGTTGTGGTATTCTGTTCCATTCATCTATTATCCATCGATGTGGTAATACCATACTGCTTTTAATGACTGTAGCTTTGTATTATAGTTTACAGCATTAATTTTATTGATTTTTTTTTAGGGGGGATGCAAGTGATCAAGGGGCAGAAAGAGAAAGGGAGAGAGAGAAATAATCCCACAAGGGGCAAAGAGAGAGGGAGAGAGAGAGAACCCCAAGAGGGCGAGAGAGAGAGAGAAGGAGACAGAGGGAGAGAGCGAGAGAAGCGGAGCTCAGTCCAAGTGGGGCTCATGTTTTATTTTGTTTTTTTTTTTATCTGAAGCGAGGCTTAAACTCACAGACCATGACATGACTTGAGCTGAAGTGAGATGCTTAACCAGCTGAGCCACTAGGCACCCTACAGCATTCATTTTAAATGGAATAACCTTTTTATTAAGGCTTAATAAGGTACATTTCTGTCTCATGTACCATTTTGGTACTCATTGTTACCCTAAAATTAAAATGTATAATTTCAGTGGCACCTGGTTGGCTCAGTTAGTTAAGTGTCCAAGGCTCAGGTCATGATCTCAATAAATACACATTTTTTAAAAATTATAATTTCAGCAAAGCAACCTTGTACAAAAGCACCAAGAAAATGTTTATTATTGTCATTACTTCTCTGCAGTCAATCATCTTTGGTTTATTGCCCAAATTGTGTTTTCCTACTAGTCTACAATGAATGGGTTTAAGACTAAAGTCCCTTATGATGTGGGTTTTCTAGGAAGCAGATGCTGAGACAGAATTGGGAATATAAAAGAATTGATGGGGAGTAAAGCCTGTGAAGGAAAGGAACGGAAGCATTGGGAACCTCTGGAGTGGTCATTGCTGGGTGGAGGAGTCCTGTGTTTTGGCCAGGCTTCTGGAAAGCTGAAGCAGTTGCAGGCACTAAGAGTCGGAGGCTGTCAACAACTTCTTTCATGAAGGAAGACCTCTGTGGCACATCTCTCCCTGTCTGCCACATCGCCTTTCTCAGCCCCGTGGTAGTGAACATGGGGAGGTCTTTTAGTCATTCAACAAACACTGAGTAAGCACTTTCTGTGTAACAGGCACTGAGCTAGGTACTTAGTGCTACAGAGAAGACTGGAATATTTTCAGTGAGTTCTTTTTCTCAAATGAATCTCATTCCCCGCAGAGGTAGCTCACCATCCAGAAAAAGAAAAGCTAGCGCTATGTGTGGAGTATTGTTTAAATTCATGAACTTTTATTCATTTCATAACATAAGATGAAATATGCTAAACGCAAAACATTCAAAAGCTCTAGAACCTAGCACAAGATCTGGCAAACAGCGGGCATTGAACAAGTATTGTTGACTGAAAGCCTGTGAGAATTCAGAGGAGGGAAAAATCTTTTTTTTCTGGGGAGTAGGCGTTTGTCACCTATCAACCAGTCAACAATAAAATGTTTAAAAGTAAGTTAAAATTGGGGCACCTGGATGGCTCATTTGGTCAAGTAGTCACTCAGTGTCAGCTCAGGTCATGATCTTAGGGCTGTGAGTTCAAGCCCCACATTGGACTCTACTGGGCGTGAAGCCTACTTAAAAGAATAAATAAAAACAAAAATAAGTTAAAATCGATTTGCTGCTGCAAAGATTCCATAAAACTCAGGAAGTAGACAAAGCTTGTGTTTTTAATAAAGTCCTCCCATCCTCCCGCCTCCTGCAAGCCCACCCGCTGTAATTTTCTTTGCTTCCTCCCAATCATCATTGAAACTCCTTCCCTAGCTCAGGGTATCAATCTCACTATTTCACTATAACACTTCACAGCGATTTAAGAACGATTTTTAGGGGCGCCTCGGTGGCTCAGTCCATTAAGTGTCTGATTCTTGATTTTGACTCAGGTCATGCTCTCACGGTGTGTGAGTTCGAGCCCCATGTCGGGCTCTGTGTTGATAGTGTGGAGCCTGCTTGGGATTCTCTCTCTCCCTTTCTCTCCCGCCCCTCTCCTGCTCATGCACTCTCTCCCTCTCTCTCTCTCTCAAAATAAATAAACGTTAAAAGAAGAATGATTTTTAACTTTCTGCAAATTTATCTGCACTTGAAAACAGGAGGTGCTCAGACGCAAGTCATTCTGTGACCGGTAGAGGGGTGGGATCAGAACCCTTGCCACCACTGGCATTGTCACCAACACCTCCGCCTCCCGGGGAAACGTCCTTTCTTCCCTACAAGTTAGAAATAGAGGTTGTGCAGTTAGCCTTACGTCTCCTCTTATTGCCCCCCCCCCACTGGGGGCTCGAGACCTCTGACTTCTGCGTATGTTGTTGGACGGATGTCTCAGGCCTGAGGATTGGTAGATACGGTTGCTCACCCAAGGACAAGGGCTCCTGGATTCTACTGTGGGACAATTAAAGTGTGTTCCTTTAAAGTGGTACAGGCAGGTTTCCAAGGGAAGTGGCTGCTGGCGAGTTTTCCCCAGGGAATAAGTCGGGTGGGGTGGGGTTGTACCGACCCTATAATATTATTAGCATAGAGACAGAACGGCAAAGCAATCTCACCTCCGTGGTGGCTCTGGCAGTGATCTCCACTGAAGTGCCCCTCCCCCCCCATAAGACTCCAGCCAAAAGCTGGCTGACTCTGAGTGGGCATGGGGACCCACAGCAAGGCCCACCCTGTGCTGACTTCCGAGTGACCTCTTAAAGGAAAAGGGAGAGGGACTGACTACTTCAGAGGCTGAGCAGGAAAGCCTGGCTTCCCTACAGCACCGTGCTTGGGAATTGAGCCAACTGTAGCCGAGCGCCCCTCTAATTTGTCTAATTTGTCTGTCTTTCCCACCAGGCCGTAAGAAACTAGGGGGCAGGGCTGTATCTCTTTCACCCAGGGGTCTGCATCACGGAGAGGGACTCGGGAAACATTGGAAGAAAAAACAACATGGCGGGCCCACCATGCAAAAAGTAAGGCATGGCTCCTGCCCTCAAGGAGCAGGGATTTGGGGGACAGACAGTCCACTGGGACTGGGTTGTAAAGGAGAAGTAAGTCTTCACCAGGGCGGAGAAGTGTATATATGGGTGTGTGGGGTGCGGAAGAGATAAGCGAGTGGAAGAAAACGCAAGCAAACGCAACATGAAAGGGAATGGCATTTTCAGGGAGTATTCCAGAAGATGCAAGCGAGAGGGTGAGGTCACTTTGAAGATGATGCCAGTTTGGCTGCATCAGCAAGACTAAGTCAGACTCCCTTGAGTTAATATTTATACCTTTATGTTTACCGTTTCATTATATTTGTCTTAAGATTTTTTTTAAAGTCTGACCATTTTAAGCAGCATATTCTACTTGATGGAGATATTCTGCTATTTATTTGATGATAGCTGCCCAAGGGTGGAAACACTACTCTTACTTTTTTTTCAGATCGTGATCTAGGGGCGCCTGGCTGGCTCAGTCAGTGGAGCATGCGACTCTTGATCTCGGGGTTGTGAGTTCGAGCCCCATGTCGAGCATAGAGATTACTTAAAAATAAAGTCTTCAAAAAGAAAAAGATCATGATCTAGACTCGTGCTGTCCTATACGGTGGTCTCTAGTTCCATTTAGCTACTGAGCCCTTGAAATGTGACGAGTCCAAAATAAGATGGCTTGTAAGTGCAAGACACATACCAAATTCCTGAGACTTTAGTACAAAAAATGTAAAATGACTTATTAATAATTTCTTATACTGATTACATATCGAGATTATACTTTTAGCCTAGTGAGTTAAACAAAATGTTAAACTAAAATAAATGTTAAACTAATAATAATTTAATATTGATAATATCTAATCATTTTTAAATTAGTCTGCTAGAAATTTAAATTTTTTTATTTTTTAATTAACATAGAGTAAAATTCACTCATTTTAGTGTACTGTTCTATGACTTTTGACAAAGGTGTAGAGTCACATAGCTAGTACCGCAGTCAAGATACAGGACAATTCGCTCACTTCCCTGATGCTGATCCTTGCTGAACCTTAGTAGTTAAGCTTCCCCCTTCCCTTTCCCATCCGCTAGCAGCCACTGATCTGTTCTCTGTCCCTATAGATTTGTTTTCTCCAGACTGACATACAAATGGAATCCTACAGTATGTAGTGTGTGTGTGTGTGTGTGTGTGTGTGTAAAAATATGTATATAACCTTAAATTTGCCATATTAACCATTGGGTGGTAATTTGAGTCTGGTTTCCCTCAACATAATGAATCTTAACTTACATTGAGAGAAACAGAAGTTGAGATTCATCCATGTAACCAGGAGATCCTTCCTTTTTTATTGCTGAGCAATATTCCATTGGATGAATATACCACCCATGTATCTATCCATAAGACAAACAACATTTGGATTGTTTCCAGTTTGGGGTATTTATGCAAAAAAAAAAAAAACCTGCTCTAAACGTTCACATATGGATTTTTGTTTAAACCTAAGTTTTTATTTTTCTTGGGTAAATACTTAGGAGTATTTACTGGGGGTAAATACGTAGGTGGATTTCTGGGTCATATGCTAGATGTGCTCTCTGCTTTCCAAAATACTGCCAAACTGTTTCCCAAAGTAGCTGCACCATTTTGCGTTCCCACCAGCAACATATGAGAGTCCCAGGGCTCTGTGTCCTTGCCAATGTGTGGTATTATCAGGTTTTGTTTTGGTTTGGTTTTTGGCTTGGATTTTAGCCTTTCTAATAAGTGTGTGGTATGGTTTTACTTTGTATTGTGGTTTTAATTTGCATTTCTCTAATGACTAATGCTGTTGAGCATCTTTTCATGTGCTTATTTGCCAGGCATATATCTTTTTAGGTGAAGCTCACATCTTTTACTTGTCTTAAAAAATTGAATTGTTTCTTTCTGATGAGTTTCCAAGATTATTTCTAAAAGACAGCCTTAGCCCTGACTTGTCTACAGTGCCATCTCCATGTTGAGATGTTATAGGCATTGCCACCTTCTTTTTTGTGTGTTTTCAATCATGCAAGGGACTACCTTTAATCAACATCACAGAATTCCTGCGATCCAGTTATTCACCAGAACATACATTTTTTAATTAAAAATTTTTTAAATATTTATTTATTTTTGAGATGGAGGGGGAGAAGCAGAGAAAGAGAGGGAGATGCAGAATCCCAAGCAAGCTCCAGGCTTTGAGCTGTCCACACAGAGCCCGATACAGGGCTTGAACCTACCAAAGGTGAGATCATGACCTGAGCCAAAGTTGGACGCTTAACCTACTGAGCCACCCAGGTGCCCCCAGAATACATATTTTTTTAATTAATTGGATGCTGACAAGGCCTTGCTTTAAGCCTGGTTGGTATGATTACTCAAAGGGTCAAAAGAATGTGCTAATCATCCATTCCTCTACATTTTGTAAGCTCTGTCTCTGATTCAAGCTGCTCACTTAGACAATATGAGTTTATGACTTAGTGTCATGTACTTGGATTTTATTGATGGTCCATATTTGAAACAGCCCTTGTGAATTCTATAAAAGTGATGATAAAGAAGTTGCCCATATTTAAAAATATTATGTATTTTGAGAGCAAGCGAGCACGTGGGAGAGCAAGCTAAGGAGGCAGAGAGAGAGGGAGGGAGAGATAGAGTCCCAATCAGCTCTGCATGCAGCGCAGAGCCTGATGCAGGGATCAAAGTCACAAAGGTGAGATCATGACTTGAGCTACAACCAAGAGTCAGGCACTAAGCCGACTGAGCTACCCAGGTGCCCCAAGAAGTTACCCATTATATTTTTCTTTAATTTTTAAAATGTTTATTCATTTTGAGAAAGACAGAGACAGAAACAGAGACAGAGTGTGAGCGGGGGTGGGGCAGAGAGTGAGGGACACACAGAATCCAAAGCAGGCTCCAGGCTCTGAGCTGTCAGCACAGAGCCTGGCTTGAGGCCCGAACCCACAAACTGTGAGATCATGATCTGAGCTGAAGTCGGACGCTTAACCAACTGAGCCACCCAGGCACCCCAAGGAGTTCCCTATTGTATTTTTCAATATCCCTTATAGAACAAACTGTTTAATAACTTCCTACTAGAGTTTAGTGCCAGAAAAACTTCCCGTTGGCTGATAAATAGTCCTCTTTCCTATTATGATACAATGAGAACCATGACCTTCAGCAACGTTATGCTTATCTATTTGGCTGCTAGAAAACTAGGACTAAATTTAATATTCAGTTATCCTAATTACCTTTACCCTTAATGATCCCTCTGCCCTCCATGGCTTTTATTATTTATATTGACTTAATGATCATATAAAAGGGCCTTTCTTGAGAAGTAGTGTTCTACTTACTATCTCTGCACAACACCCATCTCAAATGTGGTGGTATAAAACAAACACTTTATTATGCTGACTGGTTCTGTGCATCAGGAATTCTGGAAGAGCCCAGTGGGGAATGCTGTTCGGTGTTCTACCCTATCCTGAGCTTCAGCTGGTGACTAACAGCTGGGAGCTGAAAGGGCTGGGGCTTCAGGAATTGCTCTAAATTTTCTTTCTTAACGTTTACTTTTGAGAAAGATCAAGACAGAGCACAAGCAGGGAAGGGGCTGAGAGAGAGGCACAGACTCGGAAACAGGCTCCAGGTTCTGAGCTGTCAGCACAGAGCCCGACACAGGGCTCAAACTCACAAACTGTGAGATCCTGACCCGAGTGGAAATCGGACACTTAACTGACTGAGCCACCCAGGAGCCCCCGCAGGGATCACTCTAAAGTGGCTTCTTTGCTCACATGTCTAAGGCTGGGCTGGAAAGACTGAAGGCTAGGCTTAAGTGGAACCGTCATGCAGAGCGCCTGTACACGGACATCTCCATGTGGATTGGCTTTTTGCCTCACGGTTCCTGGGTTCCATGGGGAGGAGCAAACCCAGAAGGCATGTCCCAGGAATCAGCATTCCTAGAGCACTAAGCAGAAGGTGCGTGGCCTTTCCTAGCCTCAGAAATCACACATCACTTCTGCCATACACTATAGGGTTGTAGCAGTCACAAACCCACGGGGATTCGAGAACAGAGTCCAAAGACCCATCTCTCGATGGAAGAAGGATTAAAGTAATTCCTTGCCACTTTCAAAATCTACAGACATAAATAACAAAACCAATAAACTCATGGCTGTTTTTTGGTCAAAGAGATCTAAACAGGTGGTTTCTCAGCATTTATCCCGGCTCCGACCCCATGGCTGGGGGTTGGCGGGGTGTGGAGGTCAAGGGTAGGAGAGGTGTCTTCAGCTCCCTACGATCTTCCCACATTTGTTACGGAGCCATTTTAAAAACTCACCAAAGTGTCTATAAAAGCTAAGAGGAAAAGCTAGCTAAAATTAGATATATTACTAATTTGGTAGCAACAAGATTATTTTGGCCCTCAATAACTTCTTAAAAGGGCATTTAAAAAGCTATTATTTTAGCCATGAAAGATTAATGAAAGACATCTTTCTTTTTAATGACTAGTGAAAAGACACCTTTTCCACTGGTTGGAAATAATAAATTCAGCCAATACCTGAAAACCAACACATCTGGAAACCATCCCTCTTCCTCTTCCTCTTCCTCCTCCTCCTCCTATTCCCTTCCCTTCCTGGATTCTTTAGAGGAAATTCCTTTATTAAGCACCTAAAATGTACTAAATATGGTGGTCACCCCCAGAATATTTCAAAGCACAGATTTAGCAGCCAATTTAATAATGTGATTAAGATACAATATTTCAGGGGTTGGCAAACTTTTTCTGGAAAGGGCCAAATAATATTTTATGCTTGGTGGGCAATACAGTCTCTTTTACACTATTTAGCTCTGCTGTTGCAGCAAAAAATAGCTATAGGCAATATATAAATGAATATGCATGACTGTGTTCCAATGAAACTTAATTTATGGACACTTAAATTTGAATTTCATACCAGGGTGCCTGGGTGGCTCAGTCGGTTGGGCGTCGACTTTGGCTCAGGTCATGATATTGCAGTTTGTGAGTTCAAGCCCTGTGTCAGGCTCTAAGAGCTCAGAGCCTGGAACCTGCTTCTGATTCTGTGTCTCCTTCTCTCTCTGCCCCTCCCTTGCTCATGCTCTCTCTCTCTCAAAAAATATACAATCATTAAAATATTTTTTTAATTTAAAAACCAATTAATTTTTGGGGCGCCTGTGTGGCTGTCAGTTGAGTGTCCAACTTCAGCTCAGGTCATGAGCTCACGGTTCATGGGTTCGAGCCCCACGTCAGGCTATGTGCTGACAGCTAGCTCAGAGCCTGGAGCCTGTTTCAAATTCTGTGTCTCTCTCTCTCTGCTCATGCGCTATCTCTCTCTCTCTCTCAGAAATAAATAAATAAATAAATAAATAAATAAATAAATAAATAAATAAAATAAAACATTAAAAATTTTAAAAACCAATTAATTTTTGGGGCGCCTGGGTGGCTTGTTCGGTCGAGCATCCCACCTCAGCTCAGGTCATGATCTCACAGTTCATTTGAGTTTGAGCCCTGCGTCGGGCTCTGTGCTGACAGTGCAGAGCCTGGAACCTGCTTCAGACTCTGTGTCACCCTCTTTGTCTGCCCCTCCCCCACTCGCACTCTGTCTCTCTCTGTCAAAAATAAACAATTTTCAAAAAATTAAAAATAAATACATAATAAAAACCAATTTTAGGGGTGCTCAGCTGGCTCAGCCATAAGACTTCTTGATCTCAGAGTTGTGAGTTCAAGCCCCACATTGGGGATAGAGTTTACTTTTAAAAAATAATATAAATAAATACATACAAATTTAAAAATCAATTTTAGTTTGTAGACAAAAACAAGCAGTGGACCAGGTTTGACCTGCGGGCTGTGACTTGCCTACCCATACAAACTTGAGTGAAAAGCAGGATGCAGAATTGGTTTTACAGTATGATCTCCATAACTCAAAAAAGGAGACTGACACATAAAGGAAAGGCTGAGAGTAAATCTACAAAACGTGGTTGTATTTTTATGCCAAATTAGGGTTGATTTTCCTCTCTTTACTTTTCAGTAGTTTCAAATTTTATTGAAGGGATTATTTTACTTGAATAATGAAAATAAAATTTTTTGAAAGAGTAAATGCAGTAGTGTTTACCTCAACAGCGTGCTATACCAGAAATAATGAAGAAGGAGGAAATTACAGGCACACCTCGATTTATTGCATTGCACTTTATTGCACTTTCCAGGTATAGCATGTGTCACAGATTGAAGGTTTGTAGCAACCCTGCTTTGAGCAAGTCTGTCCCGCCATATTTCCAACAGCATTTGCTTACTTTGTGCCCTGTGTCATTTTGGTCATTTCTTGCAATATTTCAAACTTTCATTATTATTATATTTGTTACGGTGATCTGTGATCAGTCGTTGGACTTGCTGAAAAAGATGATGGCTAGCATTTCTTAGCAATAAAGTATCGTACACTTTTCAGCCATAATGCTATTGCAAACTTACAAGACTACAGCATAGTATAGACATAATTTTTATATGCATTGGGAAACCAAAGATTCATTTAACTTTCTTTATTGTGATACGCGCTTTATTGCAGTGGTCTAGAAATGAACCTGCGTTATATCTGCGTCTGTAGAATGAATCCTGTGGTATTGGACTGGACCTAGAGTTATTTATGTATATATCAGTCTGTATCTCCATATGGACACCTAGATGTCAATCTAGCTATCACACTGTCTGTGGAAATGTCCACTGAGAGGTCATGAAAGCAGCAACACTTCAAAAGCAACGAGCATATCTAGCAGATGATATCCATTTCTAAGTAAGAGCGCTCCACTTAAAGAACCAAAGCTCCTTGGAGAAGTTACTTGGAACATCTTGTGGGAGAAAGTAAGCGTTCAAGTAACCATTGGGACATGTCAAGTGGACACAAGAGCTGGCCTGCATGTGCTTCCACCCGCCAAATCTGGAACAACTGAAGCATTAAAATAAATGACAGCAACAGATTCTAGCCCAATAGATAACAACAGGAAACTGCGAGTCCATATGATATAAAATATATATATATAAAAAGAGGTTTGATGGGGAATGGGCGATTTCTACAGTTTCAATTATCTCCCTCCATAACACTTTATACGTACAAAAGGGAAACGGGTCACTGTGCAGTGGGGAAGCGTGTGGGACATCATCTTAATCAAGCATCCAAGTGAACGGCATCAATAACGAGACAAATTGACGAAGCCGAAATTGAGTGCCACTTGATACGACACGCTGGGTGAGAAGGACGCAGCATCACTTCGGTGACGGTCCTGCCAGAAATGCACAGCCCGGATCCAGGCAAGACGGGACCCACAAANATTGTGGTGAAGTACACATAAAACCAACCTATCATTTTAAGGTTGCAATAATACCCTTTGGTATTAAATGCGTTCACGGTGTTGTGCAACTGTCCCCACTATCCCGTTCCAGAACTTTTTCCTCCACCTCAAAGGGAAACCTGCGTTCCCTCCTCCCCGCCCAGCCCCTGGCAACCGCCGTTTGTTGTTTTGTTTCTGTTTTTGTTTTTTGTCTTCTATGGATTTACTATTCTGGACATTTTATGTAAGTGGAATTATACAGTATGATGTGCTCTATGACTGGCTTCTCTGGCCTAGCGTAACGTTTTCAAGATTCATCGAATATTTTCAAGATTCATCCATGTTGTCGATAGTGTATGAGTACCTCTTTCCTTTTGATGGGCGAAGACTATCCCACTGCCTGCATATGCCACATTTTGTTTATCCATTCATCAGTTGATGGACATTTGGGTGTTTCCACCTTCAGGCTATGAATAGAGCTGCTATGATCCTTTGCATGTGGGTACAAGTTGTTGTACGAACACCGTTTTCAAATTCAGTTCTCCTGAGTATGTATAAGTGAGTTGACTTTTGCCCTCCTACTAATGGAAAAACCAGCCACCTGCAGGTTTCTCCCCATTGATTCTGGGAACTCCTGGTGGTGTACAATGCCTGCTCCGGTAAAATTTCCTGTCTGCCGTGATTTTCTTGATCTAGGAGGCGTGGGGGCCAGGAGCACCCGGGTGGCTCAGTTGGTTAAGCATCCGACTTTGGCTCAGGTCATGATCTCACAGTCGGTGAGTTTCACTCTGGCCATCTGAGCTCAGAGCCTGGAGCCTGCTTCGGATTCTGTGTCTCCCGCTCTCTCTGCCGCTCGCCTGCTCACACTCTGTTTCTCTCTATCTCAGGAAACAAATAACACATATTCATGAAAAAACTTTTTTAAAGGAGACATGTGGGACAGTATTTCTGTTCTCTCCAGGGCTCCTCCTCAGAGGATCTGTCCCTCATACTATCACCCAGCCCCAGCTTCCATACAACACCCGGGCCGGCCCACCCTAACCTCTTGATCCGAGGCTGCCTGACCCAAGGTGCCACGTGACCCCACAGAGCCCAGCTTTTGCTGGGCAGAAATGGAGGTGTTTTCCTTTGGAGAATTTTACCTGAAGGACAGAGCAGTGGTCAGGTCAGGGCTGGGGCAGCCATTTAGAGCTCGATGAATGGGCAGAAGAAAGCTAGCCCTCTAGGAGTGGCTGGGGAACCTCAGGCTGGCAGAGAGAAGCAGCCAAGGAGCCCAGACAAGGACCACGGGAGCCCCGGAGCAGTCTCACTCCTTACTTGCTAATTCCAGGTGATCTGATTTCCTCCCCCAAGAATGTTCATAAAATCCCTCATTTGAGTCTTGAAACAAATCCTTTTAAAACTGCTCTCAGATATTAGTTTGCACCAGAACCACACACTGAGAACCATTACCGTCCGCTTGCTTGAATGCCTGTTCTTGAAGCCAAAAGCATCCTCAGACAAGCCCTCTGATGTCTGCTGCCGCGTCTATAGGGGCATGGAAAAGCTGGGAGCCTGTGCCTGCGGTGCTCACCGGTAGGGCCCATCCAGGTGGATTTAACCTCCCTTGCATTAGCTGCGCTAAGGATACACGGAAGAGAGAGGGAGGGCAGAGTTGCGAAACGCAGGGCAGTCGGTGCTCCTACCCGCCTGCACTGCCTCATGCTTTTGGCAGGTGTTCAAAGCAGTGCAGTCTGAGCTCCCAGAATCTCTCCAAGATTTAAGATCATCCTCTAGTTTCTGCCCATAGCTCTCACGCTGCAGACTCAGGCATACCTCCTTGGAGCTGAGCCAAGTGATCATCTTTTCTTCTGGTAAGATATTTCCAGAAACTCCCCCCCCCCCCCACCAC